>NC_079393.1:10607999-10933713 GCF_029220125.1 Pseudoliparis swirei | reverse complement strand
CGCCCCCTCGACCAGCATGCACGGTGCCACACTGTGATTGACAGCCACTTCACAGGGTCGCTACAATATATTACGAAGTGAAACGTAGTAGAAGCAAAACAATATTAAATATAGTACAGCAGTAATGTACAGCACTATCTTATTGCATATTGTAAGTAAGTGTCTACAAAAAGACACTAATTATATATATATATATATATAAATATATATATCTGTGTATCTAGCTATTTTAGGTATCTATCTATCTATCTAGCTAAACCGCAGCTCCTCCATTCTGTGATCATGAAAGTGATTTCTTCCGCTGTCCGGGCACTTCAGTGAAGCTTGTCACTAAATCGTCGCAGACTCGTCACTGCGGCCGACCCTCCGTCTGCTGGCACTTTTTGACTAGTAGTGGCACTTTTTAACTAGTAGTGGCACTTTTTGACTAGTAGTGGCATCTGCTGGCAACTGCTGGCAACTGCTGGCAAGTGCCGGCAAGTGTCACTGAGTGCCAGTGCTTACACTTTAGATTAACAGTGGCATCTCCTCAAAGGAGAATTTCATGGAGGTATAACAGTATGACATGGTAAACAAATTAATTATATATATTTTTTTATTAAAGAAAGGCGGGTACATTATACATATCATGGTATATAAGTGTTATATATTACGAAGTGAAACGTAGTAGTAGCAAAACAATATTCAATATAGTACAGCAGTATTGTACAGCAATATCGTATTGCATATTGTAAGTAAGTCTAAAAAAATACATTATCTATGCAAGTCTGTGGCACTTGCCACAGACGTGCCACTGAGGTGCCAGTGAGTTGCCATTGAGTTGTCGGTGCCAGTGATTGCACTCGCCCTCTCTCAACCATCGTCATCCTCAGAGTCCGAGATGAGGAACCGGACGGTGCGAGAGTTCAGGCTGTGACTGCGGGGCCGGGGGCCCGGGGACCATGATTAATGTACTTTACCCGTGTACTTTTTCCTCTACTATAACCCCAAATACATCAAAAAACACCTGTGAGTGTAATACTAAGTGCACAAGAAAATGCATTAAAGAAATACTTAAATTAAAATGTCAAAATGATCAACTTGGATGCTAAAGAGAAGAATCACCCCAGGATTAAGAACTATTATTTTAGTTTTGTTATTTATCAATCTAGATTATTTTGGTGTAAGTCTCTGCCTCTTCTTGTAGATAAAGATAAGATTGATAAATAGCACTTCAAGTCAGAGGTGAAATGTTTTTAATTTGATGCGATATTCCTATTGATTTTTCTTTTCTGGGCTGTGAAAATAATAATGGGAATTGTATTATTAATAAGTGTTTTAAAATAAACAACGACACCGATGAATAACTGGGAGAACAAAGCTGAAAGCCACCGAGTCAAACCGATCACAGCTGTTGAAGTGATGCCAGGAAGACATGAAACATGTGAACGTTGGATGTGTGACCTTCGTGTCTCGTAGTATCCGAAGCCGGTCTGGCATCGTGATGTCTGGAGCCGTCACGAGCTGCACCGTCTCCTCCGGTGGAGCCAGTCGGCTGTGGAATGGGACGTCCTCCAGAGGGCTCATATTCACCAGCGGATGTCCTGCAGCAAAGGAAACGAGTTCCTGAGTTTGAAGTTATCGGAGCAGAACTTCATCGTGGTCATGATTCTTACCGCCGTCGGCTCTTCTCTTCGGTCCACAGCCCTCTGAAGCCTTCACGGTTGTTTGGAGTAAATTACTGACACAAAGGTGATATCCGGGATAAGCCTCTTCAATCAGCTGATGAGTTGTTTACCAATATCACCCCACAGACAGCCGTTATAATCCGACCTCCACATGTACAGTACAAATAATGGAGAATTTAAACTGATGCATACAAATATATCCGAGAGTAATACTCAAAACTAGCCCCAATAATACATGAATAAATAAGTATTTCATGCAATGCTATAAATACATTGATTATTTGTTGTTGTTGTAAATGGTTAATATTTTCCTAATTTACTTCCATATTCAAAAGGCACATTTCAGACAGTGTGACTTTAAAAAATAAATCTGGATCTGAAGGGATTAGAGATTGCTGAGGTATTGATAAACAAAGAACAGCGCAATACTTTCCAGAGATTAACAGATTAGATCAAGGTGACAACGCAACAGGCTGGAACAACAGCGTGACGTCGGGGACACTCATTACCTATTTTATTGATTTATGTTGAGAACATTTGAGAAACATTTCGACACAATAGCCGCGGTTACCTAATCAATTTGAAGCTTATGTTGGGTTCTGCGGACAAATTTAAAAGGCAAATAAAAATAAAAATGCTGTACAAAGATTTACATTTTATTTATATATTTTCAACAATCACAAATAATTTTAGATCCACAAACTGGGGGAGGCTACAGGTGCTGCAACAGACCTCTGAAAACAGAAAAGCACTTTTTAAACTTAACTGAAGCAAAAGGAAACTTAAAAGCAGAGAGAGAACGGATCTAGTTTCATCTCATGTTAAAGCACAAACAGCGTTTTAAAGATAACGGCCGCGTGGTTCAGGCCGGCCGTGTCTGGAGACGGGATCGTATCGGAAAATAAAAACACCTGCTGCCTGACTCAGCAGGTTTTGAGCGGCATCCGGCCAACTGTGATGTCATCTGTCCGATTATGAGTTGAATCACGATAATGAAGCTTGAATATCAAATTTTAAAACAGGATTCAGTCGTGTACTTTATGTCGGAGGAGATACACTACAAAACAAAACATCAGAGGATAATTTTAAAGTTACCCGGCAACCGGCTAATCCTGTTTTGAGAGCCAGCGTAATGATCCAGTCCTGTGATGATCGGGTCAGGAAGTAAACGGATACATTCCCGAAATGGCAGCGGCGACAAGTGGAAGCAAAACACTGAGAAATAACCATTCTGGTTTTAAAAAGGTCACCGTTGTTGAACACCCGCTTTGTTGGGTTGCTGGTGCGTTAAACGTTACATAACACGTGACCATCACACTTAAAGTATGATCTCATAATTTCCATTTGCTTCCCTTGCCATGACAGCCATCGCCACAAGAGAGGAACACTAATGAGCTACAAATCCTTTCGTGAATAAAATTGCAATATCTTTAGAGATAAAAATGTTAACAATCCCCAGAGATTGAAATATTGTATGAAGGTCCACCCTGTGAGTGCACTGCTAGAGAATTATCATCTGATGCGCGGGACCCAAGTTTGTTACATTCTCTTAACTTGTTCATCAGCACTCGGCAGGCTCCATCGTTACCTCGACTACAGAGTCCACAGCGTGTTTGTCAGAGGCTAAAGGTCAAAACCAGAGTGAGTTTCAAAAGGTTCATAATGAGCTAATGATTTCAAAGACTGTCTTTAGGTGAAATGAGGGACATGTGCTTCAGTTGTTGGCAGCGTCCGCCTGCCGAGGCCAGTTCTCCTCCTCGATGCCCGAGTCGTATTCCTCTTCTGTAGACTCCTTGGCCGGGGCTCTGAAATTACAATGGACCCAGTTCAGGTTTCCAACAACACGACAGTGAGCTGGGCTTAAGGCATCTGATCAGTATCAGAACACGAGGGTGGCATTGCCCCGCGGGCGGAGAGATACTGACCGGATATATCTCGGAAGGGATTTTCCTTGGACAATGTCTTTGTTCAGCTCAACAGCAATGATGTCGGATTGTGGCACCTCGAACATGGGCTCCAGGAGGATCTTTTCCTAGAGGAAATGAGGACAAGTTTCATTGTTGTGCTACAGCCACATTTGTGAGTACGATACCCATGGCAACAATCACATACCATGATGGATCTGAGCCCACGAGCTCCAGTTCTCCTCTCCAGAGCCATCCGGGCGATGCCCTTCAGGGCCCCGGCCGTCACGTTGAGTTCACACTGAGGAAGAACAGTCGTTTCACTTCTCAACGTCCAGGCGTTCAGGTACAAGCGCATGCAGAGAACATGTTAACTAACATGTTCTTTCCTGTAGGTCTGATTTTTTAAAAAGGCGTTGCCTTTCAGGTAGATTAGATTAGATATTCCAGTACCAGTGAGACAATAATCTATGGACCAGTAGAAATACTTTGTTGATTTGCCGTTACAATGTAACCTACCAGGAATGTGCCCTTGCAGGCCTTTGACTAGATGACGCTGCATTGTGGCAACAGCTGAGCCGTAGCCCCCCCCCCCTACCGAGTGGTCTCGTTGAATGGGGGGGGGGGGCTTCTGCCCGTCCGAACACGGCTTAACAGTGTGCTGCGGTACCCGCTACACGAGAGTGCTCACCTTGTCCATGCTGAACAGAGCCTGGTACTGAGGCACCACAGCGTTGCGCGGTTCAGTCAAGATTCGGACGAGCATCTCTTCATCCAGGCTGTGCAGCGGCACGATGACCGGAAGGCGGCCGACGAACTCTGGGATCATTCCAAACTCGATCAGGTCTCTGGCCTCGACGAGCTTCAGCAGCCGGTCCTTCTCCTCGATCTCTGCCACGGTGTCCGTCTCGCCGTTGTTGGCCAAGTCTACGGCGACCGCTGCGCGCCGCCCTTGTCTCATGTTGGAGGGAGTCCCAAAACCCAAATACTGAAGAGTCACGAAACAAGAAGATCACATTAGAGGCGGCCATGAAGACAAAGTGGACAGAGTCTGCTGGCGGTCAGAGGCTTTCAATTGACCTTTTCATTCTTTCTTCTGCTGATGATTCTGTCGAGTCCGTTGAAAGCTCCAGAAGCAACAAACAGGATGTTTGTTGTGTCCACCTGAACCGTCTCTCCTCTCAGTTTCCTGGAGTTTTTCTCAGGAACATTGACGACTGTGCCCTCCAAGAGTTTAAGCAAACCCTGGCAGAAAGGAAACGGGAGTAAATGTTAATACACGTTTAGGTCAACCAATATAGGAATATATAGACTTCACCTCGGTTGAATACTGACCTGCTGGACTCCCTCTCCGCCTACATCTCTCAGCTGATGGATTCCGGGCACACTGCCAATTTTATCAACCTCATCCAGGAACACAATACCTGCACAAATATAAACACAGCGCCATGAAGGTCTAAGTTTCACAACAACATCAGACATTTACTTTCTCTAATAAACGTAGCAAGCATGAATGTATCAAATGTTTGCTTCAGATTTCAGCTTGCACGAGACATAATCCACCTTGAATTAAAAAGGTTAAAATGTGAAGAAAACGGCGTCCAGTTGCAAAGCAGCGATAAGTCACCTCCGTAAAAAAATATAACTGATGTTTAATTGTGTTAATCCTTGATTGTTATTTTCTTTTCTTCCTGATAACACACCCAACAAGATCCAGCCAATAAGTATTTGCCCATGTAAGGAATGGAAGTTATGAATGAGATATAAAAGTGCACATTTAAACAGATTGTAGGTGATTAATGCAGTAATTTATGTAAAAGTAAGTTTTCTACAAGGCACTGTTTTATTATGTTTATATTACATCAGAGTTGATGGCAGCAGACAGATTGCTGCTATTAGACGTATTCCTGGAGTCCTCTGCTGCATGTTGGCTGATGGATAGTAACCGCTCTCACCATGATGTCATACTGACTGAATTAGCGTGTGGCGGCTCTTTAAGTCTGTGCCTTTTTATTTGCATCAGACTTGTTTGTGTATTCTGATCATCATCCACATCTCTAGATTTATAACAGCAAACAAACTTCCATAAATTAATAATCGGTACTGTGTGTCTGACAATTTCAGAATGCCTGAATAAAAAAAAGGTGAAAAAAACACACAAGTACACCATTCCTCAAATGACAGCGTGTGAACAGGAAGTCACTGGTCCACCGCTGCCTCGATACATTCGTTTTATTGGGTTCTTGTGTGGCTTTGGTGATTCCCAACTAACCCTTTTAAACAACAGTCTAAAACTAATATTTATATTTAGAGGCAAGCCTCTCTTTTAGGAGGTTGAAATATGTTTTGCTTCAGTGCGTTGCTCCTGTGCTGGTACTCGTGTCTGTTTCTGCCGACGGGGCGCGTGCTAATGGTCATCTACATACACCGACGATGGATTGGTACCTCATACAACCCCAATCCAAAGACTGTCCCCTTTCAGCGAGTCCCTCTGCCCACCTTGTTGTGCCTTCTCCACTGAATAGTTGGCGTCCTGCAGCAGTTTGGCAATAACTGACTCGATGTCTTCTCCCACGTACCCAGCTTGAGTCAGCGTTGTGCAATCGCATATTGCAAATGGAACATCCAGACAACACGCCAGTGTTTGTGCCAACAATGTTTTTCCTGGGAAATTTTTCAAAAACATTTGTATTGACAAGACGGGTCCATATTTACAGATGAACGGCTGACTTAGCGGTGTGAGTCTTAATGATTGGAATGTCACTGTGCAATAGAACAATTTAGGACAATGTTGACACAACACTGACCTGAGCCCGTTGGACCAAGAAGTATGATGTTGCTCTTGTCCAGTTTAATTCCAGTGTGTGCGGAGTCCAGGACCTCCCCGCCCCTCTTCTCCTGAGGTGCCTGCTGGCTCGCCTGTTGCTGCATCGACGCTCCCAGAGCGTTCCCATGAGGACTGATCCCTGCGATCTGCAGCAGTTCTGCAACAACAAGAGAAGTCACAGGGTCAGCGTTGTTGGGACTGAAAAGTAGGAACTATAAAGACTAAATGCCTTCTTTGTGAACTGCAGCTCACTTTACACAAGCCTTTTATTGGTGTATGTATCAAACGGTGCAAAGAAACATTTACATGTGCGGGGTAAACATCTGCATGCCCAAGTCTGTGTGGAGTTACTAAGTGAGGAAGGCTGGATCGGAAAGAGCAAAAGTACAAACGTCCTATTCTTCGGTCAGTCAAAGATTAACAGACATAATCTTAAGAGCTTCAGTTTCTCAGATATTTTTTATGCATGACAGTCGCTGCTCAACTGGATCTGTATGTCCTCAAATATAATGAACTGCATCATCTGCTTTATTGACTGATCATCTGGTGGATTGATTAAGCATCATTTATTTAGGTTGAGTACAACTATAAATAAGTCATTTGAAATATCTGCCTGGAAAAGGCAGAACAAACAGCCGTCTGTACATTTTGGCATTTGTGCAACTCATCAAAGTCAAAGTCAGTTTTATTTGTCAATTTTCCATATGTGCAAACATACAGAATGACAATAAGGACAGAAATTGCAGTGTACGTGTTGTGATTAAGTGGCCTCTGATCAAAACAACAGTAAGGAGGACCAATCACTTACTTGTGAACCTGTACTCATCCTCTCGTCTTCTCATCTCTAGTTCTACAGGAAGAGGATGAAAGTACCCAAATCAATATTATCATTAATCATTACCATTATGACATTATCACTACAGTCCAGTTAGAATATCTATACAGTTGCGAGATGGTTATTGAACAAATGCCAAATAATACAGATTACGATTCAAGACAAGTTGTAAATGAAGGCCACAGCTGCAACCTCTCATCGGTTATTTGTGTAGATTTTATGAGTAAATGACTGGATTACGTTTAGAAAACAAAAGCTATTGTGCACTAAATTTCAGCGCTTCAATGCAACAAACTTCAATTGAAACATTTTTTTTTAGCACTTGCTTGTAAACAAAGTTATTATGAATTATTACTAGTGTAATCTTGTAGAACTGCATCTTTTTAGTGTTTACTTCATCAGGAGCTGAATGAGAACGACATTGTTTTTAGATAGATTTTAATTCCATAATTAATTAAAAAATGTTAAATAGTTGGATGAATCCCAGAATCATATTAAAATCTAAAGAGTGGTATATACAGTAAATTCTATTTTAAATTACAGTTCCTGGGCGTATTTCATTCCACCTCTCCCTCACCATGTTTGCGGTCCGTCTCTGCTCTCGAGTATGAAATGAAAACAAAAAACAGAGCCCAGAAGTCGTTCAAAGCTCAGCACTATATATTTAGAGTAGAACAGATTTGGGCCAAAGACAAAAGATACAGAACATAAACCTTTTGTCAAAGTCACTTCATTGACAAATGAACCATTTCTTTCAAAACTCCCATTCACTTTTTGAAGCACGACATTATTTACCGTCATCAGACTATGATGATGGTCTGGTGTACGGGTGAATTCATTAACAGTGAATTGACTAATCAAAGTGATCTGAGGAAACCAAATCAACATATGCATAACAATAGTTTAGAATAAAGACATTAGAAAGGGCATTTTCAAATGAAAAACAGGGGGGGGAGGAGTTCCACCATTAAGTAATAATAATAATAATTCATTATATTTGTAAAGCGCTTTTCAATGACCCAAAGACGCTGACAGAAAATGCAAAGCAAAAGAACAGACAAGAATGGGCAACATATAGAGACAAAATAGAACAGAACAACAAAACACAGTAGTCAGGGAAAAATAGAAGCAAAGCGGAGGGGGGGGTTTGGGGAAAGGAGGTGGTTAAGGGTAGGGGAGGTCATACGCTCGGGAGAAGAGGTAGGTTTTAAGGCGGGATTTGAAGGTGGTAAGTGAAGGTGAGTCTCTGACAGGCTGGGGGAGGGAGTTCCAGAGACGAGGTGCAACTCGAGAGAAGGCTCGATCACCAAAGTGTTTGAGTTTGGACGGAGGAACAATGAGGGGGGGAGTGGATGAGGATCGGAGGGTTAGGGTAGGGCGATGGAGAAGAAGGAGGTCAGTCAGGTAAGGGGGGGCCAGGCAGTGAAGTGCTTTGTAGGTGAGGAGGAGCACTTTAAAGTTGATGCGGTCTTTGATGGGGAGCCAGTGGAGAGATTGGAGGACAGGAGTGATATGATCACAGAACCGGGTGGTAGTGAGCAGGCGGGCGGCAGAGTTCTGTACCATCTGACAGAGGGAACAAGACCTTGGGACAGTGACTGATTGAAGAGAGCAGTGAGATGGGGGATAAGGGCAGGGAGGCAGGCCTTGGTCAGGGTGGTGGGGAGGGGGTCGAGGGAGCAGGTGGTTGTCTTAGAGGCAGTGATGATATCAGTGATGAGGGCGGAGTCGGCAGGGGAGAAATGAAGTAATATCTACAGACAACAGTGATACTGACCACGAGGTGTTAGTGAGGGCTGTTTTTCCACCTCCACCTGCTGCCGACTCCCAGCGGGGATGTTGTTGTAGATGCGCTTGTAGTGGTTGTACACTGCAACTGCCAACACCTTTTTTGCATAAGACTGGCCAACAACGTACTTGTCGAGGTAAGCATATATCTGGAAAAAAAAAAGTATGCCCACTTCATAACAGGACTATTACAACAGGATGTGTCACATTTCAATGAGAAAGCATACTTTGACTTCCTGATTCAATTTCTCACCTTCTTAGGAGGAGGGGGAGGTTTCTGTGCAAATGCCAGTTTCACTGCCTCCGCAGCAGATTCTGGCTCCTTGTTTAGTCCCTTCTTAGATTCCGTTTCAGACAGAACCACGAAAAAGTGATGACATTTCTCACATTTGACAAACCGTGTTGATGCTACAAAAGAATAAACACACAACGCAAAGAAACATTTCACAACCAGGTTGACATTTTTTCAAGATTGCATATCATTAAGCCAACTCACTTAAACATACTACAAACAGGTGGCTCATATGGCTGAAGTGGAAAAATGGCCAAAAAGGTTCTACTGCTGGTCCGAACCTACAGGGAAACTTGCTGAATTATCAACAGGATAAGTGAGAGAAAACTAATTGCTGTTCACATGCTGCCGAGCATTGCCCGTGGTACATTTATTATCAACACATTTTAATTAATTCTTTCTTCAACATGAACTTTGATTTGAAACCTAGCAGGCCATGGCCAAGCTGCACTGACACAGCTAAATGATATTTGGTTACTGGTTATAGTGAAGTTACAGCACATTGCTGCTCGTATGCATCAGCTTATTGTCTCATATGACGTGGTTCAACAGTCACAGACAGGCCTAGACGGAGCCTTGGTCGATCTAGACTGACCAGTTTCCAATGCCATGAAGTTTCAAAACAAACCAGAAACCCTGGAGCTGAAGGAGGAGGTGTCTTACTTTGTTTGAGACAAATCGGTTGCGGCTGCACTTCCCCTGTTTATTATTTCAGCCAGTGCACAACTCATCGACTCCCTTGATTTTTCTCCACCTCCATGTTGTATTCAACAATTATTGAAGAAAAAAATAATGCAGGATATACCCTGTAAGATGCCTTGTTTCCATAATCATAAAAAAGAACATCTCATAATTTGTGCTCTTCATTACTTTCGCATTGAAAATGCCGGAAGGTTATGTTTTGATCGCCGTGTATTTATTTATTTATTTGTATGAGTGTTATTCGCAAAACTCAAAAAGTATTGAACCGAATCGCATGAAATTTGGTGGGATGGTCGTTTATTATCCGGGGACCAGTTGATTAGATTTTGGGATCGATCGGGTCAAAGGTCATGAACAGGTCAAAATCTTTCGCAGAACTCAAAAAGTATTGAACCGAATCGCATGAAATTTGGTGGGATGATTGTTTATTATCCGGGGACCAGTTGACTAGATTTTGGGATCGATCGGGTCAAAGGTCAAGGTCATGGAAAGGTCAAAATGTTCTTGAATCGCATGAAATTTGGTGGGATGATTGGTTATTATCCGGGGACCATTTGATTAGATTTTGGGATCAATCGGGTCAATGTCATGGAAAGGTCAAACTCTTTTTTTACCATAGCACGATACATTTTTGTCCAATTGGCATGCAACTAATGCCAAAATGTTCATAATTCAATGCCCAATCTTGTGATATGCGAAGGTATGCGCTCTACCGAGTGCCCATTCTAGTTCTCTTTTGTTTCTTTCGAGAGTATTTTTGTTTGCAAACTCAAAACATTGGTGATATACTCCTCCCCTTTCACACCTACTCATCTTGATTTCTACATAAACTTTGCGCCTAAAATTCCCATCAGATCAAATGTCTTGGTAAATCTGGTTGTCGAATATTAATAAGGTTACTCACATACAAAGGTCTCTACATGTGTGCAGGGATCTCCACATTTAGGGCAACGTAGCTGGCTTCCCCCCTTGCCTGATCCTCCAGAGCCAGAATGTCTCTTCCCCTCACTGAGGCTTTTCTGTGTAAAAACATCAGCGTCAGCACATTTTTTATTACATACCAACCCTTCCATTTACAGAGTAGTGGGTAACACTACAGTGGAAAAGAGCTACAAATTAGATTTCTCCTCCAAGAGATTACCTTCCCACTATCGCTTCCACTGTCCTTAGTTGTCCCATCTTTAACGGCATAGCAGACAGCCGCCTCTGAAAACGACCTCACCCGTACCCTCGGGGGTAAATAATTTCCCCGAGAGCCCTGACGACTCAGCGAAAACAACTGGATCCGGGAGCAGGACAATCCTGAAAACACAACATTATTTACTGTAGCAAAAAAACAATTTTTTGTTAACATACATTTCAAATGAATGCTAATGGCATTTTAAATGATGTGATGACCGATACAACACATATTGCCCTAACTGCTCCCATTTGTCATGCTAGAGCTGATCAAGCCATTGGCAAATCTAAAGAAAATGTAGCTGCAAGTATTTATATAAACATACCAACACTCGTTTTTTAGGTTAACATATAAAAAAAATGTCTAGTTCCAGCTTCTCCAATGTGATAATTTCCTTTGTCATATACAGCATAGTAATAAACAGAATATATTTGGGCTTTGGCCCACCAACATCGGCTCTGCCATACTATGATGGGCATTTTTCACAATTGTATTATACTTGAAAGAGTATAATACAAATTGTATTATACTCTTTCAAGTATAATAGAATTGTGAAAAATTTTATTATACTTGAAAGAGTACTAAATACATTGGTAATCAAGTAAATGATCGACAGATTAATTCATGATACAAATAATTGTTAGTTGCCCCCCTACATGCATCGTTGGGGACAGATAACTTAATTAGTTATCAACACATCAGATGAGTAAACAAAGCAACATACTGGTCTGTAGTTGATATCAGTTGAACACACACCATATAATCTAGAGCAACAGTTCATGGTCTGGGGCTCCGAGTCCATATTAGGTATACTGCTGTCGCTGAACATGTTGCATTATGCAAGTGTGAAGAGCTTTGGCTGACGTTACACATAAGCTCAGTTCAAGTTATTGTTAACTTAACAATATTTATGATTTCATACACGTGTGTATTATCACTCTTGAAGCTAAATCTCAGCTGTACAACTCTGTGATGCAAGTTAACAACTAACGTAACAGCTTTATTGCAGCCACTAAGACACTTGTACACCTGCAGTTGGCATGAGGTGACGGACCAGCAGCTGTCCGTGTGAGCAGCAGATCTACTTCACAAACAGCGGCGAGTAACGTTCGCACAATGTCCTGCAGCTGTTAGCCAGGTGGGGCAATGTGTACTTTCACTTTCTCACCTCTGTGGGCATTGTTTAGGAACAACCTGGCAGCCGAAGTGCACGGGCAGGACATAACTCTTCGTGTGGCTCAATATCCTGAAAAATAAACATAAAGTCAACACTGTGTCCAGACGAAAGACAGGGGCAGTGTGAATGAGCTGCTAACAAACAACAGCAGCAAACACTGATTGGCTGTTTGGTTTCGTAACTTCAACGTCACTGTTAGCATTAGCAGGTCATTCGCTGGTGAAGGTGGCAACGACAGAGCTGATTGCTGCTGTACGAATACAATTTGTTGAAATTACTCTGTAAATGTAATAATGTGTTGGGTTATCAAGGTCAGACGTCCTGCCATCTAACGGCAGCGAATCGCGGCTAAATAAACAACGTAGCTAGTTGGGCTACATCAATAAGTAGCTCCTCAAACTAGGCCCAAGCCAGAGCTACCTGACGGTTCTGCCAGTTGACATGACAAACACCGACAGACAGACAGACAGACAGACAGACAGGCAGACAGACAGGCAGACAGGCAGAGCTGCGCAGCGGTTTCTATGAGCGGCCTGACACTAACACGAACCGTGAGCTAACCTTAGCAGGCAGACACGCAGCTAAACTCTCAGTCGGATATTTAGAGACAACATGTCCGTTTTACTCACAGGGCTCGATGAAACCAGTCGCGTCTCGACAGCCCCTACTCGGAAAAATAAATAAACAAACAAATTCTCAAAGTCACCAAAGCGTTTCGCCCTGTTGTTTTAGTGAAACGGCTCAGTGTGTCGGACTGATATCGCAACACATACAGCAGTCAGCGTTGTCTTCTCGAGGCCGATATTTCCCAGGTGGGAGACGACCCAAAGTGATGTAACGCTGTTATGCACTAGGTCGGTTACCCAGTTAGCTGCTAGTTAGCTTTCTCTCTGGGTAGCAGGAGGCAACATACGCGATCTGTAATCGGTGTGACGGGCTTAAGCAAGATGGCGGCGTCGCTTTCGTCTATGCAGCTCACACCCATCCCGATGTTTTGAGATCTAACGTTGTCAGCAGCTTCTTCTTCTGTTTAGGCATTATGGCGGATGGCATACAACAAAAGGTGCATTACCGCCACCTACTGCATTGGGATGTGGACCAAAGTTATCTATCCTTGAAACACATTATATATATATATATATATATATGAATAAACCTAACCTATATCCTTCCACCCCATCCTGTTTCTTTTAAATATTGCAGTACCTTTCCTGCTCCCAAGGTTAATGCATCTCCTCTTAATTGTATTTCCTCTACTTCAAGCTTCCTCTTAACCCTTGTGTTGCCTTCGGGTCAATTTGACCCGATTCAATGTTTCACCCTCCTGTCGCCTTTGGGTCAATATGACCCGATTCAATGTTTAACCCTCCTGTTACCTTTATATTTACTAACATATTTTACCCTTGAGGTCAATATGACCCCAGCTATTAAAATCTCCAGAAAATTATTAGAATTAATATTGTTTTCCAAGTTTAAGTGTGAGGTACTTTATGTTTGTTTGTTGACTCCCGAAAGAACACCGACATTAAACATTGAATCGGGTCAAATTGACCCGAAGGCGACAGGAGGGTTAAATATTGAATCGGGTCAAAATGACCCGAAGGCAACACAAGGGTTAAGCCTTTCTGTCTCAACTATGAATTTCTGGCAATAGCAAACGATATGTTGTACATTTTCCACTATATTGCAGGGCTCACATCCTGTTGGGTGTTTATTTATTAATAGCATCGTTTTGTTCAGCCTATTGGGTCCAATCCTCAGTCTGGTTAATATATTGTATTTCTCCAGTGCTTCCTCTGGTTATCCTCCCTTTTCCAACTTCTTTCTGAATAGCATAAAAAAGCCTGCAGCATCCCAACAGCCATTCCTTAATGATCTTTCTTTGATTATTGATTTAGTTTATTCGTTGCTGAATAACATGTCCGTCTTGTTCTGACATTCCAATGTTTGTTTTCCTAATTTTTCGCTTTATTTCCCTTTACTCCTCATTGTGCCGACACCCACATGAATGATACCAAAATACTCAAATGATAAAGTCGGAACAGTGTTTTGTATATTTCATCGATTAAATCCTGCCAGCTATGAGATGTGAATGATTGTAATGATAATATTGCTGAACTGGAATCTGAACAAATGATGGCCTTACTGATCTGAACCCCCTCCACCCACTGCAGTGTTGTTAAAATAGATAATGCTGTATACACCAACAGATGGTCTGATGATCTTCGTTTGACCTCATCCTCAAAGGGTGGAATGGTGACAGCAAAACCAGTTCTACCTGTATTAGGATCTTTAGATCCATTTGTGTATGCCGGGGGTAAATGATTGATATGTTGTCTGTAGTCTATCGTCCACCACTTCTGCAATATTACCAATAATTTTCAGTGCTTTGGTTTTGTTTAAATTAAGAAAATAATTCGTCGAAAACTGATCTCATCAGAGCAATACCAATATTGTTCATTGCAGGCTCCCGATTCCGACCCTGTAAGACACTTCATCATTTAAAATATTTTTACATTTCATAACTATCCTCTGAATCTGCTCATTCCACGCTAACTTAGCATCAAACCACCCACCTAGAAACCTAAAAACCTTCACTTTGTCAATCGTTTGTTAATACATCTTTATCTGAGTATCCACTCCTCTCTTTCTCGGAAACCACATTGCTTTAGTTTTCCCCACTGAAAACTTAAATCCCCATGCATAAGACCATCTATCTTATTTCATTCACAGCGTCTTGTACCTTCCCTTTATTTAATATGCTCTCTGGACCAAATACTACCATGAGGTGTTCCATTCTCCACTGGGTATCTTCTCGATAGTGCTTTCCCAATTCTGACTTGGATTACTCTGTCAAGTAAAAAGTCTTTAATCCAATTGTATACTTTCCCCCCTATTCCCATCATATTTAATTTAATCAACACCACCTCCTTCCAAACCATATCATTTTCATTTTCCACATAAAAAACAGCCATCACTGACTCCTTATTTGCCTGGGATGTTTTATGCTGTCTCTAAACAAATAATTGTTCTTCTACCTTTCCGAAATCTACTTTAATGAGGTGTTATCAATCCCCTGGTCTCCAAGGTTAATCTGTCTGTTATCTGGTTTCCTGATTGGGATCATCACAGCCTCTTTCCATGCACGAGGCAGTCTTCCCACTTCCCAAACTTTATAATAAAAAGATAACAACTTCGTCATTGCTCACCTATCGAAATGCTTCAGCATTATATAACATAGTTAATTCTTCCCTTTTAATGTAAATCTGGCTCTTTTTTAAAATAATGACTGCTGGTGCGTTCAAGTGTTCCACGTCTGGGTGGCGTTTGGGTGATCCTCGTAAATTTGTAATGCTATCCTGAACAAGCAAAGATTCACAGAATTTTGAGGCAACAATATATGTTTGTTGTGGAATCACACAGTGGTCTGAAATTAATTAAACAGATTATCGTAGTTTATTGGAGTAGGAGATACCTGTCATTACAGCAGCCTAGCTCGGCTACATGTAAAACAATCAGAAATATAAGAAATAGCAGAAAAAAGCATCAGAGTTCTGTTATACTTTATTTAACAACAATGATAATAATAACATACATACAAAGATTTGGTGCTGACCAAATCATTCATGTCCCCTTGTCTAAAAAAAAAAGTACTTTAGTCAAAACTCAAATGGCACTTACTTGTAGCACTTTGTAGTTTGGCTTTCTTGAAGAAATGGTCCTTTCTTGATTCTTATTGGTCTGAGTTTGTACTCATCGTTGAATGCACTTATTGTAAATCGCTTTGGATAAAAGCATCAGCTAAATAAAAAGTAATGTAATGTAATTGTCTCGTCTTGTAGTTTAATTACAAAACATATATAAATCAACATTATCTAGACATTTTAAATGACCTTCATGTTCAATAGTGACATTAAAAACAGACTTTCTCATTCACAGTACATAATAATTGAAATATAACATGTCTCATCATTTTTTTAGAGCCCTAGTTAGGATCTGTGTAAATGCAGATATAGGTATCTTGGAATCAACACATGAACATCAGAAGTTATTAATTTGAGTAATACATTTCTTGTGAACAATAGCCAGTGTAACTGAAGCCTCCAAAAAAATCGAGTCAGTGATTCAAGAATTTCACGTAAATCTACTGAGACTTTACAAATATCTTTATCGCTTTCTTTATTACGTTTTGGTGTTATTTCTTGGTCAATTTGACTCTAACTTTGCATATTTTCACGCTGCTGTTGTCCCACATGTATAGAAGCTTCCTGTTGGGATAATATGACAGCATAGTCAAGATGCCATCGCCTGTCCTTAAATCCAAACTTACATCCAGAGGACTCTCTTTCACTAAATTAAAGGCATATGTAACTTTTCTGTCTTCGTCATCTGTAAAATATATCACCCCACATACAATGAAAGCATTTCCTGCTTTACTTGTAGGGTAGCCAGTGTGAATGACTGACTCCACAGTGAACGTGTCAGTGTTGATCTTTGCAACTATCGTATCATCATCGTCTGTATCTGCTGCAAAAATGACCCACAGTCCATTTTCATCCACAGCAAACTTGAAATATGTCTTTGAGTTTCCGAAAAGATAATTCAGGTTGTGATATCTGCTGTTTGCCACAGTCAGAGTGTTTGTTTCACCGGTGTTCAGGTCAAATCTGTAAAATATTACACACGTTCAAAAAAGTCAGCATGAGTAAGTTAAAAAGACAGAGACTAAGTCTTATGTAAGTTAATACAATCACTTACTTGATAAGCCTGTTTGATCCTGCGTTGTGAAAGTAAAATGACCGCTTATAAACCACATGACCACAGCCCTGGAAGTACCTCCTGACATCTATCATCTTGCTGCTTGTATCAAGTAATGTCGAAATGTTTCTGTGCTCCACCAAAACTCGACCTGGGGAAGAAATGTTTACTGTAAATACACAAAAAAACTCACATCTATCTTTGATGAATAATTTGTAGACTTGTGGTTACTATCAACATAAATAAATAGCAAAACACCTGAAAAATGATCGGCCAGCCAGTACCGCCCTCCTTCCAGCCGGGACGCATCGGACATCCAGGCTCCATAAGTGCTCTGCATTGTGGCGGCTGTCTCCGGACATTTAATACTTCTAATGTGGCACTCTAAATAAAAGAAGATGTGTTCAGTATTTGAATTAGTTATTAGATAGATGGAAAGATGCATGGATGGATAGATGAATAGATATATTTTTAAGATAATTTGTTATTATTAAAGCCAAACACAGGACACAAAACTGTTTCTTACCACTTCTCATCGGTGTTTTGGTAATATGTCCACTGATGGTGGAGGCCTCCCTCTCCAGACCTACAGAAAGTGAGTCTGAAACATGAAAGGAAATAAATACACATAGACACTAATGGTGTTATCGTGCAGCATCAAAATAAGGCATCAGACATAAGTACATAACCAAATATTTCAACAGTTATTTTTTACTTTTACATATCATTTGAAAAAGAGCAATTCTTACCTGTTGATAATTT
This sequence comes from Pseudoliparis swirei, assembly GCF_029220125.1. NCBI lineage: Eukaryota > Metazoa > Chordata > Actinopteri > Perciformes > Liparidae > Pseudoliparis > Pseudoliparis swirei. Next base: position 10,915,821 of record NC_079393.1, on the reverse strand, counting down.
AGTCGGTGCCTCTGTAGCATTGTTTATTAAATCACTGTTTTGGTCTGTGGGAAATGGAGGTGTGGAGTGAAAAATAACATTGTATATAATGTTTAAAATTAATGATCACATCACTTTACTCATAATTCAAAACACAGTGTTTCTACCAGTGTTTCGGTCTGTAACATTATGTGTCTTGGTATCGTTCAACATGTCATGGTTGTCGTCTTTATGAAATGATACTGACTCTAGAAGAAGAAAAGAAAGTTTAGGGTTTAACTTTGGTTCATATGGTTAAAGTTTGTTTTTAAGTCTCTTGCTGTTCAAATTGATTGTTTACCAGCTTCCATGTTTGTGTCTCGAGGTTTCTGAGGGTCAGTAACATCTCTGCTGTGGTCAGTTGGACGAGGAGTTGTTGATGCTGCAGGACGAAAAAGGAGATTTATTTAAAAAAAAAGATGGTACAAATATTAAATGTACTTCTTTTCAAGAGAAGATGAAAAAACTACTGAAACTAAATGTGTGAATTAATCAACACTGACATAAAACAATGACACAGATAGACAGTTTCTTACCACTGTGCATGGGTGCATCAATAACGGTTCCACTGGTATCGAAGGAATCACTGTTTTGGTCCACAGAGAGAGGAACTGTTGAATGAAAGGAAACTTTGAATACAACATTTTAAAGTTATACTCACTTTGCTAATAATTCAAAACACAGTGTTTCTACCTAATAATGTTATCGGTCGGTCTGTAATATTTTCACTCTTGGTATCGTTCCAGATGTCATGGTCGTCATCTTGATGAAATGATACTGACTCTAGAAAAGAAAAAAAAGGTTAGGGTTTAACTTCTGTTCTCATCATTAAAGTTTGTTTTTAAGTCTCTTGCTGGTCAAATTGATTGTTTACCATCTTCCATGTTTGTGTCTCGAGGTTTCTGCGAGTCAGAAACATCTCTGCTGTGGTCAGTTGGACGAGGAGTTGTTGATGCTGCAGGACGAAAAAGGAGATTTATTTAAAAGAGATGGTACAAATATTAAATGTACTTCTTTTCAAGAGAAGATGAAAAAACTACTGAAACTAAATGTGTGAATTAATCAACACTGACACAAAACAACTAGAGATGGTACATATATGAAATATCCCTCTTTTGAGGGAAGATACCAAATTTAAAAAAGGCAAACACTAAATGTGTAAATTGATCAACATTCTTACCACTGTGCATGGGTGCATCAATAATGGTTCCACTGGTATTGAAGGAATCACTGTTTTGGTCCACAGAGAAAGGAACTGTTGAAGGAAATGAACCATTTAGTACAACATTTTAAAGTTATACTCACTTTACTCATAATTCAAAACACAGTGTTTCTACCTAATAATCTTATCAGTAGGTCTATTATATGTTCTCTCTTGGTATCGTTCAACATGTCATGGTCTTCATCTTGATGAAATGATCCTGACTCTAGAAGAAGAAAACAAAGTTTGGGGTTTAACTTTGGTTCATATGGTTAACGTTTGTTTTTAAGTCTCTTGCTGTTCAAATTGATTGTTTACCAGCTTCCATGTTTGTGTCTCGAGGTTTCTGAGGGTCAGTAACATCTCTGCTGTGGTCAGTTGAACGAGGAGTTGTTGATGCTGCAGGAAAGAAAAAGGAGATTCAACTAGAGATTCAACTCGAGACTGAAGAAATATGTAATGTTCTTATTTTCAAGGTGAGAGATCAAAACTACTGAAACTAAATGTGTGAATTGATCAACACGGACACAAAACAATGACACAATACAGAGTTTCTTACCACTGTGCATGAGTGCATCAATAACGGTTCCACTGGTATTGACGGAATCACTGTTTTGGTCCACAGAGAGAGGAACTGTTGAATATAATGAAACTTTTAATACAACTGTTTAAAGTTATACTCACTTTACTCATAATTCAAAACACAGTGTTTCTACCTAATAATCTTATCAGTCGGTCTATAATATGTTCTCTCTTGGTATCGTTCAACTTGTCATGGTCGTCGTCTTGATGAAATGATACTGACTCTAGAAAAAAAAAAAAAGTTGGGAGTTTAACTTTGGTTCATATGGTTAAAGTTTGTTTTTAAGTCCCTTGCTGTTCAAATTGATTGTTTACCAGCTTCCATGTTTGTGTCTCGAGGTTTCTGAGGGTCAGTAACATCTCTGCTGTGGTCAAATGGCCGAGGAGTTGTTGATGCTGCAGGAAAAAAAATCAGAAGACATAGTACAAATATTAAATATAATTAAAACTGCAATTCCTAATTCACAAACAACATACTCGATCACGTGTTGCTAGTGAAAATTATCTTTAAAAAAAGAAATCACAATTGTAAGTGATATATTGTGAGTAGTCTACTGGTGGGACCAATATACAGTTTCTTACCACTTTGCATGTGTGCATCAATAATAGTGTCACTGTTATTGAAGGAATCACCATTTTGCTCCACAGAAAGAGGAGCTGTTGAATGAAATTAAACATATATATTGTTTTTTAAAGTTATGGTCACTTTCATTATTCAAAACAGAGTGTATGTACCTGTTGATAATTGTATTGGTCCTTCTGTAACATTATGTGTGTTTTTCAGGGTGTCGTGGTTGTAGTCTTTATGAAATGATACTGACTCTGGGGAAAAAAAAGGGATTGAGTTTCTTGCAGATGCATTTTTTTATTCCTTTCCACATCAGAATCAGAATCAGAAGGGGTGGGGAGAGGGTGGGGGGATTTGTGAATCCCACAGAAGAGGGGGGGGGGGTAATCTTTAGTTGCAGCCCTATGTTAGACACACAAAGACTGATCAAACAAACAATACAACAACAATCAAAAACAATCAACAGTCAACATAGTGCAATAACTTTAACATTATATTTACAATGGTATAAGATCAAATAAATCCAATATATCTGTTCATGAGGATCAGCTAGTAACATGCAGCTAATAAAGAAATAAAATCAGTTGTCATGTTGGTACAAATTAAAAAAATTATTATTATGGTAATCAAATCATAAATGACCGCTTCCACTATATCTATATCTATATCTATATATATAGATATAGATATATATATGTGTAATACATACGTGTGTGTGTGTGTGTGTAGATTATGTTGCTGGTTGCTTACCAGATTTCTTATCCGTCTTTTTCAGTTTCTCCGAGTCAGAAACGTTAAAACCACCGGAGGCTTCATGAGTTGGATGTGGCCTTGGTAAAACTGTGGAGATTTAATAAGATTAATAATAAGATTTAATAAGACGAGTACATTGTGAACAAATCTGCCAAACATTTCAAGAATGAGTTTCAGCTCCGCGTACCTGTTAATACGTTAGTTGATGCCTCTGTAACATTCTCTGTACCCGTTTCCATCCACAGGTCGTGTCTGTGGTCAGGGCGATGTGAAACTAACAGAAAACAGAATTTGGATTACCATACATTTTACACTTAACATGATATTACAAACGGTTATGTTATAAAATACATTGGAAACAATTTAAATCTGTCAACATAATCTACTTGACTCTCAAAATGGTTTACAACTAGATTGTAGTTACATTCTCTGAATTTGCCTGCTTTTTGTTCAATAGTATTTCTTTATTGACAAAGCAGTTCTTGGATCAGCTTTAGATTTTGCTTACCAGAATCTGTACTTGTGTTTAGAGCTTTTTTAGAGGCAGTAACATTCAAAACGCTCTCATTTACTGGATGGGGAGGTTCTGTGGAAATAAAGACATCATACATTACTATTTTTACGAAGTCACAAACAGCCTATAATCTAAATAATTAACGTATAGAATTGTTATAGACTAAATGTAAATTCTGAATTTCTTCCTGCCATTGTTCATTGTTGAGTTGCGGTGTTCTCCGTTGGTCACAGAAGGAGATGAATCTAAACATGTAGAGTAAGATAAGAAATAATAACTATCCAAGCACCTTATGTAGTTATGAAGGCTCATTCTAAGGTCACACAAACACAAGCTCAGTTTTAGGTGATTACACACGAATAAAAGCTATATTCCATTTCTGCCAACAAATACCCCTCAATCCTGCACGCTGGTCCTTTAATAAATAAAATGTGTGGGCACAATGTTTGTTGCCAGAAGGCTGACTTTTAATTTGTTAGCACTATTAATTTAACATTCTCCAAAGAGGCCTTTGCGTCGCAATCTCTGCTGTGAAAATGAAACATGCTGGTTCACCGATTAATGACTCTGTTCTGCTCACCCAGCGACATGTTGTTTTGACGGATGTGTTCTCTGAGGATCTTGTTTCTCACGTCATTACAATACCAAGCAGGACATGCTGGACCAGCTGGGCCTGCTGGACCCCTTGGACCAGGAGTACCTTCAAATATTAACATGCAGTGGCTTTATGTCATGTAAAACTGGCCGAATAAACAATACAGGCACTTTAAACCAACAACAATGTGTGACTGACTTTCTCTCTGTTAATTCCGTTATTTATATGAGGTTCAAATATGTCGTCATTGCTCACCCTCAATGAGAATCTCATTGTAGGTCTCTCCTTTCCCTTGGGGAGGCCCAGCGTCACCTTTAGGTCCTGGTTCTCCTTTTTCACCAGCAATTCCTATTGACAAGTATTTAGTTTAACCCTTGTGTTGCCTTCGGGTCAATTTGACCCGATTCAATGTTTCACCCTCCTGTCGCCTTCGGGTCAATATGACCCGATTCAATGTTTAACCCTCCTGTTACCTTTATATTTACTAACATATTTTACCCTTGAGGTCAATATGACCCCAGCTATTAAAATCTCCAGAAAATTATTAGAATTAATATTGTTTTCCAAGTTTAAGTGTGAGGTACTTTATGTTTGTTTGTTGACTCCCGAAAGAACACCGACATTAAACATTGAATCGGGTCAAATTGACACGAAGGCGACAGGAGGGTTAAATATTGAATCGGGTCAAAATGACCCGAAGGCAACACAAGGGTTAAACCAATGAGTTGAACATAGAAAATGAAAACCAGGATGACCATGTTTTATAGACTGAGAACATGTATGCATTTTAAACATGCAGTCTCAAAGTGCTAAATACAACCGAGCTGATCTCGAACCAGCATAATTCAGGTGTTATCAGTCCAGTAATCAATCATGAATCAATCTCCAATGCTTTTCTAATGTTGCAGTGACAGAAAAGTGAGCGGCATTGTCATGTTTTGTCACGATGGCTGAACAGTGGAAGACTGTTTGAAACGTTTAACTGACTTTCTGGGTTTATTTGTCTTCTGTGGTGCACAGATAATGAGAGGGGTTAGTCCTATTTGACACAACAGATGTCTCACCTCTTCTTCCCCGTCTCCCCTCCGGCCCGGGCACACCCTGAGGACCCGATGAACCAGCTCTACCAGGCAAACCTAACAGGCACAAGTGCTTTGGCTGCAGTAACAAATTCAGCTTGGTTTAAATAACCGATGAAGTTAATTAAAAGGTTTCTTTTTACCTGGTGGTCCAGCTGGGGCTGGTGGGGGATGGGGGGGGGGGGGGGTAAATAAATAGATTACAATCAAAAAAAAGTGGAAGCAACAGCATCAATAACAACCACAGCATTGTAAAGGAAGAGCACCTGATAAGCAAAGTCCCTTGGAGCTGTTACACAGATCCATGAAGGCTTTAACCTGAAAGCGAGAAAACAGACGGTGAAGTCAGCGTTGATCGTTACAACATATGAAAGCTTTATAGTGCGACCCATTTGCTCTCATGATTTGAGAGAAGATTACAAAATACATTATTAATTATTTTAATTTCCCAATATTCCACCATTAGATTTGACCACATGATACGCTTAATTGATTTTTGACCCAATACTATTTAATAATCAATTAATAATGTTGTATAATTAATCAACTAATGCATAAAATAAAAGATTGACTAATTTAAAATAAAAGTACCTGTAGCCTTAACTATTATTGGTGATTATTAATCAATCAGATCAGTAATAAGACTAGACTTTATTTTGGTAAAAACAAGGCTGATAAATGGGCTGTCACAAAACCCAGTCGCGCCCTCTGGAGAGAGGCAGTTCCCATCAGACTGAGTGCAGTTGAGGGAGGAGCAGTCACGCTCCACTGCTCTACACCAATTATCCTGGAAACACTCAGTGGAAAAACAAATAACTGCAACTGACTCTATCTAGGAGTATTTGCATTTTACAGATTATTATTATCCCAAATCGGAGAAGAGAGGAACAACATCTCTTGGCTTTCATTGAAAATAAAGCAAAGAGATGTTGATCGCTCCTCTCTCCTGTCTCATTATAACATCATGAGAAATTCTCTTTCCACGAGTTAACAGTTTGCAATATTCACAATTCCATATAAAGAGCCCCCTTTAAAGCATGTGGGTGTCTTACAGGAACCATGGAGTATGTCATCAGCATCATCATATCCTTCTCGCCCTCGCCTCCTGTGGGTTTCCCCTCCTGGTTCCTTCTGCTGCGCTGGAGCTTCAGGAGCTCTACAGCCTCCGCCGGGTCCGATGGCTGGAGGACGCCCGCCTGCAGCCCGCAGCTCTGAGACAGCACCTGGACCTGGGCATCCAACCTCACCAGCTCCTCCGTCAGCTCCTTCTGTCTTACCAGCAGGAACACCAAACCTCCTGAGCTCAGGAGCAGCAACGCACACATCCCCACCAGCAGCACCTTCCAGAAAAAACCTCCACTCTCCTTCATGTTTGTGCTGCTCGCTCTTCCTCCACTGCAGAGTAATCTGAGCTCTGACATTCACACACACATACAGCACATATCTGACCACTTGCCAACAGATGAGTCGTCAGAGGGGAACTACGCTCTAGCTGGGAAAATTGAGAGGGAAATAAACATGTCAGGATCTGTTTGTAACTATGGGGAACCACGTGGTGCATTGCGCAACAACACGCATCTGGGAAATAGTTCAAATCTGGAGGCCTTGATGATTCAGAAGCAGCTCATGGACATATTCCCAGAATTGCTTACAGTAATGGTTCTCATCATTCTGATGCTCTTTGTCTCAATATTGCCACCAGTCCTACACAAAATGACAAGGAAGTGGAATAAATAAGTTTTGAACAAGTGGAGCATTCTTTGTATTTATAAAAGAGCTTTCAGAAGCTTTCAATAAAAGACTGTGAGTGTGTGGATGTGTGTGGGTGTGTGTGTGTGTGTGTGTGTGTGTGTGTGCGTGTATGTACGTGTGTGTATGTGTGTGTGTGTGTGTGTGTGCGTGTATGTGTGTGTGTGGGTGTGTGCCTGCATGTGTGCGCGCGCGTGTGTGTGTCTGTATGTGTTTGTGTGTTATGCCTTTACAATTATAGAATAGTTACTTATTTCTTCTCCACTTGTGTCGATGGAGAAGTAACAGTAACGTTTCTCCATTTGCAAAACAGTTCTTATTTCCCAGTTTAGTCTCTAGTACAATGAGGAGAGCAGGTTTTTCAGCCAACTTGGGATAAAAGCCGCCACCCAAACCCTTAAATCTGAGGCCAACATCTTCATCAACAGAATACCAGCTATTCAGGTACTAAGCTTGAAGGGCATCTCATCAGAAGCACATAATCTCTCTCATTGTTTTCCCCTTTTTGATTTTGCATCCGTTCCCATGTTTAAAGAAGCGGAGCAGTGACACCTGTTCGTGACATTTTTCAGACTTTAAATTCTTAAATAATAAAGATGACATTTTCTCTTTCTCGTCTTTCCCATTCTGAACTGCTGAGTGAATCCCTACTCCCTTTGACTCGGGTCAGTCTGACCCAGCTAATTAAAAAGCCTCCTCAGGGAGAAGACAGTGGGGTTTCTTTCTTTTGGACAAAGCTACACGTGAAGTAAATCCATTTAAAAAAACTGCTGCAGAGTAAAAGGGATGAAAGACCTGCAGGTTTTTGCATTCTTATGAATAAATACCACTTGTTTTTCTTCTTTTTGGGGTTTAGACATGCCCTGTTATCTGCATGGCTTTTGCACTGTTCTGCCATCTATGGTACTTGTAACCCCAAAGTGGCTGTGTTTCTAAGCAACCAGTAAAATGAGGGCTTAACCGAGGATTTATAAACACTTGAATGACTGTGATTTATTTGGTAGGAGCATGTTGATCATCCTTACAACCAGTGGAGGAAGAACTGCATCACTTTAAACCGCACTAACTCGTCAACGGTCGAAAAGAACAAGCAAAGTAAGTATTATTTTTTGCTAATTTGCTCATCAACAATTAAAAAGATACTCTTCAGGGTCAAATACGTAGAAACATCTAAACATAGACTACGTTGAACTTAATTGAACTATTTTTTTTTATTGAATTGAATTATGTGGATGTTGTTCCTGTATTGAAAGACTGTGTGAGACTGAAGTAAAAAAAAATATATGAGTAATGAAATTCAGTTGAAACGAACTCTCGTGTTTTTATTTGGATGGGTTCTGTCTGTAATATTTTCAACTCAATGTACATGATGTCATGAGTTACGGTGCTAATATTGTGAGCATGATAAACCTGTTATAATATTAAATGAAATAAGGGAATAATCTGTCACCCACAAACTGAGCAGCTGTCTGGATGATAAATAGTTCATACTCAAAGACAACATCATTACAAGGGATGTCCCCATCTTAATGTTCCCCTTTTTAGTTTTAACAAATGGAGGAGTTTGTTTCACCTGCTGGTTATTAAAGGAAGCCGAAGCTTTATGAGACAGAGGACAGTCAGCTTGCTTGTGTGTGTGTGTGTGTTTGTGAAGGCGATGCAGCCGCCGGACACACTCGCCGTTGGCGGCGTGGTTGTGGACACAATGTCTGAAGTCACCACCGTCCTGCTTCTACTGCTGTTACTGCTGCTGCTCACGGCCTGGAGCCGAATCAACCGGTCACTTATACCCGGTAAGAGGCTTCAGCTTCTGTTCGTGGACAACACTGGCACACAGTTATCCACATGTTCAAGTGACTGCAGAAAGAGAGAGAGAGAGAGAGAGAGAGACAGAGAGAGAGAGAGGATATATATATAAACACTACCGTTCAAAAGTTTGGGGTCATCCAGACAATTTTGTGTCTTCCATGAAAACTCACTTTTATTTTTCAAATGAATTGAAAATTGAATAGAAAATATAGTCAAGACATTTACAAGGTTAGAAATAATGATTAATATTTGAAGTATTAATTTTGTTCTTCAAACTTCAAGCTCAAAGGAAGGCCAGTTGTATAGCTTATATCACCAGCATAACTGTTTTCAGCTGTGCTAACATAATTGCACAAGGGTTTTCTAATCAGATATTAGTCTTCTAAGGCGATTAGCAAACACAATGTACCATTAGAACACTGGAGTGATCGTTGATGGAAATGGGCCTCTATACACCTATGGAGATATTTCATTAGAAACCAGACGTTTCCACCTAGAATAGTCATTTACCACATTAACAATGTATAGTGTGTATTTTTTATTAATGTTATCTTTATTGAAAAAACAGTGCTTTTCTTTGAAAAATAAAGACATTTCTAAGTGACCCCAAACTTTTGAACGGTAGTGTATATATATATATATATATATATAGAGAGAGAGAGAGAGAGAGAGAGAGAGAGAGAGAGAGAGAGGTATATGTTTTGAAGAATTTTGTACTTTGAATAATTAGAGTACATTTTCAATAATAGTGTACGATCAAACTTTGAGCCAAATTGAATGTTGCAGCGTCACGTTATTGATGACATGACAGAAACAGATTTCCAGACAAGACCTCTGTTTTCACTCGGACATTAGGTCTGTTATGTCTTCTGTCAACACCTGTTTCTCTCTGCCAGGTCCGTCCTTCTTGGCAGGACTCGGTCCTCTCCTCTCCTACAGCAGGTTCATCTGGACAGGGATAGGAACAGCGAGCAACTACTATAACAACAAATATGGCAGCATGGTCCGGGTCTGGATTAATGGCGAGGAGACTCTCATTCTGAGCGGGCAAGTTGTTTGAGATAAAACACTCAGATCTTATCCCATGAATCTGTAGTGAGTCAACGCCTGGCTCCTCTCGCAGGTCTTCAGCCGTGTATCATGTTCTGAGGAGCGCCCACTACACCGCCAGATTCGGGAGCAAAAAAGGGCTGGAGTGTATCGGGATGGAAGGGAGGGGGATCATTTTCAACAGCGATGTCTTGCTCTGGAGAAAAGTGAGGACATATTTTTCTAAAGGTAAGCAACCTTTTTTAGCCTCGGTGTCTTGGTGCGCGATTCTTGCACCTTCCGCCAAAAAAAGTTCCTCGTTTGTTTGTGAAAACATTCTTTGGCAATAAACCTGTTTCTGATTTCTGAACAACCCCTCTCTCTCTCTCTCTCTCTCTCTCTCTCTCTCTCTCTCTCCCTCTGTCAATAACTGAAACACTGCCTTCTTGTATTCTTTGGTCCTGTTTCACGGTTGTTTTACAGCTCTGACTGGCCCAGGCCTCCAGAGTACGGTGCGGATCTGTGTGAGCTCCACGGCCAAACATCTGGACCACTTGCAGGAGATGACAGACCCCTCCAGACACGTGGACGCTCTCAATCTGCTCAGAGTCGTCGTGGTGGACATCTCCAACAGGCTTTTTCTCAGGGTGCCGCTAAACGGTCAGCTGCGTGGTCATTGTCTGCACGTTATACACTCAAACCATCAAATAATATTTCACCTTTGTGCACTTCCTGCAGCTCCTGACTCCTGTTTTTTGTTGTTGTTGTTCCTCATAACTCAGAAAAGGACTTGCTGATGAAAATCCACAACTACTTTGAGACCTGGCAAACAGTTCTTATAAAGCCTGATATATTCTTCAAGATCGGATGGCTGTACAACAAGCACAAGAGAGCAGCGTACAGATACTCACAAATGCCAGCAGCTCCACATTCAGCGTGGGATTTCTCCGACCTGATCTATGCGTTGCCTTTTGTGTCAACAGCCAGGAGCTGCAGGACGTGATGGAGAGCCTTCTTGAAATGAAAAGAAAGATTATAAATGAGTCTGAGAAGTTGGATGATGATCTTGACTTTGCAACAGAGCTCATCTTTGCTCAGGTTTGTCTCTTTTGGTGAATATATACACCGCCCGCGTCACGGAGGTGCCGGGCTGATCATGTGACGTGTCGCTTTACTTTCTTTTGAGCAGAATGTCGGAGAGCTTTCAGCAGATAACGTCAGGCAGTGCGTGCTGGAGATGGTGATCGCAGCACCTGACACGCTTTCCATCAGCCTCTTCTTCATGCTGATGCTGCTGAAACAAAACCCAGACGTAGAGCTGAGGATCGTAGAGGAGATGAACACGGTCAAGAGTGAGTTCATTTGTGCTGTATTATTCTCTGTTACACTCTGACAGCTAAAATATATTCTAACGATCCATAAATACTGCGTTTTCATTGCTAGGTGAAAAAGGTGAAAACATTGATTATCAAAGCTTGAATTTGCTGGAGAGTTTCATCAATGAGTCTTTGAGGTTTCATCCGGTGGTCGATTTCACAATGCGAAAAGCTCTGGAAGATGACATCATCGAAGGCATTAAAATCCCAAAAGGAACCAACATCATTCTCAACATCGGTCTTATGCATAAGACCGAATTCTTCCCAAAGCCAAAAGAGTTCAACTTGATGAACTTTGACAAAACAGTAAGTCAGGTGCATGTTGTGCAACATCATGTGGCTCAAGAATCCCAAACAGCAGCTCAGTGTTGACCTCCTCTGGTTGGCAGGTGCCCAGTCGATTCTTCCAGCCATTCGGGTGTGGGCCTCGGTCCTGCGTGGGCAAACACATCGCCATGGTGATGATGAAGGCCATCCTGGTCACCCTGTTGTCTCGGTACACCGTGTGTCCTCGGCGGGGCTGCACCCTCAGCAGCATCCGGCAGACCAACAACCTGTCGCAGCAGCCTGTGGAGGACGAGCACAGCCTGGCCATGCGCTTCATCCCTCGGACGACATTAACTCAGCACAGCCAGCCCTGAGACGCATGCAGGGGTCACATTTAGGTGGAAACTACTTGGTGAAGTATGTTAAGAAAAAAATATTCCCATGCCAAGATTGTACAAATGTGCAAAAAATTCCAACAACCAGGGAACGGTTCCCTCGTCTCCAAGTCAAAGAAGCTTTTGAACAGGCCTTTGGTGAGATGCCTGAAATATGGTCGAACACAAGTTTAAGATATTTTAGAATGTTACGGCATATAATACGTCAGAAAAATCCCTCTCTCTTGGATCTTTAAAGTTTTTACGTGGATTAAAAAAAGCAGTTGCTAAATGGCTAAATTAGGAATGACATCACGCCAAACACGAGTCTGCTTTAGGCTTCGAGGTGATGATGAAGCCATCTGACTGTGGGGTGGTTGGTTTGTAGCCTCACATCAGCATTTCACATCTGCTGATTGCATTCATACTTCAATGACAGAAAGTGGTCTTCACCTGAAGATTATCTTGCTGCACAAAAGCTGTAAGTATCATAACCTTGTGTTTGCCACAGATCTTATTTTCTGCAATAATTATAAATCCAATGAGAAACCCCACTGGCTTTTTGTCGAGGGAACCAGTGCGATACAAAAATACGTCATCCCTGCAGACCTTTCTAACTAAATGTGTGACATCACAACAGATGTTTCGTCTATTTTGACATAACTGATCTTTAATCAATATGACTGAAGCTTTTACCTGATTCGGTGCAGTGCAAGCAGGATTTTCTAGCCCATATGATGCAGTTTGGAAAAACTGGATGGACATGGACATAGATTTAGATTTAGTCTTGAGTTATCAAAATTAATATTATGCCAACACATTGTTATTATTTTTAATTAAATACATATCCTAATGTTGAGCTAACTTGGTTTTGTTTAAGAGCTGGACAAACAGCTAGTTTTTCAATTTGTAATATTGATCCTAGTTAATTCCTGTAAATGAAAAGTGTCTCCGACATGTGGACCAGACAGCATCTGTTTCCTCTAGCATTATAGGGGTAACTATTTTAAATGTTAAGTTAGAATAGCAATGTTAACAAATAGAATAGGGAGGAGTACAATATATAAAAGTTTTCTCAAAAATGTTAGCACACTGGAATATATAAAATATTGTGTCTAAATGCAATAGGATTCCAGATAAAAACTCATTAACCCTCTCTATCTTGTATTGTTTTTGTTAAATCGCTATAACAAATTTTGATAATAAAAGGAGATAACTTCTTTTTAGGGTCTTAGTGAATGGAAATGTGGATTGTACATCAAAGGCTGCAAATCAAATGACACTAGTATTGTTTTGCTTTTGGTGTTTGTAGTAAAAACACAAAACTCATTCAATAAATATGTGAAATAGTTTTCTTTCCTTGAAGCAAATACCACATGATTTGTTTTTCTTTACTCTATGATGTCCCGCCTTGCTTCAAGTGCAGCACATCTGTGTGTATCTCATGAATAATCGTTGATTCAAAGCAGAGTTTGTTTACATATGTGTTGGATTTATTCACAAGTTAGCAGAATGTAGTGATAGGCACTGTAAGAACCAGCACTGAGTCTGTACCACAGGCACAAATCAAACACGCCACGTGGCGTTAGAACATAAGGCGTTGGGTCGAAGTTGAGCTCGAGCCACATTGCTAGCTTCACGCTGCGCGTCCCCCGAGGACACCTTTCCTTTCAGGTTGAATTAAAGTATAGAACTAAACTAATCCAATCTGGCACGGCACGCTCAAACACACATGGAACACGATGATTTTCTTTCTTTCAGAAAAACTAATGTAAAATATTTTCAGTAAGAAAATTAATTCAATAAATATGTTTATAATACTGTATTGATATAAAAATATAATAATCAAAGACCACTGAAATCCACCTCTAAATGAAAATGACAGAAACATGAGTGCATAGATTATACTATCACACGGTAGGCAGCGTCACAAAGACAAGTGGACATCACAGACGGGCATTGCTGCTTAATGAACAATTAATTTGGTAATCTTAAAACAAATCAATATTTCCCATTTCTTTTACAAAACACCTAATAACTAACATTACCAGTGTAAGTCTTGATGAACTTGAAAATAACCCAAATGACCTTTTTGTCTTTGTCTGAATAAAACAAATTTGAGCGTCACTGTTATGATTCTTCTAGTCTAGAAAAATGTGCTGATTCTTTAAAATAATGTTACAAATTAAAAAGCAGGACATGATCTCTCTCTCTTTCTTCAGCATGCAGGCGAACAATAACTGTAGAAATGGATGAATTTCACCTCATTCCAAGAATATCATACTTATTATTCAGTCATTCATTTATTTCACTCCTAACAATGATTGAGCCTATTGAAGTTGTCAAGTGAAGTCAAAATCTTAAGACATTATTATATCTGAAATGTCAAACACTCACAGAAGGTTCAAACACAATCACTTGAGGTTATTCCAGCCATGACACTCAAACCGTTGTGAGCCTGTGAATTATTCCAGCAATTGATGTTGAAAATAGATGATTTGAGGACAAAATACAAATGTTTGTAACTTATAGTGGGAGAGATGAGCGAGATGTTCTGCGTAAGGCTCTGTGTAGCTTCTTCCTTGGTGGTTGAGGGTCAGGTGGTCCCGTTGCTCAGTGCAGTAAGTGGAGGAGTGGCGGTCGGCGGCTCAGTGCTCCTGTAAAGCTCTCTGACAGTGGTACATCAGGCAGTCGGGCAGGTCGGGCACCGGAGAGCGCAGCCACACGGACAGCGACCCCGCGTGCAGGCGACAGTGCATCAGACACGGCTGATCTCGGAGGAGCCGGCAAGCTACAATACCTTCCGTACCTGTGGGGAAGAACAATAAAGGTTAATCACGAATACAATAACAAACACATGGGGAAAGTAGGCTGCATTTAACACAGAAATACTGTGCCTCTGCACCTTTCACATATGTGTGCATGTGATTTCAAGATGCCCTGAAATGTGAGAAACAAAACCAATGACTCGACCTGAGCGGCTCCTTTTGGATCTTTAGCGGCAGCTGGCAAAATAAACCAGCTCCAACGCTCTGGAACAAGTGAGGAAGTCAACCCTGATTGTTGCATCTAATGCATGGCTTCTCTGGCATAAAATGTAAGTTCACATTAATAGCCAATTCATTCACATGAATGAAGCGACAGGTCCACTTTATCATTGCTTTACTCTGAACCCTTCAATCACATCTCTTGGTCTTCATCAGCTAGGTTAAAAGCTCTGGGAAATGCTAGTAAGTGGACAACATAATATAAACTAATGAGTGGGGCTAGATGTAAAGGCATGAATATATAGGTGTATATATGGTCATACGTACACCATGTTTTTTTAATATATCCGTATGTTGTTGTGAGACGGGAACATGTGCCTTCTGGGACTTGTTACAACAATAAATAAATGTCTAAAAGCTGAGCTTTTACATTTAAAATTAGAACTCAACGTTTGTTCACCAATGATTTCCACGACATGAAGATTAAGTTTCTTCTTCAGCACATTCAGCGTGTCGGCGAGAGATTCCCGGCCATCACTTCCCAGGGTCAGCTTCTGCTTTGTATCGTGAGAGAAGTCCAGCCACATGGCCCCGTACTCCTCTGTGGACACGGTCAACGGTCTGAAGGAAACATGGGAAATTAATAATCTTCTCTGCAAGATCACACTTGTGAAAAAGTAGGACATATTTCACCTGATGAAGCTGGTGAGAGGAAGCTTGTATGAGAACCGCGCCGACTGAGGCGTCTCGGCAGGACACCGGTAAGACGCCATCCCAACCACTTCCACATGGACTGAAGGCCTCTTCACAGTCAGGGAATACTGACACACCGCTACGCTGTGGCTTCTCGCCTCCTGCACTGCACTGCCACACACACAGGATACCTGACAGGAGCATAACAAGGAAACGCCATTGTATATGAAAGCCTCACGAGGGTTATGAACTAATAAGACGCTGATGATTCTCAATAGTTACTGTACCTCAAGTTCATCCGAGTCCAGCTCCAGTAGTATCTGCTGAATGTCAGAGTCAGAGGAGTTGTAAATGAAAACAACCAGCGATAAAGAATCCTCTTTCTGCAAATGACAGGCCAAGAAATCCAGAGATTGGTTTGTGCACAGAGGAGTGATGTCTGAGTGACAGAGTCCAGAGAATTCTGCAGGAAGATGAGAACGGAGACACGCGTCTTTAAGCTCGTCTGGGTCTTCATGTGGAGTCGGATCAGCAGCTGCAACACCGTTATCCCTCATGAGAGCGGGGCTACTTTCCGTCATGTCTGTTAACTCTACTTCACAGATGCCGTTCGCAGCAGCCGGGCCCTGAGAGAGTTGGGATGTCGATTCGAGTGAAGAAACAGACAAGTCTGAGGTGATGTTGAAGTCCAGGAGGTTGTTACCCAGCAAATTATTTGCTGTGCTCGGAGGAGAGACGGGGGAGTTGGATATCTGCTCGCTGGCAGCCGAGGATGAAACCGGACCTTTTGCTTTTCTTCTGAGTCGCTGGGTTGTCGACTCAGATTTTCCCATCTGTTAAAAAGAAAAGTTTTAGTTGTAACATGTGCACGCACAGCCTTATCCTGCGCCTCCGGTCAGTTCTCTAATCTGCGAAGTGAGCATTAAGGTCACGAGATTCATATCTATCAGATGTAGAGTAGCTGACTTGCAGCTTAAGGCGTTTAAGTCTTCATTGAATTTGTATATCCAACACATTCATCACACTTAGCATCTTTACTTCAGACTGGACATCCCCTCCTCAAACTAATGACAAAGCTCACCAGACACACAGAGCTCTGGGAGCCCAGGCCCACAAACAGCGACGAGGCCAGCTGCTGTTTCTCTTGTTCGGGCTGAGGGGTCGGAGTGGGAGTCTGGCTGTGGGAACGGTCAGCCTCTCCCTGCTGGCTGGGTGACTGAAGGGGGCTGGGCACCTCAACATGGGCGGGCTCCTCCACAGGTTCGCTCTGCGACAGGTAGCCCTCCCTCCCCCACACCCTCTTCACACCGTCCAGCTTCAGAGTTGTTGTGCTGAAACCAAAAACTAAAGTTCTAAGCCAGCCGTGCATTTGTGTGTAACCTATTGTAAATAGGGCAGCATAAGTGTGTGTGTGTGTGTGTGTGTGTGTCCACGTACCCTCCTTTGTGAGAGAGGTCGGGGCTTTCGCCTGACAGACCAGAGCTCACAGACAACAGTGTGGGAGACTGTCTGTCTGCGATGCTGCAGGAGGACATGCTGATGGGCAGGGACAGGCCGTACGGCTCCAGGCTCAACGCTGAGGCAAAACACACAACCAGGACAAATCAAAACGGCTTTGCTTTTTAGGATGTTTTTTATGATTTTATGATGAGGCCTATATTTGATTGTAACCTGTATGTTTATTTGCTTTTTATGATGTTTTTGTGCTAAAAATGTTCTCCATTAGTGAAGGCTTATAATATCCGGCCAAGGGGACGACGGTTGAAATGTAGCCTAAGCTAAGACTGACACATTTCCCCCTGGGTTGACTGATGTGTACGGTCCCTGTTCAAATAAATAAATGAAATGAAAACAATTGTGCATGTGCGACTAAATCTGCCAAAATCCAAAATCCAAACTTCAATCTTTTACCTTTTGCCTGAGCGAGCTCCTCCTGCCGTTGATGGGGAGGCTTGTACGGAGCAGCGCCAGCTGCCAACGCCTCCGACACAAATCCATCCAGAAACGACAGAGAGGAATCCACCTAGAAACCAACATCAATAACAATAAAGTCTAAACTTCTCTTTTTGAGGCAGACGGAAAGATCATTAGGAAAAGTTCTGCAGGACTAAACATGTTATTTGTGTGTGCTTGCAAATATGACTCATATGTATAACCGTTACGCTTTTCAAAAGACATTTTCGAAACAACGAGAGGAAGCGTTTATGTATTTAGAATATAATTATTCTTCTCTTCCTCCATCCGGTACTGAATGGAGTTCTATGTGAAAACATTCTTTGGCAATAAACCTGTTTCTGATTCTGATTCTGATTCTGATGGTAAACCCATCAGACAACTCTAGACAGGCTTTAACGGCTGCTTCGCTGAGGGCTGAAATGATGAGCCCCATTATTTCTATGAGGACAGAATATAATATACTGTGTGTCATGGAGGGGCAAGTGTCAGCAGGTTTTCTTTTCTAATGATCAGATAAAAGGCACTTACCCTGCCAGAGAGGCAGAACTACAAAGTAACATCCGCTGAGGTTCATCGAGCTAAAGCAAGTGTCGACAGGAGCGGACCGTTACGGTCAAATTAAATGTCTCCAATATACCAGTTGTTCATGAATATTGAATAAAACAACATTACATTGACAACGCACCACACATGTCAACATTATTATTGTGATTCTGCGGCCTGCGTGTGTTACCTCCAGGCGCTCCAGGCCGGCGCCTCGGGGAAGCACCCTGGCTCGTAGTTCACAGTCTTGGCTGAGGTGCTGCAGCTCCTGAGCCCTCTGCCTCAGCAATGTGTCCAGGGAGCTGCAGTATGTTCCACAAACCTCCTGGATCACAGAGACACCTGCCCCGCCCTCACAGAGCTTGGTCATCGCCATGAGGACCCAGCTCTTGGTTTCACTGCTGGTGCTCTTCATGTCCAAAAGTTTGGCCAGCAGCCTCAGGACCGTGGCCGCTTCGAGCTCCTCCCGCAGATAGGAGTATTCACCGAGGACCTGCGTACGGCAGAGAAGTGGCAAAGGTTGAGTGTGTGTCCTTCTGTGAATGTCCTGCATGGTTTCTGTATCTAATGTGTTGTGCGGTATATGTTGAGCACAGCTAAAGAAGAGTTGGTGGTTTTTAATCTGGAAAAGATTTGTGAAATAATGTATTTTGTTTTATCTACCATGACACATATTTGTTTTATTCCATTGCAAATTAATTCACAGGTGTCCATTTTTAGATATGTACTGTGTATAGATATGAAATTGACATTAGGCTCTTACTGGCCAGGTTTAAACACGGTGAAATCAGATGATAAAAGTACAGTGAGTGTGTCCATCAACTCACTCACTGTACTTTTATCATCTGGATTTAAAACTATGATCTTAATGACCCACCTGAGGAATTCAGGCCGACTACTTATTTAGGATTGTTTAAAACAGGTATCGTTTCTTATTGTGTTTTTGGGGGGGGGGATTTTTCTGTAGTTATTCGTCCAAATGGTCAGTGATATGTATTCTATAGATGTTATTTCATCCAAAATGTCACTGTTCTTTTCTTGTGCTTGGAAAATGTAAAGTATGCTTTAAACCAAATCTTGTTTTCATGTCCCATCATCTGCTTCTTGTTGTCATTATTATGACATAACAATTATACAAACAGCTTCATGTGCATACAGCACTCACCCAGCTGATGACTTGGAGGAAGCGCTGTGGCAGTTTGCCAGGCTCTCCTTGCAGCAGAGAAATATATGAATCCACGGCAAACAGCCTCAACTTCCTGTCTTCCTCCACGCTGTCAAAGCCTAGGCCACAAGAGAAACATTACAGGACTAACTATCAGCATCAAATAACTGAACTGAAATATTACAACACAGCAGAACAACTACAATAGAAGGCTTGTGAGTGAGTGAGTGAGTGAGTGTTTGTGTGTGTGTATTTCTCACCCTCAGACAGCAGTTTAAGGAAGCTGTTTGGGATGTCAGGCTGCATCATGTCTCCACCCACTGAAAACACTGTGCTCATGGTCTCAATGAACCATTCATTATCTGGTGCATATGTATATTGTCCATAGGAAAATAAAATCAACACAATAAACAAGGTATAAATAATACAACAACATGATTTTTAAAAGGACCGGATTTCTGTTTTTTAACACATAACTAATTTGTATTGAATTTACACCAACAGCACTTCGAGAGACCGAATACTGTGATGCCGTTACGCAGTTATGGTGCTGAAGAAAATGAGTGGCCCACGATCTCACAGGATTACAGACGTTGTCTTAACAAACTAGCAGGAAGTTGTGTAAATTAAATCTCATTCAACTTTACAGAAAGTAAAGTTTGTGACCCTTTTAATTGTCAGAACCAATAAGCTTGCTTTTCAAGATTGTGGGCATCGTTTTATAAAACACGATACTACTACTGATTATTATAGACCTGAACATTCGCAGCTTTGATCCGTGTTTAACTTCAGTTAAAAGCTGCTATAAAGAGGAACTGTATGCATCTAGAAAGGTTCTGCTTCACCACCAAGATGAACTTATTTTAGCGTATGGACAATTAGCTTTTTGGATCAGAGATGTAGCGGCAGTGGGCTCTCGTTTCAGTATTTATAGCAGCTTATTTATATAACTGGCAATTTTTTCAATTTTTCCAGTTGCAGTGGGCCACCAGAAGAAAATGTATATATATTTAAGGATATTTTTCTGCCAACTCTGCCACCTTCCCCACCAGGTCAATCGTAGCGTAGTCATCTTTATTGACGCGCAGGAACGCCAGCATCTTCTCCACGATGACTGAGACATTCTGGGCGTTAGTGATCCGAAAGAGCAACTCCAGTGTCTACGAGACGACAGAAAAAGACACATAATGCTACAAACCTACAATTATATGACACCAAAATCCAGAGTGCATCCGTGTCTGCCTCACCTTATGCTTGATGATGAGGTCGGAGTGATCGAGACACTCTATGATGGTCATCTGATACTGAAGGGCCAGTTTAGGATCCTGCTGGACCACATAGGTGAGGGCCTTCAAGCCTACAGTAACACCAAATTAAACAATTTACTACAGTCAATATCTGAAGTCTGGAATGTCAATGTAAACAAAATAACTTCAATCAAATCTTTTATTTGAATCTTACCGAGATATTTGAGATTAATCTTCAGTGACAGAACAAAGTTGCCGATGCACTTTGCAGCTTTTTCCAAAAGTTCAGATTTGGGATGAATTGTGTAAATGCATTTTACACACTCGTATAATATTGCTGGAAATAAAGATGGTGGTTGAATACAATACTGAAATGATTTTAGAGAACCACATTTGCTAAATAAAATGACACTTTAAATTGGACATACCATAGGTGATGTTATGATTTATCTCTGCTCTTCGTAAAGACTCGTCGAGGACTTCATACATGATCTCACTTGTACTGTCACACAAAGATCAGACTCGCACATTGAGTACAAAGCGCAGCTACATCATGGCATAAACAACCAGATTAATTATTGAACAAAATAACTACCTCTGATCATTTCTCCCAAGAATAGCCAGTATTCGGAGAAGCTGCATTTGCAGCCATGGAGCAGGAACACTGTGATAGTTGAAATCCATGGGCAGTTTTCCTCCCACCACTTGCTTCAGTATGGTGACAAAACTTGATGTCAGGTCTTTATAACCTTCTGGATTCTCCTGGAACAAAAACAAAATATGTGATAAGACTGGACTCATTAAACCAGAGGGTCCAGAGCCCAGAAAAACTAATTACCTGGATCATCTGAAAGTAGATGTGCAGTGACGCCGTCATGACGCCAGGGTCCTTGTCACACAGAGCTTTACGAAACTTGTTGTGGATGTGTTGAACTTGGTTCGGCGCGATTAGGTAGAACTTATACAGAGCCAGGACTGCTTTCCTTCGAATGATTTCTCTGCAAATATGTTCAGAGAAACGCTTATTAATCATAATATTCAAGCGTTTTTTTCCTGCTCCAGTTTGTCATATGAAAATATTCACTTGGATGCATATTGGTAACTATTTAGACTTGACATTTAAAGAGCTTTTCTTACTTTGGGTGATTAAGTTTCTCCTCGACCAGAGGAAGGACTGCAGGAATCATATCTTTGGGGAACATTTGGCTGACAACAGTGAGCGCCATGCACACTTCAATAAGATTTGTGCTCTGAAGATCCTGAAAACACAAAATACATCAACATCCCTTCCGCTAAGATCAGCAGCCAGATGACAAAGTGGGTAAAAACATAGCACCCACCTTTAATACAGTGTTCACAAGAAGCAGAAGCAGCTCGTGACTTTCATTCAGAAACAAAGACACGGCGAGATAACCTGCAGTTCAGAAACACAAAGGTATCCTTTTGCTGAAAGATGCTCAGGAAGATGCAGTGAGTTAAAGAGTTAACGTTGCTTTGAAGCTTTTGAAGCTCTAGCCTCCAAATCATGCTTTTGTGTTGATAATGAGACAGAGTATTAAAGAGTAAGGACTCTGAAGAAGGACTAAGCTTCACAGCTCATCACAAACAAACATACCGACTCTTTTCTCCAGACCAGTGCCTTGTTGAGCCAGTTTGATGGCGTGAATATAGCTAAACGAAGCCTCATAACCCAGCATTTCACAGTAGATCGCTCTCACCATGAGCTCCTTCATCTGCCTCTGGATGAGATTATGACACAAGGAAAAAGTAAAGATATCAATAATTGAAGCCATCACTTCATCTTGACCTCATTTACCCCCTCAACCAAATTGGAAAATCAGGAGAATCGTACCGTGGAGATGTTCGGGGAGGACACCTGCTCTTTGATAGATGTCAGTTCACGTTGAATAAGTTTCTCCTCTTCCTGAAAAGGGTTTAAAGATCAAAGAGTGACAAAATGCCTGCTAACATAAGACACAACCATCCTCCGTTTGCTGTCAACGGCCTTGTTAGGTTACAAAAACATATTTCAGCCCATTAGCTGCATTTCAGAATCGTACAGAGAAATATGTGCAGGTAGTTATTTAAAGAAGGGGGAAGATTTATAGTTTTTAATGAGTGAGGATTCTTCTCTTTAAAGTGTGCTGAATCAGCTGCCTACTTGAATTAAAGTCGTCAAACCCTTCTAACTTTAATGCAAATGTTAAACAGTGGCTGATACATACATAGAGTGTGAATGTATGTTTTGCTTTATGATTATCAATCTATTAATAGTTATGCCTTGACATGACTTGTATTAGTTTATTATACTATTTATGAGGTGCTTTTTGTATGACTTTGTCTGCTTCTTAAAAATAATTAGTAACTTGATAATTTAACGTTTTAGTTAATCTGTTCTCATATTTCTTAGGTAAGACTCTCAAAGTGATATCGTCTTGATCTTGACAACGGTTGGTGCACTGTGACATTTGTTGCTGTTGTCAATAAACCAAACAAAAAAACTATAAAATATACTTGACATTACTTGTATCCATTGCCTACAGTATACCATGCAAGTATACACTGGAAATCAAGTGCATTCAAGTGTTTACGGGATATTACAACTCTTAGGAGTGGGACTTGAGAATCGGCTGAAGGACAGCAGCAACATTTATCATAACGTCTATATTTGTATCCAAGTTTTACTTATCGGCAACAAAGTTTATGAATGAAGAGCAAATTAGCAGCTGACTCTTGGACAGTCCGAATAACTGAGTTTATCACAAACACGTGAACGCACCAACAAGGACACGTTTTTAAAATAGTCCCAGCTCCGTTTTCGCCAATATTATCACGTGATAGTAACATAGCAGAGACGAGAAGGAACCTGTAAATAAATCTAAAAAATAGCCGGTAATGCAGAGAGCACACGGTATAAAGTAAGCACGTTAAAACACGTAAAAACGCCCTTTTCTTTAGGTTAGCAGAGACAGTTTAGCAAGCTAACGTGAAGGCACATCGTCCAATGATAGCGTCTCATTTCACCTAAGCTCCATTTTTAAGGACGGACCAACTTAAACTCACATGTTTGGATGTTAACTCGGTGATCCCTCTGATGAGGTTTCCTAGTTTCGAGGTGGAGGACAGTGTTGTAGATCCAGAGAGAGAGTCTAAAGACAGCAGGCTCGGCAGAGCTGTCAGCGTCTTCTCCACAACGTCGCTCATGTTGGCTTGTCAGCTGTGTTTTCTTCTTTATAAATACCTTTATTAAATCATCTATCCATCCTAGTAACAGCTTCTTAAACAGAGGAAGTTAAACGTACTTGCTACACGTTTAAAGGAGCATAAGAGGTAACGCGCTAGCTTGACAGTCGGCCATTGTTTTGATTCAGCAGACTGACCAATGACGTCACTTCCGCTTGTGTTTGGGAAATGTTATAACAGTGGCTGTTATTACCTTCGCATTGAAAATGCCGGAAGGTTATGTTTTGATCGCCGTGTATTTATTTATTTATTTATTTATTTGTATGCGTGTTATTCGCAAATCTCAAAAAGTATTGAACCGAATCGCATGAAATTTGGTGGGATGATTGTTTATTATCCGGGGACCAGTTGATTAGATTTTGGGATCGATCGGGTCAAAGGTCAAAGGTCATGAACAGGTCAAAATCTTTCGCAGAACTCAAAAAGTATTGAACCGAATCGCATGAAATTTGGTGGGATGATTGTTTATTATCCGGGGACCAGTTGATTAGATTTTGGGATCGATCGGGTCAAAGGTCAAGGTCATGAACAGGTCAAAATCTTTCGCAGAACTCAAAAAGTATTAAACGAATCGCATGAAATTTGGTGGGATGATTGTTTATTATCCGGGGACCAGTTGATTAGATTTTGGGATCGATCGGGTCAAAGGTCAAGGGTCATGAACAGGTCAAAATGTTCTTGAATCGCATGAAATTTGGTGGGATGATTGGTTATTATCCGGGGACCATTTGATTAGATTTTGGGATCAATCGGGTCAAAGGTCAAGGTCATGGAAAGGTCAAACTCTTTTTTTACCATAGCACGATACATTTTTGTCCAATTGGCATGCAACTAATGCCAAAATGTTCATAATTCAATGCCCAATCTTGTGATATGCGAAGGTATGCGCTCTACCGAGTGCCCGTTCTAGTTATAGTCTGAATAGATCACAAGAAAATTAATCTACATCTGTTAAAGAACGACAATGAGAGTGCAATGATATTCAAAACTCAGTTTATTATGTTTGAAATACTTTGATAAACAGTCCCTTTAATAACTGTACACCAAACTACAACCAAATAATTTCAGCCATTGGACAACTGCATGAAAAAGAGTACATTCTAAGAATGTATTATATTAGTATGTATACGTCTAGTAAGGGGCCACAGATTCAGATTCTGAGTGCACAGAGCAGTACGTGGCTTCCACAGCTGGAAACAGACATTTAGAAATAATTCAGAGGGAACATCATATTTTATTTAACTTCAACATGTGCTTAGTTTTACATTGGAATAATATTGGCAGGTGAATTGCTGTCAAGGCTTGTTGGGTGCACAGGGTTTGGAATTATATGCATTTCCTTCTTATATCAACTACATTGTTGTACCTTTGTTGATTAATATTTAATGCCAATGATCCATCAAATGGCTTCAAACTTATCTATTATTGAAACATTTTGTTTTACAAGGCAATCAAATCCTCCTCATTATCATTTCGCATGTTCACAGTCAGTGGAATAAGAAACTCAAGCAAATTTTAACCTAAGGCCTTCATAGGAGCCTTACTGCTTCCTCTGCAGATGTATTTTACATCCCATTATCATATTTTCTTCTTCAGTCTGCATTCCTCCAATATTTTGTGTGCAAAAAACAACGAACAAGTAGTGTCCTTTATGTGGGCTTATACAACACATCACTTTATTGTGTCACTTCTATCCTAGACTGATGCTAGTCACTACCAATGGTATTTTTCTGCATTATACATCTTAAGTTGTAACCATAAGCATCTGTGCAATTTTCTTTCAATCATACTGTAACAGAAGCGTGCCATTTGGTTTAATTACTCTGAAATATGTAAATCTACTATGACCATGAGACTGGAATATATACACAATGCTATCGATATGCCCTATGTACAACCAAAAAGACTGTCCATCTCTGTGATTGTACTCTAGCAAACAGAAATGTTGGTGTGTCTTCAGTAAGGTTGTCTACCATTGAATCATCTGTGTCTTCATCCTTAAGCCCAGGTCTGGAAAAATCAAAACAGCAAACATGAGAAGACATCACCAAAAACATCACTACACACACACTTGCAAAGTTGTCAGAGCAGACAACAATAACAGACATCTCATACCCGAAGAGTGTGGTCCCAGGACCCGGAGCAGAAGGCCGTCCCATCTGGAGAAACACGCAGTGTACTGACACGGTTCTCATGGCCAAACAGAATCGAGACCCGTGTTCCTTTGAGAACATCCCACACATTGATGGTGTAGTCATTGTAGCCGGCAAATAGTAACCGTCCTGAAAGATTTTTAAAAAACAGAACATAAATGCTTTAAACTCTGCATCCTAAAATAATTAATTTTAAGCTCAGATTATTCATTTACTGCCATTTGGTTGAATGACCAAACTCATACTGAGGTCTATATTTACCACTGAGAGAGAAATCAACACTGGAGACTCCGAATATGATGCTCTCTTTGGAGTAAATAGCCACTTCTCTGTCTGCCCGCAAATCAAACAGCCGGCACTGTAAAAAAGGTCCTTTGTATGTTAGTTATTTTCAATACGTTTCCATTTGTACTATGTGGTAAATCGGATTACTTACTGTAGCATCATCAGAGCCAGATGCAAATGCATCTCCACTGGGATAGTATCTATTAAAAACAAACAAACAGACAACCACAGTTAGGAACAAATATCACTCTTGTGTAAGATTTCATTATTTGACTTTTAGCGACTCTCGGTGGTGGCATGAAAGATCACACTGTGTAGTGGAAGATCTTACAAGACATGACATTTTACAAAATATACTCATGTATACTTATCACACAAAATTGATGATTGGCATTAACTTACCGCACACTATTTATGTCCGATTCATGAGTTTCAAAGGACTGAATACACTGTCCTGAACGCATGTCCCACACATTGGCTTTCTTATCACAGCCCTGCAATAGTTGAGAATAATGCAGAATAGAACCAACAGGTGGAAGTAATTCAGTGAAATTTTAATTGCAACAAGTTGTAGTGAAAGGTGTCCTCACCCCTGAAACAAACGTATTTCCAGTCTCAGAGGGGGCCAGGTCGAGACAGAGCACGTCTGCGGCATGCCCATGGAAACTCTGCAACAGCTGCCCACTCTCAACATCCCATAATGCACATGTTCCATCCCCACTGGACGTCAGGATCTTTAACACAAGCAGATGATGAGAAGGAAGAATAGTGTCTGTTCTTAACATCAGTAAGAGTCTATGTGGGTTAACACACAGCGATAAATGGATTGTCTTTGCGGTGTACAACATCATGTGACCAGGATGTCAAGACAGGAGAAACTGGCTGCTGTGAATTATTAACAAAAGGCGGGGAGCTCTTTGCATGGGAATATTTAAAAAAGGCAGTGATTTCTGATTAATAATGCGGGATCGTTTTTAATAGAAAAAGAAAAACCCTGTTTGCATGACCTTTGCTGACAGTTGGGGGGGAAATGGCTTTCGGTGAGTGTTTTTGTGCATGGTCGATGATCTCACCTGCATATCGGAGTTGGTGAAGCTGCAGGCTGACAGGTAGTTTGTGTGCATGGCCACTGACTTCTTCTTGGCAGCCAAGTTCTCATTTTTGTCCAGAGAGAGGGGATACACCGAGCATTTATTATCCAGGCCCCTGTGACAAGAAAATCACCAAAGCTTACAAAAAGAGAACAAACCCAAACCGATGATGCGGCACATTTGGAAGCCTGACGAGCAGCAAGACACTCACCCACAAGCTACAGCGCAGCCGGAGGGGGCGTAGGCGCAGGCCATCACCCAGGTGCAAGGCATTGTCACAGCGTGCTCCTAATACATATCAAAACACACAGCTGCATGAGCCACATCAGGACAGCAACATGAATCCAATTCATTAGAATCAATTAATTGGAGCAGAACAGGAAGCTTTCGGCTGTTGCACATCAGCGGTGTAGCCATTTGTCCAAAAGGAGAAACTGTATTAAGTCAAACAGGCTTTAAATACATTTTCAACTCTAATATCAATCTCTGAAGTCCCTTCCTCTTGTGTAGATATCCTGTTGATGTGGAAATCTCCCACGTCTCTTCCTGTCTATTATGCCTCAAGATATTTGATTTTCTACATGATGTCAAATTCTCAATTATTGGCTCAAGATGGTGTTTCTATACAAAGGTTCCCCTGCAACATTTACAAACACTAGAATCCAGTTTTGTACACAAATTATATTCGCTTCATTTTGAAGGGTTACAAGCCAAAAAGGTTTGAAACAACCTTTTTGTCTTACACCGTTTTGTCCGACATCTTTAACTCGTGTCTTGTCAGACACGAGTTAAAGATGTCGAGGAGGTTGACTTGGTGTCAGGGAGCATAGCTAAAAAAAATATTTATAACAAGCGTAAAAGGAGGATGCTGTAGGAACTGGTACAATTGTCAAATATGTTTTTTAATCCCAGCATTTTACAAAAAAATAGTTTTGTAATAAAAATACATGCATGTTAGAAGTTACCTTGTTGGTGGTGAAAGCATCCCACACAATCACCTTTCCATCCTGCAAAGAGGAACAAGTACAATATAAAACACATACTGTAAATGATGCAATCATACACACTGGGATAAAAACATAAAAAGGCAGCAGGTGCGGAGTGTGTGTGACCTGTGAGGAGCTGACGATCCTCCTCTTGTCCTTACACCAGTCCATGCACAGAACTTTGTTGCCATGTCCCTTCAGAGTTCTTCGGGTCTTCATGACAAACTGACCCAGCCCTTCCACCTTCTCTGCCACTTGATGTACTGTGCAAATATATATATACACACACACACACACTATGTGTATTAAACCCTACTGAATACACACTGGATTAATATTCCCAGGTGCAATAAGGATTAAAGTCTGTTTACAAAATATACACAGGAATATTTAAAAATAAAATAAAAAAATATTCTGTCATAAATCACGCACTCTTTTTTTATTTTTCCTTTTAACATCTGCCACATGGCTGAGATGTGATGGCAATAAACCACAACAGAGAATACATTGAGATGGAAGCAGTGCTCTGTAAAATGGGGAAGCAACAAACTGCTCAAGTCGCCTTTCAGATATCTGAGGAAACTTAGAGCCAATCGGATCAATAATCAGTCGGGACTCGCATCCCTGAAAAACTGGCGAGATTCTTCCTCCCGCTAAAATAAATTTGTCTCTAGAAATTTGCTTTTATTCGTCCCGTCACAGTGTGAACGCGGCAGTGAACCGAGGCCTCTCCATTTTCAGCAGCACTCACGTTCAACGTCGTGCAGCTTCGCTCTTTCCTCCTCCAGCTTCGCCTTCAGCGTGTCCGACTCCGTTTTGAGATGAGACAGAGTCTCATTCAGCTGTACCTCCTGTGTCGCCATTTCAGGGACGAGAGGGGATCTCATATATTTCCTTCGTGCAGGCAGCGATGGGCAGCGAAAAGGCTTGAAGCAGAGCTAACAGCTGATGCTGCTGTCATGACGTCACAGAGAGAAGATGCTCCACCAGTGTTCATATGGAGATGGAGGAGGAGGAGGAGGAGGCGGGGCAGGAGGGGGAGGAGGAGGAGGGTCCTGCATCCTGATGATGCTGCTGCTCCGCACGGCCTGCATCTTCATCTGCCCTCACTACTCTACAGCTGATAGTGCATTTAATACTGCCGACACGGAAAACACAATACTGTTTTGCAAACTGTCATTAAGAGCCATTTTGTTATTGTTTTGCTTAGTTAAGCCTCCCGCCACTTGGGGGCGTAGTGCCGCTGTCAAATAGGCAAGAGGTTAATGTAATCAGGAGGCTGATTTGATACAGGCGTGGCTGACTTGATCCAGGTTTGACTGATTTGATACAGGTGTGGCTGTACGCAGCAGATAAATGTGGTGTTTTAAAATTTAAAAGCATATATTTCAACGTAGTGTATTATTCTGTAAACATGTTTTCAAATGAAACAGCTGTTACAATAAACATATTTTAATATATATATATATGTATGTATATATATATGTATATATATTATATATATATATGTGTTTATCCTATATAATCTTCTGTTTCGAGTTATCGATTAAATGTGTTTGATTGATTTCCCTTTTACTTTTGCTCGCACTGACAACAGTGAGGTCATGCCCTGAGTTGATGGCTATTTAATTGGCTTATATTTATGTATTTCACACTTACTATATATAGTTTGGTTACTTTTAAGCCAGAAAAAAAATCAAACAAAGACATTAGAAGTTAAATGACCTCTGTATTTCAAACATTTTGTCCATAGCCCTCAATTTGTATATATATTGTGTTCATTGTTTATTTAAAGTGTTTACATATTTACATACACAGTAAATGAGTCATGGGCCACCGGATTACGACTGGTTGAAGGCCGGTGGTCAGATCCTGGTTAGGAAGCTCAGGTGAAGGCTACTCGGGACCTGCAGCAGCTCCAGAGCCTGCGAGGACGGGCAGAAAGGAAACGTGACCTGGAAACGATAGTTTGAGTCCAGCATCAGCTGCAAGCTGGACTCGTCACGGTCTTGTAGTAATAACTGCAACAGGGAGAAACGTGGCATAGTTAGTCAAGTGAAAGTATGTCAGGTGAAGATGTATTTCATGACATTACACTGTTCTTTAAATTGGAAACGTGTGAAGAAAATAAACGATCAAGTTCACCTGAACTTTGCGAACAAACGACGACGTCACCCTTTTCTCAAAATCATCAATGGGAGTATAGGAGTTCAAAATCTTGACAATCTGCAAATTTTAATGTAAGTTTTGTTTCAATGTTCACCTGGATTTTTACAATATTGAAAATATGGCATGTGTGGCATGATTAAAGTACCTGGACCTGGTTGAGCTCAGTGCATTTTTCCGTGATCTCCTTGGCGTCGTCGTCAGTGGACTTGTTGACTTGCAGTAGCCAGGCGGCCTGAGACAACGGCATCAGAGTATCTATAGAATTAGAGCTTTGCAGTTCCTTCTCTTTCAGCCATTCCTCGAGGTAACTGATGTTACACCTGAACAACAACAAAAATATGAACACATTTTTGTCTGCGTAATAAAAATTGTCTTAATTCTCGCAAAAACCACCACGGACCTGATTTGCATCCCCTTTCTGCAGGAACACATGTCTTTGCGGAGCATGATGTTGTTGAGGGTGGTCGCACCAATGAGAAAGAAGATCTGCTTGACTGCCTGGTTGATGAGCGCCTGCTCCATGCCATGCTGGCTCATGGTGGAGTGGAAGACGCTGAGCTGCTGAACGATGGAGGAGATGGTGTGCGTCTCCGAGTCCTCGTAGATGCTGTTGGAGCGCTTCCTGAAGCCCGACGGCTTCATGCTAGAAATCCCCTGTAAGCTCTCGTGCTCCAGCAAACCTGGCACTGTCGGGCGAGAAAGCCAAGCAGCAGATTTAAGGTTGCTAATAAAAAGGGCCGCTTCCAAAATCTGCATCTGATAATGGTGATGAGGAAATACCAATTGCAGGAGCTAGGGTCTCTTCGATGATGGAGATGAACTGATGGTAGATTTGAATGGCCAGGTCGCTGATAATCTGTCTGTGTTCAGACAAATCAAAATTCTGCAAGCAGTTCTTTTTCTGTCGAGGAGTACTTTGCTTCAGGAACTCCTTTTGTAACAGAAAGCAACAAAGACACAAGGGAATGTCAAAATCTGCCTGTTATGGACACAATATGTTCAACAAAAACAATAATAGTGCATTCAGGGTAAACACAGACCTCCTCCCCGCTGTATTGTTTCAGACAGTTGAGCAGCTGGTACATGTTGGAGAGCCAGAACGACAGCAACTCAAAGTCGTCTTTGTTACTCTGAAATACAAATTAAGTCATTTTGCTTAAATTTCTTTTTCAAAAACCAAATGTTTATAATTTTAGTTATTGATTGATCTGACATTTATTTTCCCAGCTGTTTATCCTTTTCACATGATCAAAATCACAAAGCAAAACAATGAAAGTAAACTACACTGGTGCCAACGTTCAGGCTACCTAATCTGAAATATGCTTACGAGTAATAGTTTTTGGATTATCACTATTAGATTATGCTACTATTTATTCAGAAGATCTACAGTTGAGATAAAGGCTACTAGAATGGGAATGAACCTCACCAAGATGACGTTTTTGACAGCACCGATGATCTCAGTCATGAGAGACTTGAGTCTGACTTCATCATTCAAGTAGTCCGCATGGCGGACGCACATGAAGAGGATGTAAGCCGGCAGGCCGGGGATCACATTGACCACCACACCTATGGGCTTCAGGTCTGTGAGTAGAATATGGCAAGATTAATCATAATTGATTCCTGCTCAACATCCAGAGGACCCCAGCGTACGTGCAAAGGAAGTCTCAAAATGAATGAAGAAGAATACCCAGAATGATGTTTTGAATGAGCCTGGATTCATCCTCTCTCCGGTACTCCAACATGCCAAGGTAATCTCTGGGAGTGCCAGGCGCAGGTGTTTGCTTTGCTGTGTGACCGAGGTGAAAGTGATGAACATAGAGCAGGTGGATTCATCTCATAATGTGTGTGTACAAACCGCAGCATCACCTTTCTGTGATGTTTCGAGGCTCTTTATGTGATTCAGGAGTTTCTTTATTGTTCTGTCTTTCTGGTCGAGCTGCTCTTCTAACTCCTGAAAGAAAAGCACAATTTGTTTCTGTCTTTCATACAGACAAGACATACATGGACACACTCAGTAACCCTCCACCCCCCTCACACACACACACACACACACACACACACACACACACACCCACACACCATATTCTCAGCAGTTAACTGTGAAGTCTCCTGTCTCAGTTTGTTCTTCGCTTCGCTCTCCATCTGCTGCTGTCTCTTCAAATGAGCATTCTCATCTTCCAGCTCCTTCACTCTGCCTTGAAGCTCCCTCTTCAACTCCTCCAGCTCATCAGCTTTTGCCTCGAAGTGCCTTAAAAATCACAAAAATGAAGCCAACTCCAGAAATGGCAATCACTTCATGAATCAAGAAACGTCTTCTAATCCTGGCCTACCTTCGTTTGGAGCTCTCTTCTTGAATCTTCTTTTGAAGAATGTTTGTGATCTCCTCCGTTTTTTCTTTTCAGGTCACATAAACAAACAAAACCAAAGTAAACAAAGGAACAAGTGACATTTGAATCTACACAAGAGCTTTAAGGTGAAGTAGTTGGGGGAAAACAGACAACCTGCTAGTTCTCTGCTCTGCATCTCTACGTGGGCCTCCAATTCTTTTTTTTGCCTCTGCAGCTCTGAAGCCTGCAGTTTGAGCTCCGGTATAACCTGTGGATCACATGAAATAAGGGAAAGGACTGAATGTTCTGCACCTCATCTATCCAAAGGAAGGAAAGATGGGATCAATAATGCAATAACGCACTGAGTTCTCGCTGCTGAGCCTGGACACTTCTTGGCCAATGCTTTCGTTGACATTACTTTTCTCCCGGAACAGGTTTTGCAACTTGCTGTTCTCATTTTGAAGGTGCTCCCCCTTCAATTTCAAGCCCTCCACTTGTATCGCATAGCTTTCTTTCTGCTCCTTCTGCCGGATTTCTAGTATTCTGCCATCAATGGTGGAAGTAAACAAATGTGTCACACAGGCAAAGAAAAAAAACGTAATAATACTGCCGTTAAGTGAAGGGATCGTTATATCGAGATAGACCTGGTCGCTTTGTGTAGACCATCAAAGGCTACCAGCAAATCTTCAATTTCATGAATCTTCTCTGAGTCGTCTGGAGTTAGCCTTCAGAGAAACAATGTGTGAGATGAAATGACTACATGAGTTATAGAACAACTATGTTCTTTATAAAATATTTGAGTTACCTCAAAATATCCTCCTCTTCAACAACACCACCAAGCAGTTGTCTCGTAATGTCGTGAATTTTAGCTGCAGAAAGATATTCAAGTATCACCAGCACAATAGTGTCGTCATGTATGTTTACCAACGGATCATTTTCAAAACTTCAGACGAGTAAAAGTATTTACCTCTTGTTTGTTCCGACTGTTGCTTCATCTTTCGGTCCATGTTATTCCTCTGGTTTTGCATGTTGTTGAGATCTCTGCGGAGATCGGGAATGACCTTGATGTGTTTGGAGAGCTGGATGACCTGTTCCTGCAGGTCAGAGTTCACCTGGCCCGCCTCCTCCAACTTTCTCTGCAGACTGATCCTCTCTTCTTTCAGTCTCTTAATCACCTCTTTCAGAGTTTCCACTTCATTGTCATGGTCCTGTCTCTGGATCTCAGAGTTGTTCTCTGCAATTCTGCCACATGTCATCTCATCAGCTAAACAAATATTTGCTTCATGCTCGAGAGGAGGTAGACTCAACAGTTCCATTACTTACTTTCTAAACCTGGTTTCATATTCTTTCTCTTCCAGGATATTCCACTTTATTTGATCAAAGGTCTCTGTAAGAGTGTAAAACCGGTCACAAATTTGTTGAAAATTCCAATAAGAGTAGCAGACACAACAATCATGACTCCTATTACCTTGAGCCTCTTTGGTGTTAGCTTCAAACCTGTTCTTCAAGTTCTGCTTTTCAAGGTTTAGTGCATCTATTTCCTTCTGAAGCTTTGTAGTTGTCTGTAGCAATAATACAAGTGTTTAAAAGGCTCATACCGTAGAGACAATCTGTAACCACGGATTTCTAGCATCAACTTCAAGACTGACCAGACTGGCATCTTCTTTGGTTTTCTTCTCTCTTGCCTCCACAGACGCCTTCTGGTTGGTTGATTTTACCAGCTGTACCTCCAGACCCTGGAGCTTGTCCATGGTTTGAGCGTGGAAGTTGGCCAAGCTTGAAAGTTTTTCTATCAATCCACGGTTCTCTTTGTTCTGTCGGGGTTCAGGCATTTAGTGACGTCCCCTACAGAAAGGCCAGCAGTAACCTTGGAAGCATCTTTACCTGCTCTTCAACCTTCTTTCTGAGCTGCTGAACCCTGTAGGAGAGCTGAACATTGAGCACCAGCCGACGCATGGTTTGAAAACGCCGTCGTGCCAGCCAAGCCCTGGTATACTTCTGTAGAATGAGGGCTTTCTGCTCCTTCACCATCTGAGAAGTCATTGATGAAGAAACAGCAGAGCATGAATGACATGTGGTTACAATTTGTAATTTCATCACAATGATACAAATGACTGGTGAATGAACTTCACAGACCTTCCTGTATCGTTTACGGGCCATCCAACCTCGCGTGTAGGCCTGGATGGTGATGGTCGCCAGACGGACTACCTGGTAGATCTGTGCCATGCGGTAACCTCTCCAGTATCTTTGGATCACCAGTGCTCCCCATCCCCGCTTTAGATTTGCAGCACTCACGGTCTTACTGCAGAACAAGAGCGCGCACATGCAAGAACCCCGACGCATACAAAGAGGATGCAGGACAACAAGAACTGCAAATGAATGCCTCTCACTGGATTGTCTTCGTTCCACGGATGTACTGCTGGAGGATGATGGCTGCGTCTCTCATGCGCAGGTACTTCCTCCTCTGGCTCCACCCGCGGACATGTTTCTGGATGGTCACGCAGGCTCCTCGAAGTCGGTCCAGGCGCAGTTTCTCGAGATAAGCTACCTGACCGGCTCGGAAGAAGATCTTTGTCCGACCAAACTTGTACTGGTTGGGGTCCTAGAGATCAAGCCACAAGGCCAAAGGTATACACCAACATGCAGTGCACAATAATGCATAACAATGTTGTAACAAAAGGCAATCAAAGAGACGGCTAACCTGAATCAACCTCTGCAACACATGCCTGCAGGTCTGTTTCTTGTCATGGAGGTCCGCCTCCTGATGTGACATCAGGATACTGTACCGACTATAAAACTCATTGTAGGTCCACCTGGTGACCAAAAACACGTCAATCATTACAACATGAGCATATGAAGATTTTGTTTTGGCTGATATTGAACGGTGTCAAAGTGAATCACCTGGACGGATAGCTCTGTGCACTGATACGAATCGTTTCAAGGACTCCACACGCTCGCAACTGCTGCACCACCCTCCTGGAGTCATACCTAAAAACAAACAGGGGAATACTCACTTCAACCACAGACACGCACAAATGATTGAGGCTCACACAGGCTGATTCATGTCAAAGCAGTTTCACCAGCACTCACTCAAATGGGAGCTTTTCATCATTGGGCTTAATGCAGCGCACATAGTGAGGGGTGGTAGCGTTCAGTGTAACCATCAGTAAACAGAGGGAGCTGCAGAACTACATAAAACCACAAAGTTAATTAATCAGGACGGATAAAACTACAACACTAACACAATTCTGTTTTATTCTATATTCATCGGTGTATACAACATATTATGGAAACTTCAGTGGGAGTTTAATCTCCAGTGAGCAGCAACGGTAAGCAAACATGTTCACCTTATCTCCCACAGAGGTTCTCAACTGTTTATTGGCTGGTTTCACTCCAGGTCTGGCAGGCCTCACTTTGACACCTTTACTCGTCACAGAACTTTGCTTCTTCTCTCGGAAAAAGTTGGCCAGAAAAGGAAACTGATAACAGTTACAAGCAAGAGAAATGTGTCAAAATATAAAAAAACAAGGCTAAGTGTATTGGCTTTAATGATACAGACCCTTCGATTTGCTACCTTTTTAACCACTATGCTATCTAGTAAAAACAGGGCTTTTTATTACCTTACTGACTCTCATAATGTCAACCAATTCTTCGTACAGAGTGTCTCTGTTCTTTTCAAGAAAGCCTGTACATTGATATTCCACCTGTTAGTGGAAAAGGATTAGCATAGTTCAATAAAAGGCATTGGTCCGTAATCCAAAAGCATTAATAGTGAATAGTAGGAGTGACATGTATGTGACATAATGCTGGGAATGGGATTCTAAAGGTCACCAGACTTCACCTTGTCTGCAAAGTGTTGAATAACAAATGCCTCATTTGATAACCTGGGCTTCTCAAACAGAGGATTGGCATCAAGGTAGTTGAAGAGCTTTTGCAGCCAGCTTTGGTCAGTTCCCTGAGGAAACTGTAAAGTAAAAAGATATATGTATCGGAGGCACCGCAAAAGTGAAATTTTT
Organism: Pseudoliparis swirei; assembly: GCF_029220125.1. Taxonomy (NCBI): domain Eukaryota; kingdom Metazoa; phylum Chordata; class Actinopteri; order Perciformes; family Liparidae; genus Pseudoliparis; species Pseudoliparis swirei. The sequence goes on along the minus strand of NC_079393.1, from coordinate 10,879,046 downwards.
CATTGTAAAAATTCACATCCCATCCGTTGAATTACCAAACATTCTTCATCAAGTAAGTCCAGGATCCCCATCTTTGCTTCAATCAGGTCGATGACTGGCTGGTTGTCGTAGAAGTCTATCAACGTCCAGGGTATGTCCTCTCTCATGTACTCCTCTTGCTCCAGCTTGAACACGTGCTGATTGAAAATGAGAAAGACAACATAATAACCCCCTGGGCCGATAATGGTCTGTATACAGTGCCTTACAATGATTTATAAACATGGTGAAGCATACCAAGTTAAACTGCTGTTGAAGCTTCTCGTTTGCATAGTTGATACAAAACTGCTCAAAGCTGTTGATGTCAAACGTTTCAAAGCTGAAGACAAAGGAAATAAAGATCACATCAGAAATGGCCATATGAGAGACCAGAAACATCAAGCAGCGGGGGGGGAAGTCATTGTTGTGTCTGCATTACCCATAAATGTCCAGAACACCAATGAAAGCATGTTGCTGTCCTGGAGCCTGCAGTGCATTATTTATCCTCTTGATAATGCAATCAAACAGATGGGCATAGATCTGCTTGGCGAGGGCATCTCTAGCATTTACAGCCCGCTCTATGGGCTCCGGCTTCACCACCGTCTCGGCCACCAGAACGATCCTCCGATTGCACAGCCAACGCGTCAACCCTTCTGCACTCACGCTCAGCAACTCACAGAAGAACGCCAGGTGTGGATCACCGGGCTGGAAGATATGCAAATCAAGTTGTGTATCGCACCAGGAACCTCGCAGACAAAAAAGGCATTTAGGCTTTCAGAGGTGAGACTCACGGGAACTGATGATTTTCCATCTCCAGAGTTTCTGATTTGGACATTTCCCAAGTGCAAAATGGCCGCCAAAACATTGAACACATCTGACTGGAAATCCTCCTTCAACCCTGGATAGGAAGAGAGGGGAAAGTAACGTCGACGTCACACTCAAAGCAAGTTGCATTCTGACGGATAAAGTGTTTTTACCCAGCAGTGAGAAGGTCTTTAGAGTCTCCTCCATGTCTTTCGAGTCATCGACACCTTCACTATTGGTATCACCGCCCTTACAGGTGTACTGGAACTTATCCGCACTCACTACAGATCACAGGAGTATATCATCAGGCATTACAATACAACAACAAATAAAAGTCGCTGCTCAAACCTGCTCAATAAACCCTCATCAGAAACACTCACACAGGCGTAGACTCTTGAACTGTGGCAGGTGAGCACAGGAACACATCTGGTAGAATATGTGATAGTTTCGCTCGTTGTCTGTCTGAATAGAACAAGAGTATCATTGTTATATATCAGTTTTATTTATTTTTATAACACAACACCTTCATCTCATACACTACCTGAAAGACGACTCTAGATTTCTCTAGGAGATAGGTCCTCATGTTGGCTCCGATGATCCGGTACCTCTTGTCAAAGCTGATCTCCGTGTATTTCCCAAAACGGCTGCTGTTGTCGTTCCGGGTGGTCTTTGCGTTTCCTATTGCCTAAAAGAATATCGCCCCAGTTCAACAGGTCTTAATTAATGCACTGGGTGCTTTATATTGGTTTCACGTTGTCCCAGTACTGAAACATTGACCATTCTGCCAGTTCAGTGGAGAGAACAGCGATGTGCTGCCTTGTGAGAGCTCTTGGTCCAGTTAAATCATACCTCTGTTATCGGATTGGATGCCAGGACTTTGTCTTCAATGTGAGTCTTACTTCCAGATTTGCTCACGACAGCAAAGTACCTCATGGCATATCGAGCAGACACTGTTTTCCCAGCTCCAGATTCACCACTGACGATGATAGACTGGTTCTTGTGGTTTCTAAGAAAAATATTTCCAGTTGTAAGTTGACTATATACTTTACTTTATTTGATCATGTTTGTCTTCTATTTACCTGGCCATCTGTTTGTAAGCCTCCTCTGCTACTGCAAATATATGAGGGTCCATGTCTCCCATGTTCTTGCCTGAGTAGGCATGAATGATTGCATCTCCATAGATGTGAAGCTGTTTGTATGGATTTACAGCCACCAGTATAATACCTGCAATTGAGGAAGCAGCACAGGCTGAGACAAGAGCACCACCAGACTACATTCAGTGGTAGGATACAGTTTGACAGTCAACGATTAGTTTCCACAGTACCACAGTAGGTGTAGATGATTTTGGACTCCGCAAATCGCACTTTAAGATTATGAAGGACTGCGGGTTCGTGCAGGTAGCTGAGAGCGGTGAGGTCGTTCTCCCCCACCAAGATGTCCGGGTTGCGAAATGGAGGCAGTTGTGGTTTTGACGGGTCAACAGGGAGATTGTGCTCCTGTACAATGACAGGTTATGTAAAAGATGAAGGTCAGCTGTTACTCTTCACCATCATGAATCCATTGCAGCTGCATGTGACGGTTTTATCACACATTTTACTCACAGTGCCATCTTCAAGAAGCAATTTGAGAACATTATCCCCAGATTGATAGTCACTCATAATCTCGGCTGATTTCCACACATGTTCTGCATCTGGTATCCACACTCTGTTGTACTGAGAGAGAAGATTTGAGAGGCGTCAAGATAAACATTTAACAATATATCTATAGCCTAGTTAAAACATATAACACTGTAAATGTAATACAATTTCCTGTGTGAACATCTACATAATAAACTGTGAAGACCTTAATTACTTTCCTATTTAACAGCATATATATATATATATATATATATATATATAATATTATACAAATAATAGTATATATATATATGCATATTAACAAGTCATAAAGATTTACATTTAAAAAGTTGAGAAAGAGTAGATAGTTAAGCATTTAGACTTTAAGTCCAGCCTCCTCTACATCTCCACAACTTGACTGAGCCCTGACAAAGTTTCCATATGTTTCTGTAAAACAATATAACGGTACCTATCTTTAATTAAAAAGAAAAACATGGTGCGTTTCTCTTACCTTGGTGTACAGTTCCAAAAGAGCCATATTTATGCATTGTTGTTTTAACTTCTCTGCAGTATTGTCAGCTTGTGTATCACTGAACATTCCAGGTTACCAACGAATTTATTCCCTCCACTCACGACTATGCCAGTATCACAAGTCAAGAAAGACGTAATCATTTGTCTTTCCTGGTTTAAACCTTCAAAATAAAATATTTTTTTATTGACACAAAAAATCGTGATCCAGTTTTCCACTAAAAATATTATTCGTTGAAATGTTCACCCATAGGTCAGTCTTACCGGTTAATATGTGCTACAATGATATGTGCTTCTAATGGCATTCCGTTTATTAATGACTTTTATTTCACCAGATCTGAGGAAATAAATAGTGAGTAGAACAATTCCAACTCTTTACATTTGTTTCCCCATTCTCTTGAATTCAAACAATCTGAGAAGGACATTCAAACTCAAGGCCATGATGTGGAGCCTCAGATAGACTTCTGCTCAAGTTTGAGAGGTCAACGATCAAACGATTGGACACTAGTGTGGTTAAAAATCATCCCATCTAAAGTGACACAGCTGATGCTTTTATTCTGAAAGCCTTGCCGCTCATGTCCCAGGTGCGTATTCCTGGTTGCTCTGTCGGTCACCTGCTGCGGACTTTGCCTGCTCGACTCCGCCCCCCCCCGTCTTGTGACAGCGGCTTGACAGAGTGGGTGCGCTCGTGTGATCAAGGATTCTGACAAACAAAAGAAACCGGATACAGACCTCCGTCAGCTCGCCACATGTGAAGTCATTCCAGCCTACTCAAACTAGTACACGACTATAGCACCACAGGTCGCTACATGAAAATAGTAAATAGTTCACAATATCACTGAAACAAGTGGGAATGCCCGAGTTTTAAACACACGTCCACACTCCTGGTGAGCACAGGACATAAATCAGTTATTAACTTTTTATGTATTTACATAGATTAAACATTTAGAAATACACAGTAATAATGAACATGGAAGGAAAAATCCCAAATGCTCTGGAAGCATAACACGGTGAGCGTGTACGGTCCAGATGTTCCTAGAAGACTGAAGGCAGGTGTTACATGGATATTTCTAAATCCTAGATCCCCAAACTTTTCCATTTCTACAGCTCTTCTCCCAAGTAGATGAGGCTCAGAGTGCACTTCTGTGTTTAAATACATTTTCTTCCATTAAGTTATCTCGTGCTTAATACCAATTACCCGCAACATAAGCGTGTCAGTCAGGGTCACAAAAGGATTCCTCGTTTTCCCTTTGGTCCTCCGTGCTGGTTCCACAGTGAGCTTGAGAGAACAGATGTGTAATGTGAGGTTGTAGAACTCTGTGTTGCACTTCAAAGCATCTTCAAAGCATCTTACAGAAAAAAACTGCCTTTAATATGACTGAAAACAATAAGACCGGTTAAAAACATACTGGAATAATGTTCTGTTCCTTCTGTTGTACGTACATAAATACCATCACTTGTTATTAGAAGTTACAGAAATAAAAATGCATGGAAATAAAACAATGAGACATTTACAACATTTAAATGAGATGAACGTCATAGCTCATTGTTATCTTCTCTTTTCTTTTTTAAAAGACTTGTTGATGAATAGGTATTATATTAGGAAAACAATATACACATGAATCCACAAAATACTATCATAACCTGGACCGACAATATATTAGGTGAAGTGGGGCTACATATGACTTTTAAAATACTTTTTCTTTGCATATTCACCATTTACACAGTTATTAGTCTTTGGCGGTGCTGGAAAGCTGATACATGAATGCAGTGAACAATATTCTGCTGCAGTGCTGCAATAATCGACAGTGTAAACGTTGCAGCTGGTAGAAACTTGAGTCACCGTGTTTAATCTGGTGACAGTGTCAGAGGTCTCGGGTCTAGATGCGGGAGAGGAAGCCCAGATTGAGGCTGGCGGGGATCTGGATGTCCTCCAGGGCCACAGAGGACGGTGTGAAGGGGAGGGTGACGGAAAAGATCTTCTTCGTGTCCATCATCAATGTGGTCGACTCAACTCTGTCTTTCAAAAGGTTCTAAAATGTAGAAAGAATAACAAATAGTGAAACAAACATGATATAATCGCCTTAATAAGCAGAAACTGCGGATAAAGCATCCCGACATTCATTGCAAACTTACAAAACCTCTACTCACTTGAATAGTTGTGATGAAAGTGGTCGACACTCGCTCCTCAAACTCAATCATTGGGGTGTACAAGGTCAACACTTTGACAATCTGCAAAGAGAAACACACGGGGATCAAAGCACCATCAGCACCATCAGTGTCTGCCGATGAAGAGGGCAGAACCTTCACTGGTACCTGTGCTGTGGTGAGGGCGGAGCACATGGTGCAAATAACTTGTGCGTCTGCCTCGGTGTTCTTCTTGATCTGTAGAAGCCGTGCCGCCTGTACGAGAGGCTCCAGAGTCTCCTTGGCACCGCAGTCTGACATCTGCCTCTCCGTCAGCCACTCCTCCAGGTGCCACACGTTGTACCTGAAGCCAGAGGCACCGGACAAACCACTCAGACCAAACCGATGCAGCATCGAGCAAGGTCCAATCTGTTCCGTGACACCAGAGTACGGTTCATGGCGGATAAAAAGGTTCCGCTTGTACGACAGTTTTGTTGAGCTTAATGCAACTTTGAGCTTATTCAACAGTCTTTTGAATGATGTTCTTATTCGCCTTATTTATTTTAAATGAGTAGTATGGTCTTTTTCTGTCCACAGTCCACAACACTATGAGGATGAATGATTGTATTTAATCTTTGTAACATTCCGACCACTTTCTGAGATGCTGCCTGAGAACGCTTGCTTGATGTACGCGTGCACTAACACACCTCCAGACACTCTTCTGCGCCTCTAATTTCATTGCATGGAGTATAACAGCAACTGGCTGATGACCACTCTGTGCGGTACCTGATCTGCAGGCCTTTACTCCAGCAGCACATGTCCTTCCGCAGCAGCAGGTGGTTGAGTGTGACCGCGCAGATGATGTAATACTGCTGCTTGACTAGCTGTTTAATGAGGTCCAAGTCCATCCCGTGCTGACTCATGGTGCTGAGGAAGCCGCCAAGACGCTGCAGCAGGACTTCCACTGTAACAGCCTGATCGGGGAAACTGGTGCTCCTCTTCCTCAGGCCGGTCGGTTTGGACCCCAAAACACCCTGGATTATCTCGTGCTCCAGCATGCTGGCCACTACACAAAAATGTACGAATTGAGGGAGAAACAAATGTATAGGCTTCTGTTATAGTCAGCAGAAGAAGACATTGTTACTCGTTGTGTCTGGTGAGTTTATGTCTTCTCACCAATCAGGGGCTGCAGGGTGACCTCCATGCATTTGACGAGCTGGCGGTAAATTTGGATGGCTAGATCACCGTAAACCTGCTGGTACTCAGACAGTTCGAAGTTGGCCAGGCAGTGCTCGTTCTGCTTGGCAGTGTTGTGCGTTACGAAGGCCTGCAGTGAATAGAGGTCGTACAGACATCCGGGGTTAGTTAAGGGACACGTACAGATGTAAACATCATTCTGATACCAACGCCTTCTCAAGCTCACCTCGTCTCCACTGTACTGCTTCAGACAGTGCAGTAATCTGCATGTGTTGGCCAGCCAGAAAGACACCACTTCAAAATCACTTCCTCTCCTCTGCAGAAACAGTGTGAAAATGGATTCAAAATAAAAGCATCCCTCATTTTTTGTTCACACACGCATGTCAAACTTTAGTTATATGCTGCACCTTAATGACGCCCTTGATGCTGCTGATGGTGGAATTGAGCAGAGTGCTGACTCTCTGATCATCATTCACGTTGTCTGCATAGCGTACGCACATGAAGATGATGTAGGCCGGAAGCCCGGGGATGAAGCTGACTGCAACACCACGAGGCTTCAGATCTGAGAAGATTACAGCATTTAAAAAGCGAAATCCACCAGGGGAAAAAATGTGGCCTTGATCTATGAAAAATATTTGGTTGCAATTATCAAAATAGTTAGAGAGTAAAATAGGTTTCTCATACCTACGACCAGTTTCTTAACCAGGCGGGTCTCGTCGCCCTCCCTGTACGCCAACATGCCTCGGTACTCTTTCTCCTTGCGGGTGATATTCACCGCTCTGACGGGAGCAGTCATCACGGGGGCTTTATTCTTTTGATGAACACTCGCTGAATACAACAGAGACACAACGTGAGAAGTCACAGGATGAACGTTGTTCTAATGTCGTCTAGAAAATGTAGCGACACATTCAATGCCGCGTGGTTACCTTCAAATTCTTCCACTTTTTTAATGTAAAGTTTCAGTTCTTTTGTCAACTTGCGTACAGTTTGGACTTGTTGCTCTTGCTGCTCCATGAGTTCCTACAATCATGTAAACACACTAGATTGGTGGGAGGGAAAACTAAACTTTCATATTGTGCACAAGTGTATATTAAAAAAAACAAATTAAAAGAACATCTGTGTAAATAGCAACATGGTGAGAATTATTTATGTCCCATAAAAACACTTTCCTAACTCTCCTGTATTTTCTTGTACATTTGTTTGCATTATTTGTTTTGCGGGTACAATGTTTACTCAAACAACAATACATTTAGGAACATTTTAAAAATAAAGGCCCTAAAAAAAGGTAGAGATCCACAATATAAGACAGTGAACTCCAACTGCTTATTATAAAGGAGCGCTGCATCGTTATTACATAATAACTGATAATAATAATAATAATAATGCATTAAATTTATATAGCACTTTTCGAAGTACGCAAAGACACTTTACATCCCATAATTAAAACCTAGAAGCTATACAATATAAATAACTAAAATGACAATGAAAACAATAGATAAAAACAATAAGAGCGTAGAGCGTGACAGAAGGCAGAGTGATCACTCACCAGGTTCTCGTTGGTGAGCCGGGTCATCTCGTGCTTCAGGCTCGCCTCAATGCGGGCGTCTTCAGGCAGGAGGAGGCTCTGGGCCAGCAGCTTCTGCTGCTGCTCCTTTTCAGCCTTGAACTTATTCACCTCCTCAAGCAGCTTCTTATACTCCACGTGGCCAGCACGTTTCTGCTCCTGCATCTGGCACACCAAAATTCTGGAAGATGGACGGATAGTATTCGATTCCACATGGTTCGGTCTTGCATTTGAACAAACTAATTGCAGAATATTATTTCATTACCTATTGGTCTCTTTCATGCCTTCATAAGCCAGCCACATCTCTCCATCTTCATTGAGTGTATAGATGTTAGTGGACCTGAGAAACAGCATCAGAGAATGTAAATAACACATAACTGTACTAAACTAACTTTTAAACTGAGCCCCATGGTCTTACTTGTCAACATCTTGATATGAAGGAACTTCACTTAGATCCAAGTTCACACCTTTCCCGAGCACCGAGTCCTAGAAGTCAGTTCATAGGTGATTTATTATACATCGGAATTGTCTGATGTCTGAGGCATTAAATGCAAAAATATCAATAAATGAATGAAACAATGTCATTTACTTTCTCACCTTATGTTTAAGAGCCTCTTGGCGGACCATGTGGGACCGGAGGAGCAGCACTTCCTCTTTTCGTATCTCCAGTTCATCGTTGGAAGAACCGAGATGTTCCAGCAGGATGCTGTAGGTTAGCGAGCCGGGGACAGGGGGCGCCGACTCACTCTCCTCATTGGTCAGAGACTTTCTCAGCTCATCTAGATCCTGCTTCAGCTTCTTGTTGTCAGACTCCAGTTCTTGCCGCTAAAGACATTTAGAGAATCACCAACAAGTTAAACAGATACAAATTATTTGTGTTTCTATTTCTCGTAACGTTCTTGTCGCTGTTTTACGGTATGTTAATATGAGGACTCTTTGAGGACATCTCCTTTTTGATTCGTTGAAAGAGATCTTGCTTTGACCCCACAGTCATACATGTACCTGAGGAAGTCATACCTTCAGTGTTTCCAAGTCCAGTTCTGCTCGGCCAACAGTTATCTGCTCCTCCACCTCCTTTTTTGAAAGATATAAATGTAAATACAAACCATTCAACAGAAAATACGAATAGCTTGCTGATATAAAACTCTTCTGTCTGTTTAGTGATTTCACAATTAATTTCAGTCCATACTTTTGCCTTTTCTTCTTGGGCTTCTTCTCTGTTATCCAGCTGCAGCCAGAGCGACTGTTTGTCCTGCTCCAGTTCCTTCACTCGTCTTTGCAGCTTCAGGAGGATCGACAGGTCCACCGTCGCCTGGGTCTCATCCTAAGAACACACCACGAGCATCGGCTGACTCTCTTCACTGACTGACTACAATGCTGCACTAATGGGATTATAACACAGACAAGGCCGGAACTAAATGCTCCCACAGCTGCTCCAAGAAATCAGTGTCCAGTGTTGGTCGCCCCTGTGATCATTTATTATCACCAGCATTGTAACCGCCACGTCGGGAAAGCTGCCTTTTGGAAACGGTTTAAGTTGAAATTAAATGAAAACTAGAATGTGTTGTAACTCGCTGTGTGTACACTACAGCTGCTTTTCCTTGATAGAAAATACAAAAATGTCATGCGTACATGGGGTGAGCATTTCATACTCAACATGATGATTTTAGGCTGGTGTGTGTGTGTGTATTTATATAAAAACTACTTCTAAGCATTTCTGACACTGCACCAAACTGGACTATTGTGTAGCTGTGGGTTCTACCTCTGCTTGTTTGGAGCCGTCTTCCCCCTCCGAGGAGCAGAAGCTCTGACTGAACTCAGATGAGTTGCTGCTGTAGTTGGAGTCCGTCCTCTTGTGACCAGATTTTCTTGAACTCTGGTTCTGTGTGAAAAAAAACAAATTACTGAAGGAACAAGCTGTCAGACAATAGCTTATTCAATCATGAAAAACCCGCTTCTAATGTCACATGTCATCTGTACACTGACACATTGTGAACCTTTTACATGTTGGTACAGGCACATTCTTTGTGTGTATCTTTGTAAGCTACTGTCACTTTGTAAAAAGGTTCTCATGAACGACTGAACCTTTTGATGAGACGCCATCAAATGAAGTGACCATGTTGTTAATGAAGTGTTCCTTACAGCGCTGAGATTCATCTCGTCCTTCGCGTCTCTGTGCCGCTCCTCCAGGTGCAGGTGTTCACTCAGGAGACTTTGGTAGCGAGAGCGCTCTTCAGCTAAGTCCTTCTCCAGCCTGTTTGCACTCTCAACGTTGGTTTTGATTTCTGAAATAAAACAGTTTTTATTCACCCTAAATGCAGTCGTTCCTGAAGGACTGTGGAGGCTGGAAGTGGACTGTTCAGTACCTGTCAACTGATCTGCTTGTTCCAGGTTTTGTTTGCTCAGTTCATCTTTCTGGCTGATCAGCAAGCTGTTCCTTATATTAAGGTCTTCTAGCGCCTGAATGTGAGAGGAGGCAGAATCTTGTGATCTTAGGCCCAGATCAGCGTTTTTTGCAGTTTGCTGTTTTTGCAAGGCAACAACCGAATGAGTGCTAGTGTTAGCTTAACTCAAATCATGAACTGTACAGTGAAAACAACCGTAATAGTACGGTGAAAACAACTAATTGGCCTCCAAGCCAGCTGTTTTGGTTTCTGATCTTTGTAAGTTGTACAATTGGCAAGGTCACATCGGTCCAGGTGTCCGACAAAAGCCACAATGAGAAACTTTTCTGATCTGACATGAATTTTGTTCAACCCGAGGCGTTTAGGGTGCTCCTGAAAAAACGCGAGGCACGCAGCAACACAAAAGCCGTGTGCAAAATGCTTCACTCGCATTAAAAACAATTACAAAAAGCCGCCCCAGGGTGATACAACATTCTCCGTCTGACCAGGGCCTTAGTCTTTAAACCTATTGGGGACGAATAAAGGTATATATCATATCATATCATATTCATTATGGCTTTTAAGCTTTAAGAGAACAACAAAAGTGGAACAAAATAAGTTAATAAAATGCCCAAAGTCATAAGTCTTTTGTAACTCAAATATTATCATCCAGATAATTAAAGAAGGAGCGCCAGAATTGTCGTGAGGTGGCCGAGCAGTCAAGTTGCATTTATCTAGATGAAGTAGGCCTACCTGAAGCGTCTGCTCCTTGTAGACCTTGGTGTGCTCTTCCAGGTCATCTTTCTCTCTGCGGGTGTTGTCCAGCTCGTGCTGAAGGAAGGAGAGCTGCTCCAGCAGCGAGGGAAGCTTCACGGCCTTGACTCTGGCCTCCTGCTCGGATCTACGTAGGTTTTCAATCTCTCTGTTCTGTTTCTCTCTCTCCGTAGTCTGAGTCTTCTCCGTAACATTCAGCCTTTCACTGAGCTCTCTGTTGTCTTTATGCTGCAGGGGGAGAAACACACACACATGCTAAGCATGTGATACGACGCCTCCCTAACTAACACAATTACACAAGATTCCCACACTCACACAATACTCACCTGTTCATTTATCTTGTGCTGCAACTGCATAATCTTGTTCTCCATGCCAATGTTGAGCTTCTTGACACGCTCCACAGAGCGAGCCTCCACTTTCAGCTTCTTTAGTTCCTTCTTTGCCTTCAAGCGGCGCACACAGCTCTGCAGCAGGACGATGGCTTCCATGGTGCGTTTGTAATGCTTTCTCGCCTGCCAGCCTTTGAACCACTTCTGGATGACAAGAGCCTTTTGCTCAAATATCAACTGCGAAAAAAATAAACAAATAAGTGAAATGATAATGAGAAGAATATTTGATGGTATATACTGTATATTTCTACATAAAATAATAATAAATAAATATAAACTACGTACATTCATATATATATACAGGACTGTCTCAGAAAATTAGAATATTGTGATAAAGTTCTTTATTTTCTGTAATGCAATTAAAAATTTTAAATATTAAAAGAATAAAAGGCTTGCAATATTTCAGTTGATTTGTAATGAATCCAGAATGCATGACATTTTTGTTTTTTAAATTGCATTACAGAAAATAAAGAACTTTATCACAATATTCTAATTTTCTGAGACAGTCCTGTATATACTGTATATAATAAATAAATATAAACTACATACATTTATATATATATACATACATAAAATAATAAAAAATAAAACCAAACTATATATATATATATAAATATATATAAAAAACATATATATATATATATTAAAAATATATACAAAAACATATATATTCCTTGTTGCAGTGCTAGGAACTTATACAAATATATATATATATATATTCCTTGAAGTGAAATGATAATGAGAAGAATATTTGATGGTATATACTGTACATTTCTACATAAAATAATAATAATAAATAAAACAAAACTATATACATATATATATGAATATTAAAAATATATACAAAACCATATATAATCCTTGTTGCAGTGCTAAGAACTTATAATATTGGAATATATATTCCTTGTTACTTCAGTAAATGGACCTACGCTGTTGAATAGAAATGCAATTCTATTGGCAAATGCTCGGTATAAATTAAAAACAACATTTAATATTAAAATGTAAACGAGGTCAAAAAGGTCAGTATGAATATTGTCCATCTCTTTTCATATGACTTCATCTTTTTGAATCCATCACAGCGCTCCAGGTTTAGGAAGTGCAGAACAATCTGGAGTGCTCTGCTGCTACAAGGCTTCACCGCCTCAACAATGTTATTAACGGAAGCCGTCACATCGGGGCTTCCTTTGAGCTGGAAACTTTTCCATTGTATATTCTTGAGGCACTGATTCCTGTTTTCTTGGTGGCACCCAATAAATCCAGTGTGGTTCATGCAATATTAAACTATCAGGTTGAGAAAATACCCTTTACAACCTTTTCAAGCTCCAGAAACAAACTCAAATCAAGGCTGATGTTGATATTGCCTCTTGAAATTATGTTAGTTTATCTAATTTTGAGCATCAAACCTTCCAGAAAAGGAGACCTTACAAGTGTTGAATTATAACACCCAATTGTTCGAGCATCAAGCCTGGCATTACCTTGTAGTACTGCTTTCTAGCCATGTAGGCCCTCAAGAAGCACTGAATGGTGAGAGCTGCAGAGCGCTGCTGCTGGTAGCGTGTCCTGGCCGCCCACATGCGCACATTGCGCTGAATGATAACAGCTGCTCTGGTTCTTCGCAGAAACTTAACATAGCTGAAAGAAGAAGAAAAAAGCATGTAAGACATTTAAAATATCTCCTGTTTCCTCTTCAGTTTTTTAACGTCTCCACTCACCAGCGTGCCTGGTGACCTCGTACATGTCTCTGGATGGTGAGAGCAGACGCCCTCATCCTCAGGTACTTGCTGCGGGCCAGCCAGCAGCGGATGGTCTTCTGGATGCGGACACAGGCCATTCGCAGCATGTCAGAACGCAGCTTCTCCAGGTAAGCTACCTGACCCGCCCTGAAGAAGATCTTGTTTTTGCCAAACTGATACTTATCCTGATCCTAGGAAACAAACAGAATATGAATTAGCAAATGTAATATGTAATGTTCCTGTGAAAGTTAAGTTGTTTCTGATATTATGGGAAAGCTTTCATACAATTCAGACATACCGTTACAAGTTTTTCGAGGAGATTTTTGCAGGTTTGTTTTCTGTCATGAAGCACATCCTTTTGCTTCATGAGGACCCGGTAGCGACTAAAGAATTCCTGATAGGTCCATCTGCAATAATGATATTAATAAGACAATTGGATGGATTATTTGTATAGATCTGTGTATTCTAAACACATAAACTGCCCATGGCTATGTGCTGCGCCGGATAATGTTATATATTACCTAGATGGGAAGCCTGCTGCTGAGATTCGGATTGTTTCGAGGATGCCACATGCTCGCAGCTGCTGCACTGCCCTCATCGGATCCATGCTTTATAAAAGGTAAAGAACATACAAAACACCTGTAACAAAAGTAAGGGTACTACTCTTTCATAAGTGCTTATTGCAGATAATCATAAAGAAAACGAAGAGTTGAAGTTATCCTCACAAGAATGGAGATTTGTTGTCATTTGGCTTGATGCAGCGTACATAGTGAGGAGTTGTAGCATTTAACGTGTCCATCAGCAGATGTAGAGACTGTCGGAACTGAGTAAAAAGACAACGATAAATCCTTGATGAGTAATTATGAAAATACAAAAATTGTAAAACATTCAGTTTAAATATTAAATATCAGATTTTGATAGATTCACTTCAAAAGGATCCATATCGTAAATGTTTTGGAGGTTATTTATTTCCTTAAAAGGCAATTGAGTCTGACCAGTTGAGGAAAGATACATTTCAATAATGCATTATCCCACACCCCCAGATGTCAGGTGGCCCGCTCTGACCTGAAGTCCAACAGTCTTCTTATTATCCCGCTGGGCCGGACCAGTCCTTCCAGCGACACTAGCTCGCTTCTTCACAGAACTTGTTGCCTTCTCATCGTCCTCAAACAGCTTCAGCAGCCAATCAACCTTAAAGAAATATTTTCCGATGTCAGACAAAACACTAAGTATTCATTGAACAGCAGATGGCAGTGTTTGCAATCTGAAATGAAGATGTTGGTGTATTTCCACGAATAGCTGTGGTTAAACACTCTAGGGTGTGTGCCCATGCACTTACAACACAAATATATATTTGGTCTTTATTTTGAATCCATGTGAGCTCCAAAAACTAACTAACTGAGAAGAACAAGACAGAGACAATATAACTAACTGCTTATAAACCATTTCACCTTGCTCTTTTTCAGCACATTCATCTGCTCCGCATTGACTGTGTCCCGGTTTTTCTCCAGGAAACCTTCACACTCGTACTCCACCTAGGCACAAGGACCGGGTCACACATTGTTCCTTCACCAAAAGATTAAAAGGTCATATCCACCATTAGAAAGTAAAAAGTAGAAAGATCAGTACTATTCTAATAAATAGAATCATCAAACATTAGTGGTGAAGACATAATTCTGACTTTGCAGACAAAGTTATTAGAATTTCTCACTCCCTTGGCGCTCTTAGATGAGATAAACATGAGTCATCCATCCATCTGCTGACCTTCTGAGATGTGTTGCCACCTCAGCACAGCCCACACAACCGTGTTTTACCTTGTCTGCAAAGTGGTGGATGATGAAAGCTCTATTTGACATCCTGGGTTTATCAAAGAAAGCATTCTGCTTCAGGAGAGTGTTGTACAGTTTCTGGGCCCATGTGTCATCAGAGCCTTTGGGCATCTATGGAAACAGGAAAAGCTGACACATCATTTACTCATGGTCTTAGTCATAACCTCCAAACATAGCACGGTGGAGATTCCTCCAGTGGAAAACTAGTTTAACTGAAAAAAAAAAAAAGGAAACTGGCATTTTACTTTGCACTCCTCATCCAGAAGGTCCAGAACCCCCAGCTTGGCCTCAATCAGATCAATGCACGGCTGGTTGTCGTCAAAGTCAATCAATGTCCACGGGATCTCCTCTTTCATGTACTCCTCCTGCTCCAGTTTGAAGACATGCTAGAGGGAGTGATAGCTGGGAATGATTAACGAGAACGATTTGACTGCTAAATTAACAAGTTGAGCGAGAAGAGACCCGGACCAGGTTGAACTGCTGCTGAAGCTTCTCGTTGGCATAGTTGATGCAAAACTGTTCAAAGCTGTTGACGTCAAATGTTTCAAACCTGAAGGAAAAATACATGTGAAAATATAAACACGTCTGGTCATCTCGGGAACATGAATGGAAAAATCTCAAACCTGGAGATGAACACATACCCGTAAATGTCGAGCACACCGATGAAGGAGTGTTTCTTTGCTGCAGACTTCAAGGCATTGTTGATACTGCACACGATCCATCTAAAGAGTCGGGCGTAGATGTGCTTGGCTAGGGCATCCCGGCCATTGACCGCATTCATTTTGGAGACAGGCTTGACAAAGGTTTCTGTGGCCGTCTGGAGTTTCCTGTGACATAACCAGTGGGCCATTTCTTCATAGGCTACACCCATCAACTCACAAAACACCATCAGGTGGACATTGTCCGGCTGGAAATACATTAACATTAATGAACTTATACGGGTACGATGTAAAATTACCAAGTATACTCCATAAAATGATCTTATGTTGTTTTCATAGGTAAAGTGTGTTTACCGAGATGCTGCTTTTGTCTGCTGACTGATCTTTCACCTCCACATTGCTAAGATGGAGAATAGCTGCCATAATTTGGTAAATTGCCATTTGATCACTTTCTTTGATCCCTACAATGAAAACAGAACAATAAAACAATAAGAACTCAATCATGTAAGGAAAGCTGGAAACAAAAACAAACAAAAACAAAATGTATTTGTACAGTAATGTCTATTCAACATGATGTAAAAGCAGCAAAACCTTATTAAAATGGAATAAGCCCTGACCTAACTTTGAGAAAGCACTCCTGGTATTGCACAGCTCTGCGGCATCATCCACTCCATCTATGACTGGGCTCTGACCCTGGTTAGTACAGTGGAAGTCATCTGCGCAACCTTCAAAAACATGAATCATATAAAACATTGTGCTAAATAGACCAGATAGATCAGATTCATCAAAAAACTTGCTAAAATGACAACTAACATTTTGGTGACTCTCATACCTAACTTGAAGGCTTTAAACTCTGGTAAATGTGAAGAGGCACACAGCTGGTAGAATATATGGTAGTTCCTTTCTTCGTCGGTCTAAAAGAAGTGCAAAGAGACGTAAATAACACAAGTACTGCATGCACGTTCTGTGAAATTGATAGCCACTTTGGCTGTAGATGCATGTATGAACTGTAAGCACGTTGTGAAACACACGCTTATCTCTTGAAAATAGTTCAGTTGCTTTACAAAGCCAAATGTGATGCCATCTTTGAGCCAAGGGCGAGGCAGTGGGAACTGAGTGATGTTCATGTTGTTTGTAATGACGTTACTAAGGTGTACACATGTTACATGCACATGATAGTGTTTTAAATCAAGGTGATGCACATAAGATACAGATGTTGAGAGGGCCACATTTAGACACTTGACCGTAGTCACATGAAGGAAATTTACCTGAAACACAACTCTAGACTTTTCCAGTAAGTAGGTTCTCATGTTAGCCCCGATGATACGATGCTTCTTGTCAAACCCAATCTCAATGTACTTCCCAAAGCGACTGCTGTTGTCATTCCTCGTTGTCTTGGCATTCCCAAGAGCCTAGAGGAAACACACAACAGGCTCTCAGTAACTTGTGTCATTTTGTCATTTTGTCTTATTCTCCTGCATTGTCCATATTACCTCCATGATGGGGTTGGAGGCCAGGACTCTCTCCTCAACACTGGCCTCACTGGAGGAGCAGCTGACTTTGGCAAAGTAACGCATAGCATACTTAGCTGAGACGGTTTTGCCAGCTCCCGACTCACCACTCACAATGATGGACTGGTTTCTTTCATCTCTGTCTCAAAGGGTGAGATGACATGCAGACCAAATATCAGCTGACAACATTTAGAGTATCATCAAAAATAGACATACATTTTCTTTCAAATGTACAAGGAAATATATTTGGAGGTTCCAAAACCTGGCCATCTGTTTGTATGCTTCTTCTGCTACTGCAAAGATATGGGGGTCCATGTCTCCCATGTTCTGTCCACTGTAGGCATTGATGATGTCCGCTTCATAGATGGGAAGGCTCTCATAAGGGTTGATGGCCACCAAGACAATCCCTAAATACCACAATGAGAAAGATTCTCTGTGAGCATCAGCGTAAACGTATGTTATCTGAAATTGGTTGAAACTAATAAATGTCGTTGTTTCATGTATATTATTTATCACACATTCATAGTAATACATTGAATGTGTGTTCCTTTAAGAGCAGCGTGCACCACAATAATCAGCATGATGTACTGGAGATTATCTCAGTGAGCAGGGCTCCAAAGTCTACCGTGACAGTGATAGTGTGAGTCAAAGAAGATGAAGCTTATTACCACAGTATGTGTAAATCAACTTGGAGTCGATAAAGCGCACTTTGAGGTTGTGTAGCACTGCAGGCTCGTGCAAGTAGCTGAGAGCTGTGAGGTCATTTTCCCCAACCAGGATGTTAGGGTTTCTTAGAGGTGGGAGGTTGTTGGTTCCGGGGTCTATTTTGTATTCCACCTCCTATAAAAACACAAGACGTTAGCTATAAGTACCCACAGTGTGAGCCTAAACAAAAAGTAAGTTGCTGTTGGAACAAGTTGGAAAAAAGATCAAATTAAATAAAAATAGATGGTTGTTCGTGTTCAGTCAAGATAACTCGTTGGTCTTATTTCATTACCTGAAAGGCATGCACAAACTCGAACCTTTCGCAAAGTTGCTCGAGGTGTCTTGGGAATCTATTTGCATTTCGCAAACAGCACAGAGTTCTTGTAGAGAAAAATTTCCACGGCTCTGAACACACCCATTCCCACCTCTGTGCCTCCATCTGTATG
Source organism: Pseudoliparis swirei (assembly GCF_029220125.1). Lineage (NCBI taxonomy): Eukaryota > Metazoa > Chordata > Actinopteri > Perciformes > Liparidae > Pseudoliparis > Pseudoliparis swirei. Next base: position 10,860,765 of record NC_079393.1, on the reverse strand, counting down.
TGACTCGTATGTGTGTGTGTGTGTGTGTGTGTGTGTGTGTGTGTGTGTGTGTGTGTGTGTGTGTGTGTGTGTGTGTGTGTGTGTGTGTGTGTGTGTGTGTGTGTGGCATCCGCCTTACCGAGCCATCCTCCAGCTGCAGAGTCAGCTTCAGGTCGCCGGGGCTGTAATCTTTGGTGAGCTCCGCTGACTTCCACACTTCTCCTGCATCTGGCAGCCATACACGGGCATACTGATGGACACAGTGGGGGGGAGCCCGGGTCAGAGCCGTCCAACCACCTCACAGTCATCCCCTTTTTTAACCAAAAAACTACAACAACACAGCAGTGATATGTGCCTCAGGAAAACGGGCCGGGCGGCTGAAGTTAACTTGAAGTCAGCAGACAGCAGTCATGCGTATAATACGGACAGAGCTACGTTAGAGGTATTTTAAGTGGCAGGCAGATGGGCGGGGGGGGGCAACAAATTTCAATTTAAAAAACCCAAACTGTTCTGTAAATACATCTAAGTGACGAGTTTACTACCATTCCAGACAGATATGCATCACGACAAATAAACTAGCATCACTTTAGCTCAAGAAAGCCGTTAAAACCCGTTGAAACCCAGTGAGCCCGACAGTCCGACCTACCTTGGCGTAAAGTTCAGAGGCTGCCATATGTCTATCAAGTCGCTCACGCAGCCCTGAGAAACTTTCTCCGGCCGCAGACGAGACACTCAAATATTGTATTGACTTCCAAATTGTAAACCGTGAAGTTGTCTGCGCTGCTCTCCCTGCAGCTCGGTGCTCTGAGCCGGGAGGAGAGTTGAACTGTGGCTGCCACAGGGGTTGCCAGTCAGCTGCGCGTGCCCCGACACGTTCTGCTCTCGCCCGCCCCCTAGCGGCCAAACGCGCTCATAACGCATGGAGGATCATTGTACCCAGTTAATATGGAAAGGGACCGTAATCTAGGAAATTAGGGCTGTGAAACGATTAAAAATTTTAATCGGGTTAATCACAGGTTTTTGTGGATTAATCATGATTAATCACATATTACCGATATTCTCGGTATATTTTGTGAGAACATAGAGATTTATGACAAAAGACGGATATATACATTTATACATTCTTCTATACAATGGTGCTGCAACTCAGCAGTTATTTAGCAGTTTTCTTCCATATGGAACATTAATACATCTTCATCCTAAACAGAATGTTTAACCCTCCTGTTACCTTTCGGGTCAATTTGACCCCATTCAATGTTTAATGTCGGTGTTCTTTGGGGTCAATTTGACCCCAGGCTGTTTTTCACTGTGTCAAACATATCAGAAATATCAACTTTTTATTTATTTAAAGGGCTATTTAGGTAGTCAACAAACAAACATAAAGTACCTCACACTTAAACTTGGGAAACAATATTAATTCTAATAATTTTCTGAGGTTTTAATTGCTGGGGTCAAATTGACCCGAGGGTAAAATATGTTAGTAAATGTAAAGGTAACAGGGTTAGGGTTAAACAGAGCATGTTTCTCTTGTTTGTCAACCATTAACTCCACCATGATACAATCTAAAGGTGGACAGATTGACAAGTGACTTTTTTTGCTCGGTCCCGATGCGCGCGCACGGAGCTCTGTGGCGCGCCAGACGGAGATCGATAAGTGTTAACGCAACGCGTAGAGACAGAGATGACATGCTGCTGTGGAGATACGATCAACAACAGACGTTTAGTTTAATAAAAGAACAAAGACGTGCTCTAGAGAACATGTCAGGGGGCGGGCCAATCTCTTTAATGTCATGCGATCTACCGACACTACGCCGCGATCGACTGGCAGGTCGCGATCGACGTGTTGAGACCCTGATCTACAGGAAGTAAAAGTCGTAACAAGGTTTCCGTAGGTGAACCTGCGGAAGGATCATTACCGATGAACAGACCGTCTGCATGAGAGCGGACAGAGTTCAGATTGAAGTGGTGGATTGGAAGCTCATTTTGCAAGTGACTTTTTTTTCGTCCCAACGACCAACAACAGACGGATTGGAAGCTCATTCTGCGCATGCGTTAAATGCGTTAAAAAAAAAAAACTAGTTAAACCTGTAATTGGATTAACTGAGTTAACGCGTTATTTTTCACAGCACTAATTATAATATAAATATTCTGTAATTTGAGACTTTTTAATAACCAGAGCTGTAACTGAGCAGTACACTTATCATGAAAGTGTAATGAACTATATTCTACAATGAAGATACAAGATGCCTTGCAATTCGACAGAAATCAGATGAACTTAAAAAATAAATTATGTTATTGGATTCATTTCAATAAGTTTCAATGTCACCTTTTTATTGAAATTTCACAATATTTCAATGTGCAATTCTCTTGATTTGAGTGCTTCTATTTGTTAAACACAATTGTACACCACTTGCTACATTCCAGATGAAAATAAAGATACATACACAAGTAGACAAGTATTTAACTCAAGTCCACACCAGAATAGTTTACCTCCACAATAAGTCATTGGTCATCACTAATTTGTAAATACATCCTACATTCTATGTATATTTCCCTGCTTACATCTACATTTTCATTAAAGTTGATTGAATCCTTAATATGAATGAATAGTGTAGCAAGTATTTGCTGGCCAAGAAATAATTTTGTTTTCTATACTACTCCATAATAAATGAAAGCAGATTTTGTATCCTTAGACTTTGATCTTACTTACGTTCAATATAAACTGGGCTCTTCTTTGTGTAGGCAGTTTAAATAACATGAGATATTATGCAAAACTATTTTATTTACAAAACAAATGGCAAAGTATGACTGCACATGCACACTCCAGACATGTCATGGGAGTTTCTTTCCATAAAATCCTAAGTGATTCCAGTCAGACAGTGACAGACATTTCAGGCAAAATTCATAACTAAGATTCTCACTGAGGGAGCAAATATTGCTCAAGAGGAACAACGGTTCATTACTTTTAAGGCCATTTTAGAGGTTAGGATGAGATGGACACCAGCAGCAAGTCCTTGCAAACAAATGTCACTAAAATTAATTAAAATACAGCTGGCTATATAGTGTGTGTGTTGTCTAATTGTTGGTACTTTGAAAGCAGAATCAAACAGCTTGATGGAGGACACAAACAATAAAGGATTAGAAAACAAAAAAGCAAGATTACATCACATGTCATCATTTAAAACAGATATACCTCCATATGAGCAGCTGAATACTCCATTTCAAACTGAAAGGCACATCTGTAAATCACACTTCTACATCAATGCAAACTTTCTGTGGTCATAACTTGAGTATTTTTGCCTCAGTAATATGGCAGAACCCTCTGCGCAACTTCTGTTAGACAAGAAATTTGTATGGAGGCATATATCCTTAAAAGTGAAAATGTTACGTGAGATACCATTAACGTCTATTGTTTTTTATAAACCAATCACCATTTCGTTTTTTTTTTTTAAGATCTTGAGAAACATGTTGGGCAACTTTGTCTGATTTAACCCACGGAGAATTCAGTGGCTGACAGTTGTCACATTTTCTCAAGAATTTGGCTTAGTACATTACGTGTTCTTGGAGGATACATAGAAAGGTGAAAAATAAACAAAAAACATAAACAGCAGGTAGATATAAAGTGGGTGTCGGAATGGTAACAAAAGAGTAAACATGAAACCATCAACCAGCCAGTTTGCTGGCCACAATTGACGTCTTTCTTTGCGGCAGGTCCTGAGGTGTTGGGATGTGGCCCCCTGTGATCTCAGTCTTCTCTGTTGGGGCTGATGGCAACTGTTTATTCTTCATTTTGGCCTTGGCCATGTTGTAGTCACCAGAGTCAAAATACTTTGGCTGGACAAATAAGATGTAAAGGGAGAATTATTATTATTGTTGTTATATTGATATTTAAGAAATAAGATGCTAGCAAAGTTTAGGTTCAAAACGCACCCCCTTCTGAAGTCTTTTCCTGAGTAAGTCTGAGCCTCCAGGCTTGGCTCCCAGGTTAGGATACCGGGCCTTCAGTTTGGCCTCCTCTGCCTTTTCTGGACTAATTACTTTGTCCTCCATTTCCTGCAGAAAGAGCAGTGTGTTAATGGCAAATGCTCCACTAATCCAATGGGAGAAAAACTGTGAACGTGTACACGACTTTAGTGATAAATTAACTGCAGTTAAACATTCTGACAGCAGTAACAAATACGACTGATATGCTCGCAATTTATGTTAAATATGTAAAAATTTGCAGACGCCGCCATGAGGGAAAACTCATACTAGTGTTTGCACTGACGTTAGCATAAATGCTCCCAATTAATTTAGCATATTAGCTAACGCTACACCATTAAACAATCTAAGGTCCGCTTTCAAAACACATTTAAACGTAATCGTGGACATATATTATTCACGTAGTCCCAAAAACAACTTGGTTTCTGGTTCGCTCAGAGCTCATTCGCTTGTGACTTAGCATCATTGGTGACATTAGCTCCAAGCTAACTAGCTTGCCGCTAATTTAAGCTAGGAGGCTCGATGTGCTAACGGCGCTGGCGAACGTGAGATTAAACTGTCAATTACGTTAATAGTTACACTTTACCTGCTGTTCCTCCGAAGTGCCCGTGCCTTCAACCTCTTCAGACATCGTTGGATTGAATCCCTGCTTTGTTCGCCAACAAAATTCTGCGGGTGAAACGTTAGCCGTTAAACCAGCTCTTCTGGAAGATGAACGGTGGTTTGAGGGCGACGGAGACGAAGAGGCGGGCGGCGGCAGTCTGTCCAGCAACAGGCCGGGGAATCGATGCCAGAGATGCAGATGGTGAACAGAAGCGTCACATTAATCTGTCCAATAGCCCAACGATCGTTCTAAATGGTTTCTTATCAAGTGTCGTGCTAAAGAAGAATTTTACAATAGGTGCAGTAAAAAAAGGTGAACATATCTCCGGGGCTCAAGTGAGGCCACACCTTGTGCTTCTACACTATGTTTGCATAATTTATGGGGAAGTTGCGTTATTAATTCATGCTTTTGAGCTTTGAAGACTGGCAGCCGGAAAACTCAGCGTTTATCTGCTTTGATATGTTTTTTAATATAAGTCGATTTTCACAATATGAACATATAGTGAATTTATATTTGCTTTTCTCATCATTGCGACACAATATGATCTTTGTTATTTACAAATCGTTGGAATCTGTTAAATTAAGTGTATTTGAGCCTGGAAGATAAAAGATAGTTTTTTCTTCATAGTATTTCGTTTCAATAATCTGTCAGTGTTAATCTACCTGCTGTCAAAGGTCAATCAGACTAATATTTCTCAACAATAGTCATCCTGATCTATATTTCTGTAGGAAATATAATCACGGCAAAAATACTTATAAATATACTTTTTATACCCATTATCCCACACAACTATAGATCAGGTCAAATTATTTGATAAAAGAACCTTCAGTTAATTTATAGTTAAGTGAGTGACAGATGTGCACATGTTGAACATTGCCTACTAGTTAGATAGGTGAATCTCCTTCAATGAGGAACTTACATTATTTACATAATATGGGTGCAGTGTAGGAAAGAGCAGCAAACTATTTTCTTACATAAGTCTTCATAACACAAAAAGCATCAGAAAACACGTTTATAACCACTATGACAATTTAATACAAAACTCAAACGTCTTGGTTTCTCATACTGCTAACAACTATAAGTATTCTATACTATTACACTTGTTGTGGCACCAACTTGTGATTTATTTATGGTAATAGTGTGTTCAATGTGACAGAAAATAAGAAACAACCATTACCCCAAAAGAAGTTTATTAATTTGTTGTTGGTTACCTTTTAACATTGACTGTATTACAAATACATTTTACTATGCAAAATGATTACGTAATTATTTAAAGTTCGAAATAACACTGGAAAAAAATAGCTGGAAGGTATGTGTTTAAATGCTCCTGCTTTGGAGGCCGAGCTTCTAATTAAACCATTACTGTGCCGATCATCAGCCATTTAGAAATGTTAATTCCAAAACTGAAGTACAATATAATACAAGGTGAACTTGTTCACAAGAATCACACAAGAACACATTTCCTTGGGTATAAGATTAGTTAACTTCATCCCCCATGTCCACGTCTTCTTGTAATTTCTGCACCATTTTGGCTTCCAATTGTTTGGCCTTTCCTGTAAAAAATAAAAACAGAACAGACAAAATGTGAACAATGCTAAAATCACAGACTAATCTGAAGTACATTCATAAGTATTGAGCAGTATTTCCCCCCCTCAATGTTTCACCTCCACCAAGGGGGAAAGGCACAATAAGTATCTTTGTTTCCATTATGATGTATGAACATGTGGTAGTTTGTTTAGTGTATCTTACTACATTGTCTTCTTTATACTTTGTTTATTTGGTGACTCTAAAGGTTCTTACCTGCATGTGGTGCTTTGATAAGGTGAATGTTTTTCTTCACTTCGGTGATGTCGTCTTCCTTCTCCAACTGTTTGTTCTTCTTTAATCTATTAAGTGGAGGCAAAAACAGCAACGGTGAGGCAATCATGTTTTTCCAAATTCTGTTAATACTATATTTGTCAAATAAAAACACAACATATAAATGACTTGCTCACCTGTTCATGATAAATCTTGCCTGTCGTTTCTGTTTTATTTCCGCCACCCTCTTCATGGCTTCCACTGTGGAAATTAAAAGTGAAACAACTCTTTAGTTCAAACATCAAATGACACATTTTTTACAGAAAGTACACGTGAGAAACACATTTCTGCATTACCTGTTTTGTCCCACAGATCCCTGTTATACTTAACAGGAATATTTCTACGTTTCTCGAACTCCAGGACATTATCCTAAAAGAGAGGATGTTTGTTGGATAAGTTAAAATAGCTCCAATTAATGTTAAATAGATAGTTCTCGATAGATAACCAACTCACCACTGTCAACTCCTTTCCTGTTGCCTTTCTGAAGGCTTTGGTCCATCTGGTTTTTCTTGGGTTACGCTTCTTCTTGAAGTTCTTCTGGCATTTTGATTTGCAGAATCTGAACGACTATATACATGTAAAAAGAGACACAGAAAAAACCTTATTATAAAGTAAATCAAGAAGAAACCACAAGACTCTGAATGATATGAAAAAATAATGTTCTTTTCAGATTGTTGTTACAAATTGAGTTGAGGTTAAAACAATCTGCATTACAGACGACTTGACATTAAAAGGTCAAAATAAAAATATTGAGCTACATATTCAAGGCATGTTGGAGGTAGTTTAGAAAACAGTTTTACCATTACATACACTGTCAACCATACAAAGCACATTTATTTTTCGTCTGTAAAATGTCTCACGTACTATTTCGCCATCACAAAATGTGTAATGGAAAAGCATATATAAAAGATGTTTCAGTGTGGAAAGGGGATTATAAACCTATATTTGTCTAACAGCTGTTTTCAGAAACACCATATCCATTTCTACATAATTATGAAATGTAAAAAATGGTGACAGATGTTTACAATTATTCACTGTTAGTAATTTAGTATTAAACATAATCTAGTTTAAAATCTAATAAGTTTTAGAACATTTACTGAATAGAAATTTACTATAAAAGAAAAGATTAACCCTTGAATATCACATTTGTAACGCATCTTCTAGCTTTATGACTGTTAAAATCACGTAAAACACATTAGGTGATGTGCGATAGATATTAAGGCGGTACATATTTGTACATCAAACATTTACGCAAAGTTATAACCAGTTTTAACTTCACACATGATGGCGGAGCTGTTTATAATTTGCCCAGTATAACATTCACCTTCAGAGGGCGCCATTACTCCACAGACCAAACCCCGAGGCCTTGTACATTTAAATGTCCAGCTATTCATCAACATACATTTTTCTAAATAAAAGGCATTATTGATCTAGTATTTCAGAACGTATGGCCCAGCTCCACATTGTACATAAGTAAGCGCGGCGGTAGACAACTACCACGATGAGTTGTTTACGTGTGCGTGAGAAACTAAAACCACGCGTCGATCCCACGTGAGCGAGAACAGCGCGTTATGGGAGCGAGCTAACGTTAGCCCGCTAGCTAACGGGTCGACGCAGACAGGCAAACAAGAGCTTCTGTTACAGTTACAGACATATTTAGGCTGAATAAAAGGATCATACCTTGCAGTCGTTCCTTACAAACATAACACCATGCCCGGGGTACACTGGCCCCGAGCAGAAGTAACACTTTTCGATACGCATTGTCGCCGCAGAGATGCTGCGTACGACGAGCGATGAAAACAAGACCGTCCCGTTTCCTCTTCCTCTTCTTCTCTGATCTCGGCTGCTGAAGTGGTTGATCGGGGTCGACTGCCCCCTGCTGGACCTCCTGGCGAACCATCTTCTTCGTCTGTGGAATTTAACGGCAGCATCCATCATTGTTGTCACATTACTGCCATCTTTTGGTTTCAATCAGTTTCTACCAAATATCATCTCGCAGGTTGTAAAGCGTTTCCTCCAGCAAGCTTCTGTCAAACCAAGTTTCTATTGAAAACACATTTTATAATAATGACTGGATTTTTTAAATATTGAAAACTTTTTCAGATATTTCATATAGTTAACTATTATTGACTCTATTTACTAATTTAAGATTAAACATTTTCCTATCTAATATTCATGAATCCCTGTGTTTCTTCCACAACTGTTTTTATCAAACAGCTGGTGACGGTGGTGTGTTCACACATCAAGTGACTTCATACTGATTATGGGATCAAAAGTAATGCCACACATGAACGTGGTGAATGAGCCAACAAAACAGAAAAGCTGTGGATTGCTCTTCATTGTAAAAAGGCTTAAAAAGTGTGAGTGATGAAATCTTGAGTCTCGTGCTGACCATCTGGCACGGTTTCATTGTTTGTCACCTAATCTCAAGATTAGTATTATTGTTCCTTACAAGCTGGTCATGCTTGCAACTATATGCTCTTATTCAACATACTTCTTATCATCTTGACTTTACAATAAAAAGTCAAAGCTTTATAAACACACACACACACACGCAAGGAGACAAAGTGTGAAACAAATACATAATTTGTCCAAGAACAATTTTATTATCTAGTATTTGCTATCATCTTGAGAGTATCAAAAAAAGGCGTTTGCAACATTTCAACACTTAAAATAATTTGTTTCGTTGCTCACTTTGGATTAAAAGGTGTATTTTGGTATTAAAAAGCAGAAATAAAATAAAAAACATAACTTAAATATTAACATTTAAGTCTCTCTAAATCTACATTTGGAACCTGAGTTAAGTCAGCAAAAGTATCTGTGGCTTTCAAATTAACCACTTATAATTATTGCATGACACAGAATAACTTTCAACTTTGAACATTTAGAAAAAATGTCACATTCAAATTGGGAAATATTTTTGTTTACAAAATCATGCTAAAAAGAAAATCTCCAATTTAACCGATATAAGTATCATACAGGTAAAATTCCATGGTGATAACAAGACAGCAGAACAGTTAGACATCTCAAGCAGAAGAAAAAAAACTATGTAAAAATGCCTTTCTAGCAATCAAAACCATTGGAAATATCACATTTTAATGCAAATAATATAAATGAAAACCAAAGAAAATCACTAAATTTCAAATTTCTTTGGTTCGGATTATTTGTATTACAAAGATATAAAAATTGATTATGTTGCTCTTCACACATAGGGTTTCCATTTCGATAGTCTGAATCCTTCATTGTCACACCTGGACGTGGCATATCATGGAGAGAGAAAGATAATTCTCCCCCATAAAGCTATATTCTTGATCGGAAACAGATTTCTCTCCAAACAAAGAATAAATATCATCATCTATCACTGGCAAGACAAACTGGATCTTTGGTCATGTGTCAAATATTTCCACCTCATAGTACCAAGGACCCACTGAATGAAAAGCCATACCCATCTGAGGAAGGAGACAACTCTTTGGATAGTAGCATCGGCATCACCGCTGCATTTAGCAATGGTCGAGAAGGCAAATGGACCACAAGCCGGGGAGACTTGTGCTAAAGCTTTCACCAGAATAAAGCATCAAACCACCGTTCGAAGGGAAATGTACATCATTGGCAAGAACAATATTTTGGCAAATGCACCCTTAATGTATATTCTCTATATTTTTGGTTGCTTTAGAATATCTTTTATCTCTTTGGGTACAATTCTCCGTGTCTTTGGAGCTCATTTTCTATAGTATGCAAAGCCCTTTTCGATACTAAGGCCATGTTAAAGCTTTGAGTTCAGTGCACTGGAAATGCCAAACAATACTGTAAGATAAAGCTCAATTAGCTTGACAATATCTAATGCACTTGTTATGTTCACAATTTCAATCATTCAAAAACAAACAATGTGAAACAAAAGCTCCTAAAACCGCGCAAAAAAAAAGTTTCGAAAATTCAAAAAGTAAGGACCTCTATACGATGACGTCCTAACGGAGGTTTCAAGACATGGCAATAAAATGTGTTCACCTTGTCCCCTGAGTCTGAGATAATACTGCACAATATATGGTGAAAAGGAGGTAGTTATGTATACACAAGAACAGAATACGGAGGTAGATAATCAGTCAAAAGGGCTCCACTTCACCCTCTGCTCCAGTGGAAAGTAATTCAATATAATGAACATGTATCACAGTACATTTCTGACATTCTTCTTAACATTCATCATGGGTGAGCTTTGGTTTAGGACAGACAACGCCAAACAGACAAACAGGTAGAACGTTTAAAAAAAAAGGAAATTAAATGTTATAACAAACATTCATAAGAAATCCTGAGGTAGAGCCGAAGCAAACGCACATTTCGTCCATCGCGGCAGCCGGCTTCCCGATCCCTTGTGCCTCAGGAAATAACCAAGGGGCTCATCTCAGGAAGCAAACGAGGTAGAAGTGGCGAAAGCTTCGGCTGCTGGAGAGCAGATCTAGGCCGGGTGGTGTCAGGAGGCGACAGCTTGCGACGTGTGCAGGGCGGGATGAGCGCACTCTGAGGTGCAGCAGAAGTGGGTCGCATCGGGGCCGGAGTGATGGAGGGGACGGCTCAGCATCTCCTCCTTTTCCACCTCAAAAGACTGTTTCAGCTCGGCGGCAGTGGGACCATCGACCGACCCGAAGGATTCCGGTCGGGAGCTTCGGCTGGTGGAAGGGTTGCTCATCTCTTCGTTGCTTTCTTCGTTGGAGTAGTGTCCAGAGTCTCCCGTCTCTTGGCTGCCCTCACTGGTGTGAGAGCTCTCCGAGCGATACGGTTCATAGATGATCTCCCGGGACGAAGGTGGCAAGGGCGGCGAACCTAACTGCTCTTCGTACCTCAAAACCGTTTTGCCAGCTTCATACAAGCTGGCTCTCCTCTCCGCCTGATGGGATCGAGATGACCACATTGAAATTAAGATCGCAAAAATGATTCTGACTGACAAGAAAGATGATTAGCCAGAATAGTGCAGCGTCACTTACATCACTCACAGCTGGATTCCTGGTCTCCCTTTTGAAGAGCAGCCACCGCTTGCTCTGATTCTTGCTGCTGATTGGACCGGCACTATTCATGCCCATATCAGCTTCACCCTGTGGCAAATTAGATGATATACAAGAAATGTAGATTGTTTACATGGTCCGGTGATGTTTTGAACAGTGAACATGTAACTGGGAAACTTCTAATTTTATTAAATTAAGATTAATTAAAACATGATCATTCACACTCTCTCTCTCTCTCTCTCTCTCTCTCTCTCTCTCTCTCTCTCTCTCTCTCTCTCTCTCTCTCTTTTTGGCTCACCTCGGTATCCAGGAAGTGGTGGCTTATCATGGGTATAAGAGCCTCTATGTTCTCTCTATGGTGTTCGTTTGGCAGAGACAAACCAGCATGTGGACCTTCAGCAGCTCCCACAGCAATGACTTTGTGGCTGGAGGATTTCCTATAAGTCATACAAAGATAATCATGTAGAAACATGTCAGAAAAAAAATATTGTTAATCTTTCATGAAATAATTGTAAACAGGTTTTTCATTATTGCAAATGATAATGATCAATACCTTGGTCTTCCCTTACTGATGAGGATTAAGGCACACATAACTATACAGGCCAGGGCGATGCTCACACCCACGATGATCCCAGTCATTGACCTCTGGTCTATGTGGTAGAGACCGTCAGAAATGACTGGAAGATAGAGGAGAGCAGTGTTTCACATGAGAAATGATTACACGTTACCTACAACTATTTAGATCATAATTAATAAACAGAGGAGAACAGAAGTTAATACTCTGAGCCTTGACACTGCTGATGAACAAAACCTTCACATTTATCTATTGTTGTTTAACACTTTGTACAGGACTGACGTGAATTAAAAAGTACACACTCTGCTTTAATTAGAATAGATTTTCTCAAAATCCTACCATTAATACCGTAAATAATATAACAACAAATTTAGAAAGTAAAACAAATAATCCATAATGAATTCATATTAAAGTCAAAGTACATCCACTCCCAGTAGAAATGCACTTTGTTAGCACAGGACACATTAATGAAGCCAGCATAGATTTTACTAAGCAAAATAAATCAAGAATAAGTTAAGGCACTAAGTGGTATCAAAACCTGAATTTTACATTAAACCCTTAGACAAATTACATTACAAGCTAAGAATACTAACATCAGAATAAATAATTATAAATTTCCTCCCACATAACTAGCAGTTTGATATAACCAATGAATCAACTCATCGAGAGGTACCTGTACCATGTGCTCCAGTGTTGAATGAAGCTCACCTGTTGTATCGGGGAAGGTGTCAGAGTGCCGGGGGTTCTTGCTGCGGTGGGTGTTTCCACGCTTCAGCGCCAACTCCACGATGTTAGAGAACGGCCCGTCGCCGACGTGGTTGGAGGCCGAGATTTTCACCAGGTAAACACTCCCTGCCTCCAGCTTCTCCAGCAAGGCCATTGTGTGGCTCCCTGTTAAGAAAAGCAGCAAGATTAGAAATACAGAAAACCTATACTGGTGCACTTATTGTTGAATGAATATATATTTCCAGCATGTATCGTATTTTACAGCTCCCTCCACCCTGACAGGTATATCTGAAGCTGGGGAGCTCACATGATACACAACCCAATATAACTTGGAGTGAAAGAAGGTTCCTATGTAGTGTACACAATCTACAGGCTAAGACATATTGAAATGTTTGCTCAAATCAAATATGTTTAAAATTGGCCGACAGCACTCCAACACTCATACTATAGGGGATAAAAAGGCCTTAGATATATTCAGTGCTTAGTTAATTGTGCTTAAGGTAACTCTCTTCTATGACATTATTTCATTGTTTTCACTATCTATCTTTGTAATGTTCTGCTACTGTATACTCGATAAAGTGCAATGTGATTTATAGAGTATACATGATCTCGTCCACTACTCACCCTCCCTCTGCAGTATTTGCCAGCGTCCCGTGATCCAGGCTTTCTGGGAAGCGTACAGGATGGTGTAGCGCGTCACCACCACATTGGGCTCTATGGGCTCCCTCCAGGACACCAGAGCAGTGTCGTCCTCGATCAGATTCACTCGCACTCCTGCCGGTGGTTGGCTAGGTGCTGCACACAGAGAAACCACATTCACATTAAACAACACTTGCTAAGAAAATTAATGAGAAATATACGATTATCTGATATGAGTCCGCACAGCAGAGGGGTGGGATACACACACAACAACATAGTCATGACAAAAGGATGTTACAGTCATTAATAGTACCTGCTGGTAGAGTCTGATGGTGAAAGACAGAACTCCAGGGACTCGACATCTGGTCCACATGAAGACGCACAACAAACTCATAACGAGTGTTTGAATCCAAATTCTGAACCATCACTCTCTGCCTGGTCCTGTGGGCAGACACATTCATACATTATGGGCATTTGGCAGACCATAATCCAGAGCTACTGACTGTGATCAAATGTGAGGCTGATGGGTAAACTAAAGCGTAAATACATTTATCATCATTACAAACAGCAAATGTTTAAAAGGCACAAAGATAATTCATAAACATGCACTGTAACAAAACCTAAACGCAAACCAAAAAGACCTTTTGGAGGTTTTATTAATTATGTCAGATATAAAATACAGTTTTTTTGGGGGTGTTCCCAGCTTACGTTTGTAGGTAGCGTATAGCAGAGGCGTTGTGGGTGCCCACAGGTGTACACCGGACTGTATAGGTGACGGCCTTTCCAGAGGGGAAGGTAGGACGGCTCCAGCTCAAAGTCACTGCAGATGAATTCTTGGCCAAAACAGTCACGTGATCTGGAGGCGGAGGGGCTGATGCCAGTTGGTCTCTAGCCGCTGAACAATGTAAAGAAAATGCATATTTTTGTTAAAGGCTTGAATTCTATTTTAAATTGTAAGACTTTTGAAACAAACAACAGATAAATGTACTTACACACACATCCCGGGGTACTAATTGTTTGGTCTGTCTGATAGCCATCTCCAGCTGGACTGACAGCCAGAATCTTGACATGATACTTTCTCCTTGGGTCTGAAACATAAATAATACATTGTTTTGCCATTTCTGCCCATGTGGCTTTGACTCCAACTGAAGGTTGGTCAAACTGACATTCCAAAGCAGCTTTTTTTCAAATGATTCGTCCAATAGGGGCCAAACATTTGGTTAATAATTCCAAACTCTGAAATGTCTCCAATAAAATACTAGAGGTTATGGGTGACAAACAGAGCAGCATTTGTTTTTTTAAAAAGGGCAGCCGCTTTGACAATTAGCTGCAGGAGGGGACGGTTCCAGGTCATAAATGGCCATTCTCCATGCATGGACAATGCATGGTCTCCTGAGTCACCCCAACCTCTCGTTTATCATGTGTTGTCATGTGTAAGGAGCATGAGAAAGATCAACCAGCCCCAAGGCCCAGTAAATATGGGGACATGATCAATAAGCTCTATAAAAATTAGCACACAAATATTTGTTCTTTTCCTTTTGAAAGAAGTGTTTGTAAACATTGTACAGCTGTGAAACCCTATCAGCACTAGGTTGTGCTTTCAAACACAATTCAAACAAACCACAAAAATTGAGGATAACAACTGAGATGAGATTCGGTAAAAACTTGAAAAAAGAAAGTACTTATGGGAAATACAAGGATGTATCAAGTACTGGCTAGAAGACATCAGCAAGTTTGTTGGTGCCTGAGGGTGGGAAGCTTTTGTTTGAAACGTGAGTGTTAGGATTTGTTTTATGCCTGTGGTGTGAAAGGTCAGCCGATGGGTATTGACCAGTGAACGCGGTGTGTCCAGGCCTGCTATGGGGGCTGGGCTAGGGGCAGCGTTCAGCTGCCGGGATCCTAGGCCCATGGGACTGGGGGTGGGGGTGGGGGGGGTTGACTGGGGTCACCAGGTCAGGCCAAGATAGAACAGAAGGAATCTGGGCGCAGGACTGTGAGAGAGGAGCTGGGCCCCTTTTGTTCCCCCTTTCACATCCTTCCTACTGGCCTTGTGTTACAGCCTTAAACTTGGAGCAGAAAGAAAAATGACCCCAAAAGAGAATTTATTTTGAGATTAGTTCCGTAGGACCAATCACAGCAGCTCGTGTGATTATCAAAAGAGAATAAAACTGGAGTGTTTTTACAGATCGTGCAAGATATTGATATTACTACAAAAAACAAAACATTTGGATACAAAATATTTTCTAATAATCTAGCTATTGTTTCAACTTGTTGGTTATGCCTAAACACTCACTCCAGACAACATTATTGTGTGAACAGTTTTGATGGCCCTGGTTCATGCGGCATATAGATGTCTGTGGGCTATTGACATGGACAGCACAGATGACCAGTGGGGGCAGGGTCCCAATTCAGGACTGCTGTTTCACAACTAGAGGTCAGTGGCTCGGTCCAGCTTTGGCCAGTCCCAGGGGTCCCTGTTTGTGTGCTTCAGTGTCCAGCTAAGAGGGTAGTGTCAAGGGCCTTACAGACCAGGTCTGGCCCTGGATAGAACACAATGACCAGGGGAAATTATGCAAGCTGCAAGATGGGAAAGCGTGGTGGGCGGGACATCTGGATCCTGACCTCTAACCCTGGGAGCCTGCGCTCACACAATACTGCAGCCGGACTGGAGGGGCTACTGCTTAGGCAAGAGGGGTCAGCCCTTATTGATCAAGACAGAGGGTAAAATGCAAATATAGCTTTCAACTGCCCATTGAATTAAATTGGGACCAAATTGAGTAAGACCCCATCGGTCACTCCCTGTTGTCTCTACACCAAATCTAGAGGTCTAGGTGGTAGAAATGCACCAACATAGTCAAATATACATGTTATATGTTTCTCATCCACTCCACCATCCCATATTCTCACAAATAGACGTCTATGACAAGTGCATCACTCACCAAGGCCACTGATGGTGTGGGTATAGGTTTGAGCCTGCAGCTGGATGATAGGCTGCTCCGGGTGGCCTTCCTCATGGTAACACAGCTGGTAACCCTGGACAACCACAGACTGTTGGGAGGTTTGCCAGCGTGCCACAATGGAGGTGCAGTTAAGCGGCTCAAGTTGAAGAGTAGGGGCTGAAGGCACTATGGGACAGAGACAGTGGACATGTTATCAATACACACAGAGCACCAAGGAAGACTCCAACCAACAGGACATTGCATTGGGCAATGAACACGGATGGATGGAGGCCCAACTCATTAACACTATGTTTTGGGTGTGACCTAGTTATTATCTAAGCTGCATATTGGTAGAAAATGCACCAATACACAACTATAATGGTATTTCACCAGAATTCGTGTTTTAGATCTTGCTCTCAAATAAAAAGAAAAAATGATGTTGGCTCTCTTGCTCTATTCATCGCCTAAATATATAACCAAACTTTCGAAAACAAGAAGTCCAGCTTTGGTGGACAAACAGCCTCCCTCAACACACCAGGCCATGAAAAGAGGCTATTCTTCCCCCACATAGACGCCTGAGGCCCTCTCTTTATGACCCGTGACTGAGGCCACTCTAACATCACTGACAGCGAAGGGCAAAGGTTCCTGAGTAACCAACACAAAGAGTGTGGGACAATGCAACAAGAGCAAACTCCAGTCATAAGCCAGCCACTCTGCATGAGCTGCAGTGATCCAGCAAAACAGCAACTCAACAAAAGCAAAGCATAGCCAGTTACAATGTTGGCACCACGTGATTCTATGACTCTATAGCAACCTGTAGTTTTCTTCTCATCTTGCCGAAGATGCCCGATGGCTTATTTGACTCATAAGAATAAATTAAATGAGGCATGAAAACGTTGCAACAAATTCAAAACTTGAGTGAACAAAACGGCTCGATACACATCCTGACAACATTTCGGTTCCATCCTTCTGCAGGTTTACCTTTGCTGCTGGAGGTCTTAGGTGTGCGGTGCGAGGTCCATGCAGAAGGCTCACACCAGCCCACACGGGTGGCTGCAGCCATGCGAAGCAGGTAGATGGTGTCAGGCTGCAGGCCCTCCAGCAGATATTCGGTGCTGTTCTGAGGTAACTCCACAGAGGTGACAGTGCTGTCCGCAGCTGTACGGTAGGATAGTCTGTATGCAGACAACCGACCGCGGCTCAGCTTGGCAGGCAGCGGCTGCCAAACCACCTGAATATCTGTGGAGCTCCGGCTGATCAGACTCAGCTCTGGGGTACGCAAAGGCACTGTGGATATGGATACACACATATTAGTGATGGATTACTAGAATACAAACTTGAATGGCAGCAATTAAATTGTCACATATCTTTAAATTTACAAATTTGCAGTTCGTAAATAGGAAATAGAAAACACTAGAATGCCAATCCCTCTTATTTCCACTCAAAATGGCCTGTGTACACACATCACTTGCATGCATGTTAGCTGAACTACCAGAGTGATTTATTGCAAGGAATGTTGGGGGACTCAGTGCTCTATGCTTACCATCCTCCAGGGTATGCTGACTGACTTGGTCTGACATACGACTGGCTCCCATTGGCATATAAGCAACGATGTAAAAGCTGTAGTTTCTAGCTGGCTCAAGGTCATCGATGATATAACTGGTCGTGTCGTTGCCAATGACAACTTGGTATTCTTCGTTGTTTAGACCTGACATGGAACAAAATCATGAAGTGGTTTAGGAAGGTGAAGATTATCCAAAGAAGAAGACAAAACTGTTTTGAAAGGTTTGGCGTTGGCAGTTTCTGAATGTCATTCCTCTTTTCTATAAACATGTGTAACACAATGCACAGCCACATAACTAGTAAACTATAACGTTTGAAGGCAAACCCAATTACACATCTAAAAATGTGTTTACTACAAACGCATATTTATCTGAATAGAGTTACTTAACTTTTAAGTTGATGCATTAGGTTAAATGCGACCGGTTTGCAAGACGACGAGGCTTTTAAAAAGATACACTGTCCCTTTAACTGCAAGCAGAATGAGCTGGGGAGTGGACAATGGGCTGGCTAAACCTGTTGTTATTTCGGAGAAGTTGCCATTCTGAGTCCTCCTTGACCTCTGCTCTGTGCAGCAACAACAGGTGGCCTTCACCGAGAAAAGACTATCACATGTGAGCGTGAGACAACCTTTTGTGGTTGACTGTGATCTTGCATCTTTTCACACTTTTACAACTCCCAGTTCTCTACCGCTTGAATTCCTTTTTAAATAATTAATAATGAAATGTCTTCCTGTTGGTCTCACCTTCAGCCTTCATGTAATGGATGGAGTAGGCAATGACTTTGTCTGCATTGTAGAGAGGTCTCTCCCAGGCCAGTAGGATAGCAGAGCTTGAGATGGTCTCGGCGTGGACATTTCTTGGTGCACTGGGCCTGTCCTCGGACATGACAACAATAAGGCGAGCCAAGGACAGCTCTGAGCCCTGTGCACTCTCTGCCACGCACTGATAAATGGCATCATCTTCAGGGATGATCTGGGTAATCACCAATTTACTGTGAAGCGATAAACAGAATAATAACAATCAGTACTAACCTCAAGAAATTCAATTGTAACTAATGATTTTCAAGGTACTTAGATAAGGTTGATTGTAATACCTGTTGTACATCTTAATCCTCCCATTTAAGTGAACATCTTCTCCATTCTTTAGCCACATGATGCGTGGCGGGGGCACTCCCTCTGCTTGGCAAATAAACCGGGCAGTGCCTGCTCTCGGGCGGGTCTGGCTCTCTGGCCTCTCGACAATGGATGGTGGCACTAAAACAGAGGTGTAAGAGAAAAGTGATGAAAACAAAGGCTATCGCTTTGCATTTGTGAAACAACAAAACACGAACTGTGTGGCATCTTGCAAATAACACTTCATCCACAAGCAGGCATGGACTTATTCTCTGGGTATAACATGAGTTTCATCTGTAAAGGCTTTGGAATGTGAGAAGCAGTGAGAACCAGTGCTGTATAACGACTTCAGAGTTCGCTGTACCTAGAACTGTGAGGTTGGCTGCAGCAATAGTGTAGTTGCGGGTTCCAGGGGTGGTGGCTCTGCAGAGGTAGACTCCACTGTGCTTGGAATTGACATCGGCAATAACAAGGTTTCCATTGCCCAGCACTTTGGCGTTGTACACATCAATGGGTTTACTGTCAGCACGGCTCCAGGAGATGATGGGCCAGGGATTGCCTGTGGCCACACACTCCAGCACCACCGTTTGGTGAAGAGAAACTGTGACATTCTGAGGTCCTGCAATGATTTTGGGCCTCTGACGTGGCTTAGGGCCTACACCTTCACAAGAAAAAGAAAATGTTTAAAATCAAATTACCGATATAATATAGTGGTTTAATGCACACTCTTAAAATCCAGTGAATGCAGTCTCTGTACCTGGGTTGACTTTCAGTGTGGCTTCTCTACTCTTCAAATGGCTGCCAATGTTAGTTGCCACACATCGATATTGTCCAGCATCTTCAAACTGGACATTGTGGATCTGAAGGACTCCGTTGGGCAAAACTGTTATTCTGGGAACATACAATGGTAACATTAGTTAAAGCTCGAGGATATATGTAGACTGCAACATCCTTTTGGAGCTGCTTCTAGATTTTTAAAAAGACACGCTGTCCACAAAACAAGTGGATTATACGATGGCGTCTAAAATGACTCGAGTCATGTCGACAGGTACCTTTCTGTTTGTAGCGGTAATGTTTTTTGGTTGAGCTCCCAGGTGATAGTGGCAGGAGGGCTAGAGGTGGCAGCACAGGAGAATCGTGCCAATGAGCCCTCAGTCACCACCATAGGCACAGGATGCAACACAAACTCTGAGATACCTGTGGGAAAAAAAGAAGATCAATCACGGTCGAAATATCAGCAGTAGAATATTTCAACAAAAACGTAATTCATTATATAATTGTGAAATCAATTAGAATTATTATTCGCAGCAATTTGTTTGGCAGTTTTTTGTGTTTGTGACTAAATATAGCATTTTCTTTCAATATTTGGGAACGCATCATACATTATGCATGCAAAGGCCTAACTGTGATGGATGTTAACTGATTGAATGAAAGGAATTGATCTCTAGAAGACACCGTGGTCTTGGTTGTGTGCAGATGAGCTATCAGGTGCCAGACTGACCAGCTGGTCCAATCAATGAATCAATTGAAGAATGACACTAAATGATGCATTGCTATCGATAAAAACTAATCAATACCCTTTGAATAATAAGGATTGTCAGCCACCACCAGGAATATATAACTATAAAAAACTATGTTGAAATTTAATAGAAAAACTTATTTTCTTGCAGAAATCAGCAGAATTAAACACGGGATGTTATCAGATTCATGTTACTTTACAGCTATCAATGCATATATACATGTTATTCTTAGACACTACTATTGGAGACACTGATTAAGTATATTTGATTTTAAATGACTAAAACAACTGTGAATAAGTTGCTGAGTCACATTCTGTTCAAAAAGCCTTTCAATAATCGCCGTAACAACCCCCAATCTGCATTTTGTCTCCAGAACACTCTGTAAGATCTGACCAATGACCTTTATTCATTAAGGTGGTAACTCTCTCCCTCCCCCCTCCCTCACAGGAAGGAAGTCAATATCATGTTGAAGTAAATCGATACCCTGTTCTCCCACTGAAGCTCCACCTTTAAATGTTCAGCTTTAAATGCTCAGCTTTGGGTCATACAAATTAAAGAGCAATCCTTTAATTCAAGACATAATCTCATCAATATTACACAAATATACTGGAAACCCTGCATATGTGAAGTGCATTAGGGAGTAAGCCTAAACCAGGGCAAATTATCCTTTAGAGTTTGTTTGTGTTTTATTCCTTTGGAATGGCAGTAGGTCCGCTTTACTGTTAAATACATGTAATTATATTCCAATGGTCAATAAGTTTGGAATGATCATTTATTGTGTATAAGACACCATAGGTGACTGGTGATCATGAAAAGCCATCAACACCAGGATGGAAGTTCAAAACAATAAGTTGTTTACTCTCCATTAGGAGATAACCGTGCTCACTCGTGCTGAGATCAGTGATGTAGATGGTGGGTGTGGCCTGCACAGAGTGATCTGCTAATATGCTCACCTCTGTTGTAAAGAACAAATCAATGTCTAGGTCAAACAGCACAAAGGGCTCTCCAAAAAGGTCAAAGTTCGCTGCAAACCCCTGTCCATTCAATTTTAGCCCAAACTGGGAGCCAGATCGAAGTCAGTTTACCATCGGTCTACAGGAGAGGATCTTGTTGTTCATATCACATGTCAAATGCTGTAGTAGTATTTAATTATAATGGAAAAGCACATATGTTGACGATATTGTAATAAATATATGAGCTAGCTGACACCTCCAATCCAAGAGGTGGTGAAACTAGTGATGTTGTCCTAAAACAAGGAAAATACCTCCACAATGTGAACATGTTTTTAAAAGGATCATCTCTTTTTACTGGAATATCAGGCCAGTTCAATCACATGACAAACTGGGCTTTCTTTAACAAAAGGGTTCTGCTTGACAGGGCAACAGAGGGACTGATCCAGTGAAAGGGATTGTGGGCTGAAAGACGAAACAGCAGGGCAGCCCAGCCAGAGCAGGCCTGTGACATCACAAAGGCTTTCCCTGCTGACCCCTGACCCCCAGGACCTCTGGACAGAAGGGAAGCACAGAAGAGGCCCATCCTCCACTCCCTGCCCACAGCTGACCAAAAAACCTTTTACCCTTTCACTGACAAAGGCTGGACCCCAGATTAAACTTGATTTTTGAAGGTTTTCATGTGGTCATCCTTTTTTCCCTTTTCTTTAGAGCAGCCTTAGTGTGTCTATAAGCCTAAATATGTCTTTTAGTGTCTATACATTTGTTGTTTTCTATTAATATAAATATCTTTCCTGTGTGATAATTGTATCTCGGTCTTCTTAGTTGTACTGTTGAGTATTGGGACATACTGCCACAAACTTTCTAACCCCAGTGTCAATGTCAAAATCAGTATATTTTAGAAGTTCGTTTCCATGACACCAGTCAAGGGATGTGCCTTCCAAAACCTGTGAAAAGTGTCCACGGTAGTGCAGGCCCATTGAATAGACACAGCTGTCCCGTCCACTGATATGTGGACAAACAAATGCCCTGAAAACCTCGCCTTTTCTTCTGGCGCGGTCAGGGTTACTCCACACAAAGGCTTAAAGGCAAGTGGCCTTTCAGAGATTCCTCTGTGTTGCCGACCGTTCAGCAATTACACAGAGTCACAGTCTGCAGTGACACTACAATCCCACTAACTAACTAGAGAAGGCTAATTTCTAACTTTTTACCAATGCTTCCTGGGTACTTTTAGAAGTGTGCAAGTGGTGTGTCCTCAAACCAGGAAACAGGGAGCAGCCCTGAGTACTCAGGGCTGCTTGTTTATGGAGTATTTATGAGCTTTTAGATTGACTCTCCATATACCTTTAACTGTCTCTTAAAATGATCGTATAACTGGACTGACAGCTTTAAACTCAAGCACGACCAAGTCTGAACAACTTCCAATAACATTGAAACTCAGACGTTAGAGCTTTTTCCTCAGTGAAGAAAATAAGAGCGTGTGGGGTACATCTGCTTCTCATCTCCAGGTTATTAACCCATGAACTTGCCATTCTGATTCTTGCATGTTGACACCACACAGTGGATACCACCAACACTTTTAACCGTCCTTCCAACAGTTTAAAACAGGAATAATGCCCATGTTAGCCTCAGACAATCCCTTACGCTCCATACTTACTTGCGATAGTCAGACGTGATCTTTGGCTTAGGATAGCTCCATATTTATTCTGGGAGAGGCACTGGTAGAATCCTTCATCTGAGTCCTCCTTGGTATGATCTATCATTGGTATGTACAAGGAGCCGTTGGGCAGAAAATGTACGTGCTCACTTTCTGCCAATTTAACTCCATTCTTCAGCCACTTGATGGTGACTGGAGGAAGGCCATGAGCCTGACAGTCCAAGACAGCAGGGTCCTTTGGTAGTAAGGTGATGTCACTGGGCTCCGTGATGAAGGACAACTCGCTGAAACAAAAAACACCTGGAGGAAAAGAATGGGACCATTACTAAAGAGTTGTAATGAAAGAAGAAGTGGGACAGATTATACGTATCATGGAATATCACAAGAAAATGAACTTGATGTTATTGAAAACGTTTTTAACAAGCACACAGAAAGGTGTTGTTGACATTAATTTGTTAGTAAAACACTGGATAGATCTGCTGTATTGGACTGGTTACCATTGATGTTTAATAAAAAACACCATTTATCTCTCAGAAACCGTGACGTAACGTGAAAGTTTGGCAGTTTGTTTTAATATTTGTTGACATAACGCTAAATATCAGACATTAAGTGAAGTTCGTCAACATCTGTATACCGACGTAACTAAGATAAGATATATACTTTATTAATCCCCAAGGGGAAATTAGTTCTCTGCATTTAACCCATCCTTAGTTATTAAGGAGCAGTGGGCTGCAGTGATGCGCCCGGGAAGCAACTGGGGGTTCAGTGCCTTGCTCAAGGACACTTCGACTTGCAACTAATGGGGAGAGCGGGGATCGAACCGACAACCTTGGGGTTGCAGGACGACCCTCTTACCCCACTGAGCTACAGCCGCCCCAATGACAGATACAGGCAGGACTATAAGAAAGTACAGACATAGTTAGAGTTGAACCGCCTTTCTAGTAATCTCATTTGACTCAATGTTCAGAAAAACAACGCTGACTTTTAACCAGATAGTGACGTGTGTGTGCGCTCGGAACACCGCCGTGCGCGAGCAATGCGCATTTAACGCCATCAACGGTCGGCACAGAGGTAATGTTCACCACAACATCAGCAACAAACACAACACAACACACTTACTTGATAGAGGAAAAAAGAAAAGCATAAACAGCCAGTGCTGGTGGACCTTCATCTTAAACGTTCCCATTTATCTAGGTCCCCCTGTGCCATCCCCCGCCGCTGCCCCGCGTGCTGTCCGTACATCCCCAAAAGCACTTCTGCCAGCGAGAGAGAACCAACAGCTCTCCAGGGGTGCCGGGGCCCCCCCACCCTCGCCTTCCTACGCATGCGCAGACAGTGCGGAGCCAAAAGCAAGTGCGTCTCAAACAACTGAGGTCTGGGGACCCCAGGGGCCTTCAGGTGGAACTGTCACAAAACAGTAACTGGAAAATGTTATTGGTTGCATCTACAGGAGGACGTGATGACCAGAGATGGTGATGGTTCCCTATAGATCCTCACTTTGGCAGAAAAGATCTCCAAAAGGTCCCGTGGTTATACCACAGAGCCAAACAGGGTCTGTGTTGGCTAATAATAATACATATCTATATTCACATTTGGTTATTTGACATAATTACTCTTGGTATCTCTGAGTTTAACTTCTTCTGCGTTCTCACACTTGATTCATAATAATGCCATTCTCTTTCTCCGTGTTATGTGTATGCTTTGTGTATGAGAGGTTTACGACGTATCTGTTGGTTCTGAAAGAAGGATCCATCCTCTGTTAATCTTCTCTCCTTTATGTTTCCTTTTCCCTGTTATACAGGTTTTCTTGATCCAAGAGGAGGATCTAAAGACTGGGGAGGAATAGCGCTTTATAACTAACTAGACTTACCTTGCATTGGTTTAATCTATTTCAGTCAAGCTGATGAAAAACGATATAAAGAGAAATGCATATACAAGTCAAGCTCTAATGAGGCACATAGACTACATCACTAGTACATTTATAACTATGTTGATCAGTAATCAACTATACTGATTTACCATTTTGCAACTTAGCCTTGAGAGATCTTTCTGTGCATCGTATATGTTAGAAGACTAAATGAGGTGAACATAGTGAATTATCAGTTACCAAAGGCCACTGGTAATAAGGTCACTCTGAACAGCATCTGCTTCTACCACAAAACCTGTTAATTATGAGGAGGTATTGATGGCTGCAAGTCCGCCGCCTAATGAATTCAGATATTGATCCAGCGACCGTGTCTTTTGACAATGACCCTCCCGTCTCTCAGCCCTCATTCAATAGCAACACAATGGCTGCAGCTGTGAGATCAGCCATGCTGTATCAGCAAAACACGTCCATTGATACAGGTAAATGCAGTCATCACATTCAGGATGGGATCTATGTCGGGTCTTCAATATATATATTATAACTCACATTCTCAACAATGTCTATGAATTGTTGTGTAATGCTTTTAAGGAAGTATTGACCGAGACATGCACCTCCACACTTCAATATCAAATAAATGAGAGCAGTGTAATTATGTATTGATTACAACTAACTATTGATTTAATCATCTAAAACCTTTTTTTTTATAAGTCAATGCTAAAAATCAAAGGTTAGGTTAATAGCATTGTGTAATGCGTTTACTCAAAAGTTTAGATTTTCAAATCCTTCTATGAATGATTCAATATGTATTTTAATGAACTTATCTTTATTAGGAAACGCACTTTGTTTTTGTTTGTTTGTCATCGATGGTTATCAACTAATGCACGTGGTATGAAGTGTCCCTGTGTTCAGACATATTATTGACACTTTTTCTAGTTTGCATAGATTTAAAAAAGAGCAAATATTTGGTTTCACCCTTACAAAACCTCCACAGATGATTTTAGTTGTGAGAAGGATGGTAAATGAAGGAAAATAAACATGAGTTTTCTGCATTGCTGCCTCACTCTATCTGTAGCTTTACATTCTCCCGTTATTGACGTGTTGTGAACAAACAGGAAATATAATCTTGTATATTGCTTATGAAATCTGTTGACTCACGTTGCTAAATGTTGTGTTGTGGAGGGCTCCACATGGCTAAGGGTTAGGCTGTTTGGCCATGATCAATAGGGTTAAGGTCATTAGCATGTTATGAATACCATGAGGCCCTGGGAAAGCTGAGCAGAGGACCAACGAACTGGGCTCTGATTGGCTGGAACGAGTCGCAAGGAGAGGCCACCCCCCACTGACCAAGGAGGTCATTTGAAGAGCTGATGACCTCTGACTTCAAGCCAAGAGGGTAATGGATAGCTTTGCATATATTTGATTTCTACAATATTAAAGGTGTGTTGTGTTTGACCAAAAACAAATAAACACCAGTCTTAGCAAAAACTGTGTTTTTGTCTTGCAACGTTTTCCTCAAATCTTGACATTACCCAGGGACATTTTAACAGCACTGGCCATGACACAGAATATATTAAAGGTCTAGCTCACAAATCAACCAGTCAAACTATTAATTATGATTATTTTTAAACTACAATAAATCCTGTAAGGTTACTTTCTCTTTTCACTACAGTAAAATACAAAATCTGTATCACATAAACACACAGGAACATTCTTTAAAAAAGTTTATTGGCTTTTAAAACCACTTTAAAAATCTCACCAGTGAGTACTTTCCATTGAAAAAAGAAACAACGCAATTGCAATATTAACAAGCTACTGTACATTAAGCAGTACACCAGACAACACCACGGAGGAGGTTTTTTTTTTCTTCTTTTTTTCTACTGGTATAAATGGACAAGATAGTCAAACAGAGTTGGTTCTGGGTCAGTCAAAGGTAAAGAATCAGAGTCACTGCTTGATGGAGCTCCTGTACTCATGAAGAGGTGCATTCCTTCATTCAAATTCAAATATCAGTGCCTTATTGATTAAGAAAAGATTACGAGAAAATTTTACATTTCTTCACAAATGCATTTTGCAAAAAAAATAAGAATATGTAAAAATCAACAGAAAACAGTCATCATGAACATAACATATAGAACAACATTAACTTAGTAAACAGCACACAACAGAAGTAATCAAACTTATGAAACTAGCACTGCCAGTCTGGTTAACAGAACCTGCCCAAATCACAGAAGACAGTGGTTACCAAGGATACAAAGTACAACAGAAGTCATCACACATGTGTGCGTACAATCATTTATCAACATAATGAGCACGTAGGTTTTAAAAGGTTGTTGAACTTTCCCCCCCTCAACGCTTTATATTCTCGTGTATGAGAATGAGTAAGAAATGTGTATCTCACTGAGATTAATGCACATTTTGCTACAAGACAATTAGTCATTTTCTGACAGTTAATTTCCCTACTCATCTTGTCATAAAAAATATTTGTCGTCCTTTTTTTTGTGGGCAGCCATCATTACGTTTGTCCATAAAGATGTGGCAAAGCAATGTGTCATACAAATTTAGTGCAATAACGTGAACCTCCAACGTTTGTTGAAACATGAGTAACTGTTTTTTTTCTTCTCCAGTGTCTGCTGAAAGGCTTCGAGCACAATGTCTGTCACAGAGATGTTTGCAACCAGCT
The DNA here is from genome assembly GCF_029220125.1 of Pseudoliparis swirei. Lineage (NCBI taxonomy): Eukaryota > Metazoa > Chordata > Actinopteri > Perciformes > Liparidae > Pseudoliparis > Pseudoliparis swirei. The sequence continues at coordinate 10,833,125 of NC_079393.1, read as the reverse complement.
AACAGTAGCACAACTTTTTTTTCTCAATATACCATGCTATTGATCCTGCTCAAAAGCGCACATCACTTCTGCAACTGCAGAGACCTATTATCTTTGAATAGAAAAAAAGTTAAAGAAAATCAGCAAGCGAGACCCGACAGCATTACTTTTACGACACACTGAGCCAGAAATGTAACACACAACATACAGTATCTTGCCGACTATAGATCTGTTAAGCTTTTTTTTTCTCTTATGAATGGCACATACTTAGCTAGAATAATGGCCATAATATAGTGTCTTGATACATCACATCTCTATGTATCTATCCTATTTACAGATGGAGCTTAAACATGACTCATACAACATTGACCAAATAGCCCAAAACTCAAGCAAGCATTCTACTGTATCACAGAGCCTACCTGGCTAGCAGTGATGGTTTCAACATGCTCTCAGGTCCATGGTTGCCTATCAAACATAGGACAGTGACCCTTTTCACAAATGTACATACTATACATAAGATTTATGCAACTCAACCCTTTTTCATCGAAATAAAACTCTTTTATATCTCCGAGGTCGCCCTGTTTTTTGTTGCCGTTAACGTCTACTAGGAGTGTCTATGTGTAATAATCTCTTATGTTATTTAAACAGATCATCTTTGGTATGGAAATAAGGCTGGATTTTCCACAAACATAATTTCATTTCTTTTTGATCCCAAGATGACATCAAAACATAAATGTCAGCCTCTAGCTTTCTATGTAACTAAGCCTTCTCCATACCATTGATATAGCATGCCAACAAAAATCTCATGACTTAAAAGTGTGCCTGCCATGTTTTATGGACAGCATATCAAATTCCTCCTAATCCATTACTGATAAGAGCACACAGTGTAGTTTTTAGCCTATACAATACACATCTATATTGTAACACTGCAAAAGAAAAATAATCAGAAAAAGTACTGAAAACATCAGAGTTACAGCTGCCTTGATATGATGAAGCTCTGGATGGTTCTGAAGAGTCTTAACATTATACTATATACAGTCTCTCTACAGATGGCATAAGGCCTTGGACTTTGGGAATAAGGCAGCCAGTTGTTGATTCCTCTCGATGTATAGTCCACAACGTGGCCTGAATTCCCATCTTCTCCCTCCTGATTCATCTACTCCCTTTATAAGATATTAAACAGTACAAGAAGTATAGGCTTTGAGAAAATTTCACTCTTGGACAATGCTCAGACGTGAATCAGTTTTCCACTGATTTGGTATATGATAAAGTATAAAGATTATGTCGTAAATTCAGCACCTGGCAGCATAAGATGCTACCCTTTTTTAATATTCAGATATGGCAGGCAAATGTACTACAACTATTATGTGCATATACTACAATCCCAATATTGTCTCCATTTGGTTGAACTTGAGCCGCACACACTGAAAATAGTATTCAACAGCATACGTTTTTGGTCTTTTGTGCCAAATTTCCTGTCCATCTCTTTCTTTCATTAAGTGTCTGTTGAATACAAATATTGCATTATTGATTGGTTAGAACAAGGAAGATTATGTTTCTCTTAATGGTCAGACCATACGCACCTGCCCTTTGTAAGTGCATGCTGCCGTCAAGTACTCACACCTTTTACTTGAAATGCTGACATTTCTATTTTCAGATGAGGGCGAAATGTGGTTAAGTACTGAATCTCTGGGTGACGAATGAAAAAGGAGAGAAGTAACTAAACGTTAGTACGAGTGATTTTCTGGTAAGCCCGGCACTTTTAACAGAACGAATGGCAAAGTCCAGACAAATCCAAACAAACTATAGTTTAAAAACAGACAAACTACATACGCACCAAACAAACAACAGAGAACATAAATCATACGGAGTAAAAGATGACTTTAGCCCAGCATCTCGACTGAAGTCGGCTGGTCTTTGCTTTCTAGCCAGTCAAAAGAGTTCACAGTATCACTGCATATTTGCTGAAAAAGCGGGTCGTTCTTCAGTTCTTCCAGTGTTGAGTCTTCGTATTGTTCCTGCTGTTGATTAGGATCAAACAGCAGGTTGGTGTCCAACGTGTTAAGGTCAGTGATGCTACTGGACAGATCGGAGGTCAGCCTGATGTCGTTTGAAAAGTCAGACGCCACAGCATTGAGCTCGGAAGCTACCTGACCCACCAACTGAGAACTGGGGTTGAGGCCGTCGTGCCCCAACAAGTCCTTGACGGTGTTGTTGAAATCAAGCTGCTGTTGCTCGTCCTCCTGCTGCTGTGTGCTCTGGAGGAGGAGCTGCGGTTGTGTCTGCACAGCATTCTCCTGGACCTGCTGCTGGTCACCAGGACCCACTTGTGCTTGGCTGTCCACAGTGGAGAAACTCACCTGTTCCCCACTGCTAGAGGTGAGGTAGCCATGCTGCTGGAGCTCAAAGGCAGCAGGGCTGGAGCGAACAGGCAGCTGAGTCTGGTGGGCAGCTCCTTCCGCAAAGCCAGGAGTGGTCTCCAGGATCTGTGTGAGGTTCATACGGGCCGTGTAGTTAGAGGCGAGGTTGTTGATGCCCAGGCCGCGGACAGAATCGCCGCCATCAGCTGTCATCTTGCTGAGAAGAACATTGGTGATTTTGGCGGCGTTGCTCTGACCGTGCACGGGCATCCTCTCACTCTGCATCATGATGTTCAGGGGCACGGATTGGCTCCGCTGAACCATGCTGTGCACCGAGCCGACGGTCTGACTGTTGGACAGGATGCTGAGCACCTCGGAGGTGATGGGGCAGTTAAAGGGTGAAACCACAGCTTGGGTGGTGGTGTTAGTGGTGGTGTTGGTGGTGGCTGGAGGGTTGGCATTGCCACTGAAGTTTCTCTGGCGCACTGCCGGACTGACACTGCGGCAACGGAAAGTGCTGGATGCAGATGAGGTGGATGCCTTGTTGTCCAACGGTGCAGGCACAGCAAAACTCTCCTGTTTGGTGGGAGTAGTGACACCCGTTAGCAGCAGCTGCTGCTGCACCGGGGATATGGGGGTCAACCGGCCAAAGTGAGCCGCATCCTGTCTGGACTGAGCTTGAAAGGACTGGCCCGGAATCGCAAAAGCATGCGGCTTACGAAACTGATCATCTACCAGGTCTTGGTAGCTGGGCAGAATGCCAATGCTGTGGTTGGGCAAAGGAGCGACAGAGTTGCTGTTGTAGCGGTTGTTGATCCACTCCAGCTTGGCCTTGTCAGGGTGTGTTGCCATTGGCCTTTGCATGGGCTTAACAGGGCTACTGGAGACAATGCTGGCATCGTGGTACCCCGTGACGCTCGAGTTGATCGGCGTGAACGCAAAAGGGTTCCTGCACTCCACCGGGCTCGGGGGGACGCTGCTGCAGTTGGACAGTGGTGTGCTGATGGGGGTGTGGCGACCCATGGGTCCATCCACAGGGGTGATCGGAGCCATGCGGGAACAGGGGCTCTCTCTCGTCATGCTGTGCCCGAGGGTCATCTCAGAGGTGGGGGTTGGCGTCGGCGTCGGAGTCGGTGTTGGAGTGGGAGTTTGGACGGGAGTGGTGCTGCTGTGGGCAGAGTGGAAGAAGGTAGGGCCAGACTGGTGAGCGTTCATGATGGAGCCTTGACCGCTGGCTGACTGGCCTTGTATGGACACATCCACACAGCTACCAAACAGACCCTTCAGCTTCATCTGCTCTTCCATTTGCACGAGCTCCTCCACAATACTGTCCTGGGTCATGTCGTCATCGTTGAACGGGAAGTAGTCCATGTTGGGCTGAGAACCTGCAAAGTCAACCATCTCCTGCACGAGGCTGAGCTGGCCTGAGGCCTCGGGGGGTTGACCGAGAACGGAAAGTTGGTCAGAAGGGGCTTGTTTGTGTTCTGCTGGCATCTGCTGCGCAAACGCCTGCTTCCGAAGCTCATCAAGCTGTCCCTCCTCCCATATTGTGCTCTTTAAGTCTCTCATCACAGAGGCTTCGTGTGCTCCTGAGTTGGCTGGTATGGTGAGAGGGTCTCTGGTGATCTGCCGTAGCAACGCCTGATCCGGCATGTTGTTTCCAGCGGCGGTTGTATCAGTTCTGACGGAGTGGTCTTCGCGTTTCATCAGCAAGGCCTGGGGTTTGACAACAGTCTGGGAGCACTCGTTGTGTGTGATGGGCGAGTCAGAGAGAGCAAGGATCTGTGTGGGCCCCATGGAGGTGTGTCTCACAGTCACTTTGCAGGGAGCACTCTCTGGTCTGGCGGGGGTTCCCGGTCTGGGGATCCTCTTCAATCCAGCACTGACTCCAGGTTTGGGATTGTCAATTACAGCCAGTGGCTGCTGGGAAATAAACACTCTTTTCACAGGAATGACATGGGACTCTCCACCTGGGCCTGTGCGCTTTCTTGGGCTCTTGATATCCAGGCAGACATCTTTCGATGTTGGGGTAAGACCAGAGGAGCCATTGAATGATGTGTTGCAATACAAGTTGTGATTATCAACAGTCAAGTACAAAGTACTGCCATGGCAGTTACTGCTATTGCTGTCCTGAGTCCCAGCTACAGATTTCGAGATGGGAGGGGATGTTGGGTCAATTTTTATTCTTGACCCCTTGTCGGGTCCAGGAGAACACTTAATCAGGAAGCTTGGCTCACTTGCAGCCCTGAACTTAGCCATTTTATCCTCTTTTACCCCCAAAACAGTTCTCCCTGTGCCATGGCCGTGGTTATTGTCATGTCCAGCTTCACACAACAGTTTGATGTCAGTGGAGAGGATCGGGGTGGAGATCAGGGCACCGGGTCGGATTGCAGAGGAGTGAGGGGCAAATGAACTCCCACAATGTGTGTACTGTGAGTCGTCCAGGGTCGCGATGGTATTCACACCCGCCGAGGCAGGACGCATGGCCGTGCTGCTGCTGGGAGCCAGAGCAATGGCCGTCATCTTCACCACGTTGACTGAGCTGACGTGGGGAGTTGGCATCACAGTTTTTATCGGGCTGTTGGTGATGAGCAGGGTGGGAGGTGAGCGCAGCGTGATGGCACTGGTGGCAGAGGGCTTGGGCAGGATTTGTGCGTACCGCGTACCATGTCGTGCCAGCCGGTCACTCACAGGACTGGCTGATATATTCTGAGGGTGTTTGGGGGACTGTTTCAGAGACTGAGTGACCACTTGGAAGTTCACAGGCAACACTTTCCCTTCTGAAGTCCCCACAGGGCTGGGAGAGGTCATCAACTGCCTGCCTCGCTGTACCTGGGAGAAGAAATGTGAAAATATATAAAACGACACTTCGGCACATCTGTTCAATAACATATCTGAGCACAATTGGAGACAGAAATTCCGCCACATACCGTGACTGGGCTGGAAACAGCTGCTACCACGATGCCTATGGTGGGCTGCGGGGAGAGTAGAGCAGGGCTGCCACAGGCGATGGTGGGGCCAAGAGTACTGGCCTCTGTCCTCTTGACCTGGCTCTCACTGGGCAGCGGTGACTGGAGCTTCTGCTCCTGCTGCTTCTTCTGGATCTTGCGCTGCAGTTGCTGCTTCGCATCAACAGAGGGAGAAGGCAGGGTCTTCACCTGGGGCTGGAAAGAGTTTGCCTCCGCTGTCGGCACAAACGCAGAGGCTGGAGTTGGCGTCTTCATCCCTGTCAAGCGGAGAAAACGGAAATCAAAGAATGATGTAAGAATCAGTCAGGATACAGTGTAAAAGAGAGCAAAGCCCGTCAACCAGGTTCTGCTAATAGAGACAATTTAACTCGTTCTGGCCATGTAAGCACAGATTATTATGCACAGTATTATCACAAACTTAAAAACTGTGACGGATAACATCGTTGTAATATGTCATGTTTATTTACAATGGCCGATGCACTGTTATGTTGATCATGAGAGGCCAGGACAGAACACGACAGTAACATCACAACACCAGTCGATGAGAGGCCGTCTTTCTTTACCTGTGGGCGTTCCAGTCATAACAGTGAGTGCAGCCATGGACTTAGTACCAATGTAGTGGCTATTGAGCAGGAAGCGGGCCAGGTCCTCCACATGGTCAAACTGACGACTCAGCACCTTTTGGGCCCACTCGCACACCAGTCCACAGGCGGCAGACCTCATTTCATCTTCAGCGCTCGGGGACTGGCCTGACGGCTCCATCAGCTCACACTGCGGTGGACAGCGGCAGGCGGACGAGCGTCAGACAGTTTCACACGTCTCACAAGATATTTTATTGGATGTTTATTTCTTTTCTCTTCAGAGTAACTTACCCCATCACCAGATTTCTGCAGATCCAGGTTGGGTAAGGACGGCATGTGAACAAAAGCTTTCTTCCTTAACCCGCTATAACAGTATGTGAGAAGGAGTTAAGGAGTCTTAAACACAATGACTTCATCTGGAAATAGACATCAACACCTTTTATTGTTGACAGGTTCATCAGAATTAAAGGATATTTGGATTTCCCCCTCATGCCCAGTCGACGTGCCTTCATGTTAGGAAAGACATTCTTCATGATCTTTCCGAAGTCTGCTGCGCTCAGTGGATTGTAGCCGAGATTGTCACAATAGCTCCTGCAAAAGAAGAGAATCATCCATAAGATTAAAAGAGGAACGCATACTGTCGTCACACCCCTTTCCTGTGCCCTCTCTGTTTCTGTTACACTCACTTGTATTCGTCATACACCTCTTGCTTTGGGAGGGAAGTCTCTGGGTGCTCTTCTAGGTGATTCCGTATCCAGTTGAAAGCATACATCTGTTGAGTACGGCTTGACGACATGGAACTCTGATCACTGGAATTAGTGTAGAAGAAGGATAAATCTGGTGAGGCGATGTCCTTGGTTTGCATGCATCATTTCTCGTTAATACAGAAACTTTAAATACCATAATCCAGGGGTGGACCCCCTCTCATTCTCAGTCCAAATGGGTAGAATTGGGGGGTTGGAGTGATGAATAGATATGGGGAAACAAATGAAACACAGACAGGTAGGTATAGCAAGAATCTACACAAGTGGTTTGCTTCATAATGATAATCAATCATGCAGCTGAAAAATGAATGACAATTATAATATATATATATAGCCCAAAAAAGCCAAAGAGCAAAGTGTGCAAACTTGATTTAAACTTGAGGGATGTGCGTGTGTGTATGTGTGCGTGTGTGTGTGTGTTGTGTCATACCTTTTATCATTGCCACTGCTGGGACCAGAAGGCAACTTCAGGTAGAGGTAGAGTTTTTCGATGTCTGTAAACTTCTCAACATCTTGCTGTAAAAATAAAATGATCACAAAAAGGAAACCACATCATTTATAAAAAACTAAGTCAAATCAGTTCCCCAAACATCACCTATAAATGTCTGCCTCGTGAGTGCGATATGGATGAGAGAATGAAGACAGAAGATGACATTGATCAATATTTTGTAAATCATATTTTAGACCTAATGGATTTCACAAGGGAACACATAATACATTCGCAGCATTAGTTTGAATTTAGCACCGATTCTTAAACGCTCCACTGGTGAGACACAACCCCCTAACTATTGATTCCCCCCCGACTGCTTTTCGTTCTAAGAATTTCTAAGAATGGACTCATCTTCCCGGTTTCCTTTACTATTTGCCTCTTTGTTGCTAGGGGAACCAATACTTGAATGAATGAGGTCAGAGCTGTCGGCCAATGAGCAGTGAATGAAAAACGCTATTTACTACACTCCATTGCCTCAAGCACGGTGAACGAGTCCTCCTCTGCTTATAGATGGTGAACTAGCCATGGCTCAATATTTTGGCAACATCCACGAAAACATTTTCTTGTATTTTCTAAGAGGACTTTTCCACCTGAACCTATACTTAGACAAAGGAAACTTGTTATTTATAAATTCATGCGCTTTCAAAAAAAATTATTTGGTGGACTTTGAAAACACTTAATTAAATGGATTAAGTAAAAAATAAGATGCTTCCAGATGTATACAAAAACAAAGACGAGAACAAATGCAAAAACAAAGATGTTTAACAGTCACAGAACGTCATTTGCGGAGTTGAAAATAAAAATAAAATGTGGAATATGTACAAATAAAATGATTATCAAATACAAAACCCGTATGGATTATATGTACAAAACATTTATTTTGATTATCTTTCATTTTCGGTGTATAAGTTTATTGATATTTGTTCAATGTAATAATGTTAAAGGGAGGTGTCGTAATAAGCTATGGATTCAGTCTACACCTTTTTTTATTGATAAATAATAAAGTAAAATAGGGACTCCTGGGCTGTCTGCCTTTCCGAGGTGGTTATTATGGACGCGGTTATTAAAACGTAGCTTACAAAAGCAGCTAGCATATTTATTTTACTCATCACAGCAAGCGTTTTATTCATTTCATAATTTTGCACTTTATTAATATTTTGTTCAATGTTCCTTGTCCGATCACACATTGGACAGTGACTGATTTGCGGTGCTGAGGAGGCCGTGGTCGTGTATTACTGTTGCGTTGCATATATTCTGGGCAACGAGTACGTGAAGACTTAAGTTAAGATATGTTCAGCAATATAAACAGGCCCCACATTTTAATCCCAGTATTTAAAGACCATAACATGTTACCTCTTAATGTGGTTTAGGATGTTGTGTTTCCTTTTTTTGAAGAGGTCATCAATACATGCAAGAAAAATGCTTAATTTTCTGAAAGGATGGAATTATTACTTTTTTAATTTTAGGCAATATGACTATACTGTGGCACAATGTGATAAAATATTTTGATTTGTCAGTTACTTAATTCACTGGATAAGCTAATGCAATACAATTTTGCCAAAATGTATATAAACATCTTAATACAAGATAACATATATGGTGATAAAAGATTAATAAATGCCACCCACCCCTCAGTATTACTTTAAGATCTCAAACCCTTTTTTCACCTTACCTATACATTGTGTGCTCATATTATTTTACAATAAGGAGCTTCTGATATTTACCCCACAACCATATTTGAAACAATCCATAAGTGAGACACATTTTCAAGTTTTAATTTTCTTTATAAAGGAGGTCTTTTATCTGCTCCAGCCTGACATGCCTTGTCCAACAGGGTCATGTGTCAATTGAAAGGGAATATTCTTTCTGAAATCTATCAAACACCAGACAGACTTGTTGAAATTAAAATAGAAACTGTTAACCTGTATTGTATTCAGTAACTACGAATGTCAATGCTTTATCATGTAGCTTTGATGTCACTGACATGGCTGTGTTGCTGAATACGAGATGTGGGCCACTTCAGCACAGATAAATCCACAACAGAATGTGCATAAATAGAAATATTTGAAATATACAGATGTGGCAGAGTAGCAAAAAAAAGTTGTTCCTTTGAATATTGTAAATAAAAAGATCTATGTGTATGGACAGGCACATATAATTCACAATACTGTTACCATGATTAAAAAAGAAAACAGTAAAACATAAGAGTAATATATAAAATAGGACAACTAAGCATGAAAAGTATATAAATTATTTTCAACTAAAGCTAAACTGCACATCTGTTCTCATGATCCACCAACTAACATGTTACATGTGACTGTGATAATAAGGGTTTGGTCGAGTGTCAGGTAACACACCACAAAGACTTGGCTTGTGCAGGTAGAAGGCTTTCTCATGGGTACTCACCAATATGCTGTCCACTTTTGATTGTACAGATTTGCTGCAATAGAAAAGAGAAAAAGTCAGAATTGAGAATAGATATGACTTGGATTCATTTAACCTTGATAACTGCAGTTTTTTCCTGTTATTTCATGTTTTCTTTGTATGGTCTAACGTATAAGAAACCCGATATGAACAGTTGAGTCAGGCAACGTATTGATATTTATAATTTTTCATATATTACTGCAGTTTTTGAATATTTTTTTAATATACTAAATTAAGATACACAATCGGTCAGGTTGAAACAGGAGTGAATGAACAGACATCTTCAGGTCTCCCAACAGATGTTTTGGGGCTTCAGCTGGTCATTCAGCGACTTGAAGAGACTCGACCCAAAACCTTGGCTTGGCTGTTTGCTCCAGGTTGTTGTGATGCTGAGTCGTAAACTCCAAGGCCAATGGGCCACTGTCACCTCCCTTACCATGACCCTGTTAGCCTTGAGTATGATATATATATATATATATATATATTTATAAATCATGACAAATCATTTTTATTTACCAATCAAACTATATGTTGTGTCCTCATTCACTCCTCCCAATGTAACCTCATTAGTTCATTGTAGATTTGTTGACAGTTATGAATTATTATCACTTTGCATCATCGTTGGCAGGTGTAGTGTCACCACACCTCATCTGAGAAATGCAGTGCATTGCATTGAGCCATGGACAATGCATGATTGTTCCAAAGGCCTTTTTAACATCACATGTTATAACTTGTTATGGTAGTAAATGCTCAGGAGTTAATAATAACGTTAACAATGGCTCCATTCTAGTTGGGTGTCCTCGTAAGCCATGTGAGTGCGACAGTGAACCAGCATGCACAATACCAAGACCATGAAACTGAAACAGCTAAATGGAATTCAGTCATCGTTGTTATTATCATTTACACCTGTGCTTTTCCTACACGGCTGGAAAATGTCTTTATATTTTATACATTTCAAATTCTGGATTTTAACATAGGTAAGCTGGTATGGTGTGGACAGCACTTTTAATGCACTGTGTAGTTTATAGGGCGGTAATAGGAGAGCTCAGACACATCCCTAGAGGCTTTGCCAGGATCATATCAAAGCAGGTGCACTAATGGATGCAGAGCAAGTTCACTTTGAAAAAGTCAAATGAATCTGCAAAAAGAAAAACATGTTTTTTTCTTTTTGTGGGTGATGGTTATCGTGTTAGTACATAACATCCATTTGAAATCACATACATAAAGTGTGCAAAAACTGCGAATGAGGTTTGAATTATTACCAACGCCACTGTACAGTACGTCATAACACCTGAGCAATGTCGATAATAAAACGTCGCGATATTTAATTGATTTTACTCGCAATTTACTGCACAACACACCGAAATAATGTCGTTAAAATCGTTTCCAAAGCCACCGTAGAAAAACTAAAACACAAACACACTGAACCACGAGCAGCACTGCATCTCTGGTTTGACACCTGTCACCCGGAGCAGCAGCACCAGCGGTGGGTTGAGCATCATCTATCACATGGCCTCCTCTGGCTCATGACTACTGCCACTGCCGCTGGAAATAACCAGGCGTGAACGTCCCATTGATGCCCAACCAGCGAGCGGGCAGCACGGCTTCCCTCCCGTGAAATGCCCTCCGGTCGGCACCGTGTTATTTCCAGCCGCTTTGTGCAGCCCTCTGCCCCCCCTGCCTCTCCACAGCGAGATACGCTAATTACGAGGCTACTGCTAGCGGAAAAAAAACGAGAAAAAAAAGGGACAAGTGTGGCTGCTCGAGGATCATTTTTCATTTCTTACCAAATGGAATTCTTTATTTTGAACTGTAACGCGTTCGCCTCGGGCCCCTGGAGTCCTGGCACCAGCGCTGGAAGAGAGCCTAATCCCGAAGCAGGCTTCTGACCAGGTTGTTGTTGATCATCAGCCATCGCGACGGAGGGGTGGTGGGGGAGCTTTAACAAGTAGGCCTCATCCCCGGCTGTGCGCTGCACCGGACCCACCGCTGCTGGAGCGGCTCAGTCAGCTAGGACAGCCCGCTGAATCCACCGCAGAGCATGGCGACAAACACCGTGATCGGACCCGACGCAAAACACAAAACGGAACCAAAAATGACACCCGGGGAATACAAAAGGCATTTCGCAGAGGTCTCTCCGCTGCCGCAAATAGCACGCCTGCAGCAGCCAGCAGAAGCTACAGACCAGCTTGGCTGCGTCAAGGTACAGACGAGAAGCACGGCCAGCCCGGAAGTACACGGGGAGTGTGGGCCTTCAAAATAAAAGCACGGGATCTGAAACTGTTTACGGGAAAGTTTCACGTTTTTGTGTGTGTCTTTGAATAATAATGGCATGTCCAGTTGTGCATTCAAATAGATATGCAAGCTGTAATCGTGTATGCTGTTCACACTGGACAACACAACATCCCTCTCTGACATAATTGCACAATCCAAAGTGTGTCTGAATATATTAAGATGTTCTTTGTATTTTCACAGATAGTATTTATTTAGGGATATTAACATGGAGATGTTTTTTAGTATTTAAAACACTCTTATAAGGAAGTACAAAGAGTGTCGTTTTTTTCTAACCCATCACTTACATTGGAAGCACATCATGAAGGGATATTATAATGACCAGTATTAACAGGAGTTATGATTATAGCAAGCAAAAACTATAGTAGCAAACTATTGTTGTATGGCAGACTTGACAAATCAATGTTCAATTTGAGTGTGTGCACCAGGTCCATAAACAATTCCTCGGGCCCTTGGTTCTTCCTACTATGTGAGAGTTCCCCCATGCTAGGATACAACAACTACATGTATGTTGTTGTTCTGCAAAAATCTAATTACCTTGAAAAAATTGCTAAATAATGAACCTGGGTTACTAGAGGCCCCCCTGATACTGTATACATAATATACAACGTGATCAACTCACTTTGACTACTGGCCCCTTTCAACCAGAAAGTCCCTTAATATGAAAGGGTTTCTGGGTTCAAATGATGCCAACCAAGTATTGCAAGAACATGAATTGGCAATTTTGAAATTATATTAATTAATTTAGTGACTTTTTTTCAGCATCAATACAAAACACTTTTCATATACTTGAATAGCTGTGAATATTACCTGCATATCATTGGAGTGGTTGAACAAAACATCAGTCAATTGAATTTGTCATCTTATGCTCTGGTCAATATGTGATGCAATTTATAAAGAAAAAAAATCATTATCCATTAATTACAAATATTAATTGTCAGATTAATTAACAACAAAGCTATTTATCGGTTGAAAGTAAATCATTGTGTTTTAAATACATAATTGTACTGCTATTTTCCCATTTGCTATATGTGTGTTTTTAAAAGTCTTAATTTTAAACTCCTGACGGGGATTTATCGCGTTTCCTCTAACTTGACGCTGGTCCGTGTGCTGCAGTTCCGCTATCAGCCGTCAGGGGCGCTGTTGCAGGAAGCTGGTTGATCAGATAGTGACAACGACGGGTAAACAGCCAGGATGATATCACCTCATCATGTAAACCGGTCATATACCTGCGCGTGTATCGATCCAATGATCTACCAATATGTTTAAATCGAGTGATGATCAGACTTTCAGTGAAGGAATAAATGATGTAATATCAAACAGATTGCTCCAAGACATCACACACTTCAGCCTACTATTATTTCCTTCAGCTGAAATCTAACACACAGCTGGCGGAAAAAAATAACCTGAGAGGATGGTTTGGATTGAGACGGTCTGTTCCAGATTTCAGTATAATATTCATTTATGTCACATCAGTGAACCTAGATAATTACTAGATCATGACAGAGTGTGAGCCCAGGCTGTGCACATGTTCAGTTCATTTGATTACTCATTGTTTTAACCTACAACACATGAATAGAGATGTTTTTATATCTCCTTCGTGGAAATATAAAGTCACAGGAATGAAGCCACCAGGTCAAGAAAAATAATCTGAATTTATTTCATCATGATTTATTTTATGCCGCCATCTGTTGATGGAAACCGGTAATGTTACTCCACTGACACCACGCTCATGAAACACAATGCAAGACAGCGATAGACTCACACACGCACACGCACACGCACGCACGCATACACACACACAGACACGTACACACAAACGTACACGTTCAAGCACGCGCACACACTCACGCGCGCGCGCACACGGGAAAGGCATGCACCCGGACACGTACACAGTAGGATGACTTAATACCTGTCAAGATAAGAATAACAGGAACAAGAGAGAATAAAACATACGTTGCTTCTTGGATTCAGTTTGTTTGCAGGGTGCGTCGTGGCTCTGCTCCAGTGTTGTTTACTTGATGTCTCAGTACAGTATGTTATATATTGTGTTGGTCTTTTGCAGTGACGAAGCGTTTTGTCAAAGCACAGAAGTTAATTATGCATTGTTGACGTGACATCAAGATATACAAACTTAAAATCCATTTTCCATTTCAATTTTATAATACTTTAATATATTGTTCTTTTTACTCACTGCATTTTTTAAATAATTGTAGTTACTAATTACTTTGCATATTCTGAATATTATAACCAAATGCGAGCTAATAAAATATTATGATATCCTGATTATTACAAATATCCAGTAATCAGTTGAAATCATACTAGCCTTTGTCAGTAGAAACATTTTATAATCTTATAATATAATAAACATTACTCTGAAATAGGCCATTCTGTATACAGAGTACTTTTACTTTTAGTCAAGGCGTATTTGTCCACTCTGGTATTGTTCTTTTTATTTGAGTAAAAGATTATTACTCAACCACTCCTAAAAGCTACTATAGTTGACCACCTTGTAGATTTTAAAGGACTGTGTGTGTGTGTGTGTGTGTGTGTGTGTGTGTGTGTGTGTGTGTGTGTGTGTGTGTGTGTGTGTGTGTGTGTGTGTGTGTGTGTGAGTGAGTGAGTGAATCTCTCTTCAGTGGTATGAGCTGTTACACATTAAGAAGAAGCCACACTCACACAATGTTTTGCTTTTAATGTTTCACAATAAAAGTCTGAACAGATGAACGGTGACGCCTTAACTTACATGTGTTGTCAGTAATTTGAACTCACAGCAGGTAATTACATAAATAAGAGGACAACATATTAAACAATACATTATCAAATAATTGAGAGACTACAAGTATTAAAACTGAAATTAGAATATTATTCATTATGTGGTGAGAATTGTCCAGTTGGGTGTGTTTTTGTCTTACAAGAATACAACAATAATATGATATATTATATTTACGTAATCTATATTTAAAGGCCAGTATTAGGTTGAAGATGATGGTGCTAGATTTATTGAGAAAAATGTGACTAGTGAATCTTTTTACTACACGGGTAATTATTTATTTTATCATATTTGTAGATTATTGTTTCAAACAAATCAGTTTTAACACAAGATCCCTTTATATTGGAGATATACGGAGTCCTGGGTGTGTGTATAAAATATTCTCCAGTAAACGTTTCCATTATTCTGAAACATCTGGCCTGTTGGAAGATAACTGAAATGGTGTCACAAATACTTCCTATCTACAACTAATACTAGGCCCTGGAACTCAGGACATCCAGCTGCTAGTGTGTGAATGAGGACATTACTCTCAGGATCCAGTAACGCGTACAAGTCAATGATCATTAAGTCATCACCCTCTGTGGGGATGCAGGGCGATGTGCTTAATATGAATGAAATCTTTTCATAGGATGTATGAAAATTAATTACTGATGGTTGATTACATAATTTGAGCCCCTGATCTTACAGCTGGTATGTATTCCTGACCATGCTGATGATATCCCGAGGAGTATGTTAATAAGTATGTTTTTATACTGAGTCGGGATCTTACACTTTCTTCTAAAAGTCATATATTTTAGGGGAAAGTTGATGACAAAAAGAGAAACGATTTACATTTTCTTTTCATACTGATACTTATATACTAACTATTCATCTTGTGGTGGATCTTAAAGTCGGCTGTGGTTTTGGGGGATTGTAAACATAAAGACATAGACGGAGATGTTATGCAACTGTTTCCTGGAGAGCAGAAATACATGGCCACTAATTAGCTCACATATGAGGAGGAGTTGTCAAATTATATTGTTAATGTAGCTGTGGTGTGTCAACGACTGAGATGTGATTTGGTGTTTATGGAACAGTCTGTTAAATTATAAAACATTTTCTCAAATAATAACAAGCTTTATTTATCGGATCACTTAAATGTCTATTTCATTAGTGCTGATGTAATTGTATCAAATTAGTCTTTGCTTTAACATTTAGATATTATTGACAATTTCTTCTTCTCTCCATAACACACACACACACACACACATGTCCCTTAAACCTCATCATTTGCTGGCTTGTCAGCGACACCGGAGGTGTGGAACAGTGACACTTCATCTAAATCTCAAGAAAATGTTGTTTCCTTGTTAGTCATTGTTTTCTCACTTTATTTTGGACCTTTCGCTTGCTGGCTATTCTGGACTGATTTATTTTACTGTAAATCTCCTGTCACTACTCATTTGGGCTGGAAGGTGTCATCTCAGGAGTCTTTGCCCTTGCTCATTCTTCCGAATGTTAAGATTTAAACAACACTTATAGAGTTGCTGCCATTTTTGTGACCAAGTGGACGTGTATGCAATTTACAATATCTCCGGCTTGGTTCAGAGTCATGTGTCGACTTTCATTGACTGATTATTCAAACTTTACACAAAATATGACTTTTTAGAGGGGAATTATTTCACATTATGCTGAGCCATATTTAACAAACACATGCAGGGACAACTCCTACTTAAATATAACTAAAATACAACAACACATATTGTTAGAAAATAAATCCATAAAGTCAAAGCTGACATGGACCATCCAGTCTGCAATGATCAATGTCATATTGTTTTTTTCTTCAGTTTATTATGAGATAAATGCAATTACAGCTAATATGATATACATTCTGCTGTACGTTGTCATTTAAAATATACAGTACATGTTAGCACACGTATACACATGTCCTCAAATAACACTTATTTGTTTGTTGTAGATTTCATGAGTTGCTCCCAGGAAATCGAGCAGGTCCCGCATTAGACGGGCAGTGACCCAACGCTACCCGTCTTCTCCTTTAACTCTGATGAATGCGGCACAGAGAGGTCACCGTGGTCCAGAGGTCGGTGAGTCTGCCTTTTACGTGCAACCAGGCAGCCATGGTTGCTCCAATCCTCTTACAACCCCCACTTCTTCCAGCACTCAAGCCAGACTCTAAGATCAGCTTGCTGTGCTCGGGTCTTATCCCGAAGATGCAGGAGATCCTCAGTACAGAGTCGGGCCAGCAGGTATCAGAGACACAGCCAACACGCATGCATGTGGACAGTCGGCCACTTTGCTTTTCATGTCCTCTGAAGGAGAATATTTACAGATATATTCTGTATGAACTGCTTCAGAAGAGACATAGTACTGGAAGACAATCATATGGTCGGTGTTAACCAACCTGTCATTATTGGCCTGGTACCCTAATCACTTCTAATTCAAGTCCTCAAGTCCTCATCCACAGTAATGTGTTGTTAAAGTTCATAGGCAAGAAACTAGAGCTTAAAGAATTAGTCGATAAATAGTCCATTCAAATAATATTAATTGGTTACTATTTTGATCAGAGATTAATTGTTCGCAAACATTTTATTGTTTCATCTGTTAAAATATAAGGATGTGCTTATAAGGCCAACACACTAATTTCACCTTGGCGTGTGATACATATTTATTCTTTTGGGGTATTTTTTCCATCGTGACCTTTTTTTAAAATTGATTAACTGAACAAAACAAACTGCAGATTAATGAAAAATCAAAAATAATCATTAGTTGCAAGCCTGAAAATAAACAAATGCTATTTTTTTGTAAAAGCTAAACCTAACAAAAGGATCAACTGTGTGCCTGCAGTAAGGTTGAAATATACGACATTTTAATCCTCAAATACTCTTCTCATGTCCACAAAATAACACGACTAATTCCAAAATGTAAAGGTACTTTTGTCCACGTTTCAGTACCAGGGAGAAACATGGGAGTCCTTGTCTTTGACGTCACTTACACGACCGATCGCAGGCCGGGCTGCTACCGCAGAGTGTATACGGCAGCTTCTTCTCTTTTTTTTTTTTTCCTTCTCCTTTTTCTTGGCGTCCTGTGGAAGAGCGGATGGGAAATTCTGATGTCATCAACCTTGGCGCAGCAGGACACAGGAGCATGCAGACCCTTAGGGTGCCACGATTGGTGCCCATGTGTTTGTGCCCTGTAGATGGTGAAATAGATGGTGTGGTGCTGCCCGCCTGCGCTGCACCTGCGTCCCAGCATGCTGATTGATCAGTTTGGTCATGTGGAATGTCACCATCTGCTCCCCAGTCCCACTCACCCCTTCTTGTGTGAATGCCAATCACTGGCAGGAAGATAGTTATTTAAGCCATGTCAAATCAGGCGCATGACGATGAGCAATATGCCAGCGCACTAAAAATGTGTGTTGCAGCTTTAGTATGCACAAGAGCATATTTTACAATCAAAGGACATCCGTGACTTCAGACACAAAGGCGGATGTTTCCTTTTTGTTCTCATTGGCATGGCTACATGAAAATAGAAAAGAATCAGATGTTGTGCCAATATATTCAGCAAATTAAATTAAATGAGATAACCGCGGGCTGCTATGATGACGTCATTGCCTGCATGTGTTTCTATTTGTTGTCTTGTAAACGTCTCCATTTCCTTTCTTTTATTTTGAGCCCGGCTCCTTATTTATTTCTCCTCCATCCCCTTCCGTTGCTCTTTTTTTTGGGCCTCTTAATGGCCAACAACATATCATGGGGCCATCAGGAGTGACATTCTTCATTGTAGAGCGTCAAAACCAATGACATTTCAACCATGGGAAAATAAAGATATGCAAATTTGAACTCATTAACATTTGCATTACCTGTTTGAATAATCGCACTCCTGACAAGACTGCAATTAACTAAGATTGATGCAAAGTTCAGGGTTAGGGGACTGTATATATTTGCTCTTGGATCATTTACCTAAGATGTGCGTGTGTGTGTGTGGTGTGTGTGTGTGTGTGTGTTAGTGATGCATGCTTAGTGTGTCAGATAGGAAACTGATCTCTGTCAGAGGGAAAGGTCGTTCAGTTGCCACGGAAGTTCCTGAATGACTCGTATTTGTAGAACTCCTGAATATCGTTATTCATTTAAGACATTAGGAACATTTGCTCTTAATAATATCTTAACTTAAGGAAAAAAAGAAGAATACAAAAAATGTTCACAAGTGATTGTTCTGATGATGATGATGATGATGATGATGAAGAGTGACCTGCTAACCCCAGTTAACCCTAGCGTGGATAGTCAGGATTAGACTTTGACTTTAAGGACGCTGAGTGTGAAACCAGCAGACAATAGTTCGTGGTTTTCTGCTCTTCGATCAATTTGCTTTCCGTTTCTTCCCCCAGTAAACAAAGGTGATCTTATCACTGTGCTGCTGCTTAAATAGTCTTCTTCTGATTCAGGGATTGATACTTTCCTTCACACTATATCAGAGCTTAAAATACAGAACACATTCTTTAGCAATAGGTTGTGGAAACCACAGCACACTGCCATGATGACGTGATGTCTGTGTATGTCTTCAGCCTTAAACAGAAGTATTAAGGATATATTCCACATTCACGTCGTCCCTTCAGTGTAAACACTCATAAAGACTGTCATGCTGTCTCAGTGGGAATTATTTGATTGGTTCCTTTTGAAGTCTTTCTAGGAAAAAACAAACAACCTTGCCAGGAAAGTGTGGCACACTGCAGGTCTGAGTGTCACGCCAACTGCAGCGTGTGTGTTTTTTCTCCCTCTCTGGTATTTATGTAACACACTAAATGCTACACAAAATACAGCAGGCCAGCCTCTTGTGCTGTTTACACGCCCTGGACTGTGGCTGTTGAAGTATTAAAACATGAGCGGTTCAGGCAGTTCACTTCCTAATGAGAGTTCTCTAAAGTCTTTGTTTGCAGTAGGTCACTCCAGTTTCAGCACCAGGGCAGCTGACAGTGGATTTAATCTCACAGAGGAAGTCAGACTGTTTAAGAGTTTTTTACATGAACAGCATCAACATCACCCAGACTAGCATATAAATAACTTTTAACCCAGCCGCTGGAGGAGCTCAGCACGCCACACGTGCCTACACACTAAAGATTTGGATCTATTTGTGCATGTAGGTCAAGCGAGGGTTTGTTTGCCTGCGTTTACTGGAAACCTCTACCTGTCGGACAGAGATAATCTTCATGGCATCAACACTGCTTACAGGGCTTTCTGAGCTTGCTTGCAGATATAATTTTACACCAAAGCAGGGTACCATTGGAAAAGGATAACAGCTGAACAACACGCACACACACACACACACACACACACACACACACACACACACACACACACACACACACACTGCTGATAGCTCCCCCCCCCCCCCCCTCATCTTTGCTCTGGTGTGGTCAAGGTGTCTGACCATGCGTGCGTGGGGGAATTCCCTGATTATAATCAGTTACTTTAATTTTGCCCTTTTGGGCAAACAGTTAACTTAATAGTTAACACACACAAAACAGTATAACAAATATAAAAACTACAACCTGACTGTGTTTAGACCTATATCTTTCTTTGGTTAAAATAAAGAAATTAAAAAAACACTGCTTATAATATGGAGGAACAGCCTCAGTAATAGCACCGACCACCGGCCACCCCTCTGTGCCGCCTGCAATGGTCCAGTCCTAATTTGCATAAGTTGTCTGCGGGTAGCTCCATGACCAGCAGGGGTAGGTTAGGGGAAGGAGTGCATGTGGCCGACATACACATGAGTAGAGCTGCGGACCGACGAGCTGTTTGTGGACCGTACTGAGAACCTTGCACTGAACCACACGGAGTTATGTACTGCGCGCATCCTGTGTCCGGCACCGGAAACAACTCACTCATGTATTGCTACAACATGAAACCGGTGAGTACAATTCTTGTGTATGTTTCTATTTTATTTCCCCGAGGAAACGTGATGTCCGCGCGAGGAGGCTGTCGCACTCTTTAATCGTCTTCTCAGATGTTCTGCCGCCCGTTCGTCGACTTGAATAATGAAACACAGTTTACTACACAACTATACGACTCGAGACGACGCGTTATAACTTCACACGCGCTCATAGCTTTGGAGGAAGCGTTTTATAATTGTGTGGATTGATATTTCTTACTCTGTAAAGAACATTTGTTGGGATATGCGCGGTTGCTTTTTTCCACGGGGTCGGTTAGAGAGAGAGAGAGAGAGAGAGAGAGAGAGAGAGAGAGAGAGAGAGAGAGAGAGAGAGAGAGAGAGAGAGAGAGAGAGAGAGAGAGAGAGAGAGAGAGAGAGAGAGTCTGATTTGTGCTGAATGTGTTATTGTCACTTCCTTCAGGAGTTGTGCACAATGGTGTGAAGCTTATTGTTGTTTAAAGTTTCAAAGTCTTAGTTAACGGTTGCAACTTGCCAGAGTTGATCCAGGACAAGAGTTTGTGGAACATTATAAGGTACAAAAGAATCTCTCGGATAGCCATGAGTCACTTGTTAGTTTGGTTTTTATTTAATAGCATTCAACCCACATAAGAATAATGCCATTTCATGACAATATAAATCATGATTACTCACAAATCACAATACTTGAAGTGTGCACAGTTCCTAAAATAATCTCACCATTCAGTAACACCTCTCTCACATGGTTTTCAACAAAACTATGTTCAAATGCACCAGTGGGACCCGAGCTTCCTGTTCCCTAAGCACCGTCAAGCCTAGCAGCAGAAAACATCTTGACATGAAGCAGATTGCTGCTATTTCTATTTGATTTAACCCTGCTATGTCGGAGCAGTGCAGTCCCTCCACCACTGCTGCCATTATCAAAGGCAGCTTTGATCTCTGTGAGACTAACCATATCCAGACATCGTGGATCACAGAGGCAGAAAATTGGTTGCATGTGGCTGGAGTTGGCCCTGGTGGAGCACAGCATAGGCCCTGAATAGCAAGTTGATATTTCACTCATCTAGCATGGTAATGCTGTGTGCATTTACAATGGGAAAACATTCTAGCTGATTATTGCAGATTAAAAGAAGTAAAAAAAAAATTTTTTAAATGCATTTAATTGATTAACAAAAATGACTCATGTTCAAAATGATTACTTCACAAGCCCATGTGAAGGTTTTATAGTATTTCAATCCTCTATTAATTGTGTTTTTTGTTTGTAAAAAAAAAAAGTCCCTTATCATTTGTGAGGCAGTGATTGATAGTTCCTAAATCAATGCTATGTTAAAAGAGGATGACATGCTGACGGCCCCTTCTCCAGCGGGGGCCAGAGAGGGCGTGCTGGGGCGGGGGTGTGACCATTATTAACGGGTCGTCTGCTATGCTGATGGTAAGGAGGACAATTGGCTTTATCCTCCGCCATATGCTGCCCACGGCGGCTCAGACGGGCCCAGTGTCGGCAGGGGCTCCTCTGTTTGGCCTAGCCCACAATCACCATGGGACTCATGCCAGCCAGGGTCAGGGCTCTGTGTGTGTGCGCACGCGCGTGCTTGTGTGTGTGTGTGTGTGGGCTTAAGAGCGTGTGTCTTTGTCTGTGCGTGTGTGTGAGTGCTTGCACAAGCATACTCAAGAGAGTCTTTAATAGCCTGCTTTACAGAACTTGTCGTCCGGGTAACTGACACCCCATTGATGCTGTGCAGGGAGGTTTATTTTCATTTCCTGGGGCACATCAAAGCAAACCAGGGAGGTGCAGGTGCAGCCCAGACCTCTTGGTGGGTTTGAGTGAGCGAGCATGTGTTGGGGTGTTTTGTGTGGATATGTGCAGTTTCTAGCCTCGTGCTTTACAATAAAAACCAAAAGGTGTCTTTCGGTAAATTCTTAGATCCATTTGCTATTTGCAGTTTTTAGTTTCCCCGAGAAGGGAATCATTCAGTTCTCTGTTTGGTTTTGTTTCCGAGGACAAAGTGTGAAGGCCGGTAATTCAATTTATATTTGGGAGTGAATTGTATCCCAGTCTTCTGAGGCTAGTCGAACCTGATCATGATGAGGGCAGGGATTTCTCATGGTGAATGGTTCCTAAATCCGGATGAAGAGGTGCATGGATCTACAGTTTAGGGATTATCGCATAGCTCTAAGTGTGCATCAGCTCTCTGCTTTGTTTTTATAATACTGTTGCTTCAGCTCACACTCACAGTGCTGTATGCACGCGGTTATGCAAGTAAGATTGCTTTGAGCGTTCCTGACGTGTAGAAAATAATTGTTTCTGTCCATTACGTTATGGTTTAAAGTCAACAAAGCCTCAAATAATCTCTTCTCTTTAGGTTTACGGGCAGTCTCCCACTAATGACGACATCAACCAGAACTCATCTTCACATCCGTCCAGCAAGTCCCACAGCAATGTGTTCGCAAGCACCTTCTTTGGTGAGCTTCAGAGTTACAAAATATATACACAATGAGATTTTTGATGGATAATCATCAATTATATGTGTGTCATGACTCGATGGGTAAAGGGAAACATAAGAACAGATAAAAGTGTTTGATAAATTCAGAATAACACGGCGTTACATATAAACAGCCTTTAAAACCAGAAAAATACAACTCTAAACGCCATATTAATATATACAAAATCGAAGTCTGAAAAACTGGGCATTCCCTTTTAGATTTTTGAGCTCCAACATCAGATGTGTACATTAGCATTGTCCAGCCGTTGCCTGACAGTTAGTAGAGCTTCATTGTTTTTTCATCGCGCTTCATGATTTGACCGGCTGCTTGAGATGCTGTTCCGGTGCAGACGATAACATATTGTCACCTATTTTAGAGGGGATGAGCAACTCTCCTGACATCTGGAGCGCTGTAAACGGGCTGAACCAGCAGGGCTATGAAGGAGCAATGGGAGCAGCTCTAACCCACCAAACACAGCCGGGGACCTACAGCAGCCTGCAGCCGCTGCAACACAGTCACCTGGTGAGCTTTACCTCCAGGGCCGTGGATATTGACGGCACACAGCGCCCTGTTCGCCCCCGCTGATAATAACAATGTGTGTCTGCTTACTGCTCAGGACTACTCTCCCCAGTCAGTGATGGCTGCCGACATGAACAGGGGTCTCCCGCCAATGTCCACTTTCCACCGCAACAATACAGCGTCACACACGCCGTCAGTCAACAGCTCAGAGAATTCAACAAGTGAGGAAATGGAGAAAGAAATCTCCAACGCTTATTTTAACTCAATTTGTCCGTTGTAATAATTTACAATGGGTGTTTTTCTTTCAGTCTCAGGGAGCAAGGGACATGTGTCAGCAGGGTCACAGACGGGCGATACCTTGGGCAAAGCTCTGGCCTCTGTAAGTATGCACCACCTCAATCCCATTAGAACGGCTCATCTATGCCGTGTTATGTTCAAACAGTCAGAGCACAGCATGAAGCCAAGCCCTCAGAGCCCCAGCGGTATCATGCAAGAGGGAAATAGTGGTTTGTCCCTGGCTGCAACAGACCAGTGCATATTAACGAAGGGCCACACTCCTGCTGCGAGACTTTTTACTGGCCGCTGACTAGTAAAATGACCAGAATTGATGAGTTTAGTTGATGTTACGAGCCTGCTCCAAAGGCTGTGGCAGCAGCTGTAAAACCTCACGCAGAAATGACAAGTTGTGCTTTCAAAATGATCAATGTCCGACTCCCCCGCCTGCCCCTCCTCCTCTCCCTCCATGTCTGCTGCCAGATTTATTCCCCCGATCACACCAGCAGCAGCTTCCCCTCCAGCTCGTCTACACCGGTGAGGTCTCCGTCCCCGCAGCAGAACTCAGCTGAACATGCAGGTAAACTGGAGTCACACGTGCTGTTATTATAGCAGCTGCCCAAAGTTAAATATTCTGCATTCACGCTGTGTTTTTACACCCTTTTATGGTCTAATAAGCCTGTTTTCTTCCTCTCAGGTACCAACATGTGGCCCCGGGGTTCAGTTCAGACACCAGTGTCACCGCACTATGAGTCTTCACTGATATCATTGGTAAAGAGCGAATTTGATATGACATGCCTGAAGTTTAATATTAGTGGGCTGTGCCAATAATGATATACATGTAGAAAGCATTGCAGCCAATATAATGAAGTAAAGATAATATATTCAATATAACATACCTAAAATATATAGATTGAATATAAGTATATTAAAAACAATAATTAACATTTTAATGATTACATGCGCACATACCTGGAAAAATTATGAAAATACCAATATAACAATAATAACAATAGTTATACTAATGATAGTAAAAAAGATGTTTGCTTAATAAACCAGTCTCAGAGAGACTGCAAAAGGCTTCAAATGAGGGCAAACTGAAAAGCAGCCTGGACAAAAGAGCAGGAAGTCTCTGGCGGGCCAGAAATAGAGCCCGCGGGGTCTTAATGCTAAATCAAGCTAACCTGCAGCCGGCTGTAGCTTCATATTTAATGCACAGATATGATATAAATGTTGTCAGATAGCTCTCGTCGAGAACGTGAGCAATGCTAAAATGTTGAATTATTTCTCTGGGGGATTGATCATTAAAATTACAACGTCCCTTTCTTTGTTACTTAGTGACTTGCGCGACACCAAAGAAAATGTAAGAATGAATTCAGAGCTGACATTTGGCCAAACGAAAAGGGCCCATCTCTAATAAACCGTTCATTAACCGTGTCCTGATTGGCCAATCCCACAAAATAACTTGTTGTGTCTTGGCGTGTTCAGTCTCAGGTGGAGGACCGACTGGACCGACTGGACGATGTGATCCACGTCCTGAGGAACCACGCTGTGGGTCCCACGGCCGGCCTGCCCTCTGACATGCACGGCCTGCTGAACCAGAACCTCCACGGCCACCTGGGCTCTGCCAGCTCTCTGCCGCTCAGCTGCCACACTTCAGCCATGGTTAGAAACCATTTCTTTGAAGTTTTTTAAAGGAAGGACAGGGCAGCGAGTATGGAATTCCCATAGTTTGTGTGTGTGTGTGTGTGTGTTTGTGCTGGTGTTCAGTTACAGGAATTTTCCACCCGCCATGTCTGCATGTTTTCCTCATGTAAAGGTTGTTGTCCTTGAAATAGGAAACTGAGCACAATGGGAGAGCGCTGTGACGCGCTGCCCTTGTGTGGGGAACGCAGTGTGTGCGTACTCTTAATTCCTCTGTAGGTTGATGAGGGACGCCTGCATCGTAAAATTCCCATTCCAGCGTGTTTTCAGCAGACCACATGATTTTGGCCCAGCTGGAGTGGAAGTGGATTCAGGGGAATGGGTTTTTAAGTATAATCCTTTGGGGGGGGAGGGGGGAATTAAATTCTCTCACTTTTATTTTTCCAAATGTGTCTGTTAGTCGTGAATCATCGTTCCTGCAGAGAGTTAATTGGCACTGTATGTGGAGGGAGTAGTTTTAAGGGAAGGATTAAGATTGTCTGGGATTAAATTAATTCTGTCGAGCGGAAGACACATCGGAAATGAGGAGGCAGATGTCGGTTTTGTGATTTATTTGTCATTGGTTGGATGTGAAAGTTGTATGTGCTGTTTGTAATGGCTTGCTAAAACCACTCAAGTTTTCATTAATAACATTTTCTTACATTTCCTATTGACCTATATTATACAGAATAAAAGACTGCACTTTCTGCTAATGTGAGCTAATGATGTACAGACAAAACGGCTGAAAGATTCACCTCAAAATCTCTAAATTTGATGTTAGGCATTCACCTTGTGGTTTTTTAAAATGTTTTAAAGAAAATTTGCTTCAGTCTACATTCTGCATGTAACTGTTATTTATGTTTTACCTACTGTATGTGACTGAGCCAGGCTGGCTGTCTCATGAACACATGAATCTTTCCCTTATCGCATCTCTTTCTTTGCTTGTCATAAAGGTTGAAGCTGTCAACATGAACAACAACCACTCAGCCTTCCAGAGTCGCACACAGAACGGCCATCCATACCCGGCCAGACAGAGGAGTCCGCTCCAGTCCATGCAGAGTGGAGGTAGAGGCTGCTGCCGATTTAACCTCCTTTATATGACCCTTTGAGCCATAAAGACTTAAGAGATCTCCCAACATATTTATATATATATATATTTTTTTAACATTTTGTTTGATCTCCCACAGCAGGTCTGGGAGTTCAGAGTAATCTGGACCTGAAGATGGAAAGCAGGGAAAGGGAAGAGATGATGCACACCAGACATAGCTCTGACAGCCAGAGATCAGATGATGAGAGTGAACTCAAAACACAAGGAGACCACAGCGGAAATAACAGGTAAACAGTCTCACGTTCCTGCTAAATGTATACATATAATATTCTATATATATTAATTTAAAAATATTTTACATCCTATTTCCCATACCGGGAGTTAGGCCCTCTGGGTGAAAACCAGGAATCCTAACCGCTAGACCATATGGGACTTAAGATGGCAATTCAAATATTACTTTTATCAACAAATAATTATACTCTGTTTATGACTGAAAAAAAGATATTTTTAGAAATAAAATGCTCTCATTTTGACAAAACCAATTTTTGTACATACAGGTTAGAATCCTTTTAAAACCTATTTCCCATACTGGAAATTGAACCCGGGCCGCCTGGGTGAGAAATAATGTATTTTGGGACAGTAAAGTCTTTACACAGATTTTTTTAAAGGCAAGAATTTCGAGTCAGACCCCCTGATGTGAAGGGCAGCTGTGTCCTGCGAGCCTATTTAGCTCGGCCTCATCTTTCTTACTCGTGTTACAGCGACTGAAATGAGGAAAAAGAGGAGCTGCCAGGACATGTTAAAGACATCAATGTTAGGAGGAAGTATTTCGGGTTGTGGGGTTATTTTTTAGTCTCCTACTACTTTCCATGGTAGGTAGCCATTAAAACTAAAATACAAAATAGGATGAGTTACAGCCCTTAGTTCCACTTAGTTTAAATTATATTTTTAGACTATTAAATAGAAAAAATAAATGCGTACAATCTCTTTGGTCTCCAACCCCAAATTATTTTTATTTTTTATATATATAAAACTGAGAAAGGCAGCAAATCCTTGCATCCATTCATTTTGCTAATATAATTAATTAAACAATTAATTGTGTATCAAAATAGTTGCCAATTAATTGCTGCTTTACTATTAATTTTTCTGTTATATTTTTGTCATCAGACCGTTGTGACTTTAAAACCAGGTGACATCTTGAGAACCTCACAGATTTATTTAAGTGTTCGTTCTGGCGTCTCTCGTTTCAGAAGTCACTTCAGGACATCTGCTCTGATGCCTGAGCACATCTTTTCTTTTTTAATTATATCTATTATCTGGTTGAGGGAAAATGATGTTGAGGCTCCGTGGTGAGCAGGGTCGTCCTTCAACCCCGTGGATCGGAGGTTCGATCCCCGGCTCCTCTAGTCCATGTCGATGTGTCCTTGGGCAAGACACTTAATTAACCCCAATTTTGCTCCCGGAGCTGTGTGTGAATGTTAGTTAGAACCATAGCTCCTCCCATCAGTGTATGAATGGGTGAATGAATGTCATCTAGTGTTAAAGCGCTTTGATTGTCAGAAGACTAGAAGAGCGCTGTACGAGTACAGGTCCATATGGGGACTGTCCTCCAGCAACTGTTTGTCTTCTTTTTCAAATAGAATTAGACAATGTCTGAAAATAAAACCTCTTGCATCTCTTGACTATCAGTGCTTATGGACGGAGAAAAGATCATCTAAAAACAAAACAAAAAACTCTTTTAAATGAATTGTTCGCCTGATCACTTGCGTATATGTCAATATGCAAAACTCCTCAACGGACAAACGAGGATATGTCAGATAACCTCAGGGGATGCAATAACAGGAAGTCAGCTCAGTGACCAGCAGAGGGCAGAGAGATCCAGAGTATAACTCTTTTGTTTGATCCACTGAGGCTCTTAGATCCACCTTAAGTTGATCATGGATGTCTAAAAGAATCAGAAAACACACGAAGGACCGCCCTAACCAGCGTCTTCTCATACACGTCTCATTGATGCAGTATCCATGAGGATGGGGATGAAGATCTGAGTCCGGAGCAGAAGGCCGAGCGGGAGCGCGAAAGGAGGATGGCCAACAACGCGCGCGAACGTCTGCGTGTGCGGGACATCAACGAGGCGTTCAAGGAGCTGGGTCACATGTGTCAGCTGCACCTGAAGAGCGAGAAGCCGCAGACCAAGCTGCTGGTGCTGCATCAGGCCGTGTCGCTGATCCTCAGCATGGAGCAACAAGTCCGAGGTCAGTGTTTCCTGGAGAGGGAGCCTTGTGTCTCCGTAAAGTCAAATGAGGAGAGGAGAGAGTGACAATGAGATGGAAACACACAACGAGGAGTTAGTCAGCAGATTAACAGACTCTGAATATGGTGTTAAATGCACTTTATTCAGACAGATGTTTTTTGACCACTTTTACCACAAGCCAGTTGGCTTTTTATACAGTTAGCGGACATCATTGTCATTTATTAGGAGATTTTTTCAAATGCATTATTTTTCACGCCTGAATACCTCTACATAATGTGGGTTTCTTACTTTGTATCTAATTGTTCTCCATCTGTCTTCATTCTGAAATCACAACACAACAAATGACTAATTGATGATTCATTTTCACTCCCAAGTCGCATTAACAAATATAGGTTAAGGAATTTTGTGTAGAGTTCACCGAATTAACTCACTGAGGAGAGAGAACCAAAACATTACAGTTTAAGATCAAAAACAATGAGCTGAGAAGAACAGCAGTTTGCTGAACATTGTCCAGGAGAGATATTTTACAATACATGTAGTCAAATTGATCGATACAAATATTGATTAGAGCAGGTTTAAAGCCACCCTGACAGCAGTTTGTCACAACAATAATTGGTGATGCACTAAAATTCCTGAATTTGCTCCACACAGAGGATGAAAACAAAAAATATCCACATCTTCTTTTTTCAAATGTAGTCAAACACTAACTCGTTGCCCGTTGAATCCCGCAGAGAGGAACCTGAACCCGAAGGCAGCGTGTCTGCGGAAGAGAGAGGAAGAGAAGGCGTCTGCAGCCATGAACGATCCACAGTCCATGCATCTCGCTTTCAATCCCAGCGGGACAGCCGCAGCGAACCCCATGGGCCACCTCTGAAGACCTGACCGGAACCGCATCCAGCAAGTATGCAACTCACACGTTACACGTATACAGCCACACAGCTGTCAGATGTTTGTCATATTGTTGACCAAATGTTAACGCTGCCAAACCCTGTGTGGAGAGAACTGAACATTAATAATGTTTGTATAAAAGGTCTAATCCTGTCACTATCTCTGTGTCTCAGATGTTGAGTGAAGAGCATCCCAGGAAGCGTCCAGACGATTTTTGGAGGTCCAGCATTTCTTCTGAATTCGAGCTTGGAGGTCGACCTTTCTCCGTTGAACAATCATCAGTCTAACTTTGTGCCTAAACTTTACTTCTAACAGACAAATGCATTGTAAGCTGCAGATGTTTTGTACATATTTTGTATATTTATCAATTATCTTGTCTGTTTTGAATATATCTGAAGGGATGAAACCCAGGAGTGACGAGGGGTCATCTGCAGTTTAGATTTTTTGGCAGAGCCAGATAACCTTCGGAGCGACTTTTACAGTGTTTCACTATTTACCACGTGCACCGAGCTCAGAGGACCGACATTCCCACATCTGTGTGTTCAGACAACGGATTTCATTTGTCCTGTGGTATGTGTGTGTGTGTGTGTGTGTCTATGTGAGTCTGTGTGTGTTTGTTTGTGTGTGTGTGTGTGTTGCAGGAGTTTGACCATTCTGTGAATGAACAGATCTCTGAGAATGTTGTGTTAGCGCGTGGGCATCATCTGTTATCTGTACATTTGTTACACATGTGTGTTAGCGCTGTTAACGGATTACACGTAACGATGCGCTGGTGGGCGGAGTCCCTCCTCTTCTCAGTGTCATCATTGCTCTTCAGACGTAGTCGAAGCTCTTTGCATGTTTGAGTTTTTAATAGAACATTACATTTTTTCTAAGTTATGTAACTTATCTTTTATACAAATATTGTGAATTTCATAATGTCTCTATTTACTTTTACACAGAAAAAAAACCTTTTTGTGCAGTTTTACTAGATGTAGCCCACATGTCATGCTCTGATGCTCTGAGCAACACAGTATTACAGAATAATTGATGTCTTGTTTGCTTATCACTCTGCGGAACAGTTAATGAATAATAATAAAAAATAAATCTGTAATACCCCCATCATAACATGTACAGTATGTGTACAGTTTGAAGTAGCCTACAGGCATGTGTCAAAATGATAATGTAGCAATAAATGTTTTTTTTTCCAAATAGTTTGAGTCTGTGTGTTCTATTATGTTGTATAGAAGTGTGAATCACACACTTCCTGTATATAACGTACAGCACAGTGTCGGATTAATAATGTAGGTACCGATACAATAAACAATTCCATTACAAGTGCATTTACAATTGTAAAGAAAAGATCAAATATTATCTGCTTAATTTCAAAGTATCAAATGTGAAAGTACTTAAATAATCAGATATTGTATTATTTGATAGTTATACTCATTAATCAATTGTTATTTGAATTTAACTATTGTAGCTAGTTTCAGACACGTTATATATAGTTGGTTATTTTAGTCCAGCGGTTCCCAACTTAAAGGTCGGGCCCCATCAAAGGGTCACAATATACATCTGGGGGGTTGTGAAGTAAAAAATAGCAACGTTTTTAAAGTTATCCAAGTAATGAATTTAAAGAAACAAAGTTCCAATAAAGACATAATAGTTTGATAGTTATTGATCACAAAAATAGAAATTGACACCGTGGTGTTTGCACAATTAGTAAAGTACGACAGTAAAGAACACACATTAAACATTAGATTCCACATTTTAGAGGTAAGAAATACTATTTTACTATATTTGATTACAATTACCTTACATATTCAAACTAACATACCATATAATCAACAAATAAATTATAATTTATCATTATGGATAACTAAAGATAAGACTTTAATAATCCCTTGTTGAAATTCACAAGCTACCAAAAGTAAAAATTATCCTACCAGCTGCATCATTAAAGCTATTTATTCATCTATTGTGACAACCAAAGCTATAATAAACTGACATAATGAGTACTTTTAATTGATCTACTTTCAATGTATGTGGATTCTAAGACCTTTGCACTTTTAATAAAGTGACATTTTTAATAAAGGATCTTTAGTTGTCTTAGATTATTCATACATTGTGGTGTTGCGTTTACTTCAGTAAAAGATCTGAATACTTCTTCCACCACCGCTACACTAAACAACACACATCTGCAATCGTCTCTCCGAGTGTCCTTCAATGTTATGGGAACTTCTAGCTTTAACAGTCCCACTTCAACCAATTCATTGGATATGTATCACAACATTACAGTGTGCTAAATTATCCTTTTGTTCTAACGAAATAAGTTGCTTGTAAATGAAATACATTTCGTTGTTTTGAGATCTTCGCGTCAGTAATCATACGGATTGAATATCTAACAGACAGCGGGCCGTGAACGCCTCTCAGAGCGGGACGCGGGCGGAGGCAGGGCAGTGTGAGCGGACAGGGGGAGGAGGAGATAAGGGGGAGGAGGAGGAGGAGGAGGAGGTCTCTGTCCAACACTCAAGACTCAGCGGGTACGTCCAGCTCGGGTCGATGTCTCTATCGCGCATGTTTCCTTAAAAGAACGAGAAACTGCTTCAACGGCGACGTGCAGCGTCTCTGCGGGGCTCGGTGGTGAGTTCAGGGTCATCCTAATGTCGCTGCTCAGGTTTTCTTTCCATCTTTCTTCATCTGTCAGAGTAAACTTCAAGTTGTGATATACTTTGTGATTGACGTTCCCTCGATGTAACATAACTTAATGTGACTGTAGATTGACGTGATGCTTTATACTGGGACGGTGGACTTAGTTTTACGTTACTGTTTAAAGTTAAATGCATCACGTAAAACCGGATACACGCAGTAAGTTACTTGTTCACAGTCTAACGTTACCTGGAGGGGATTCCCTCATTAACAGAGACACTGGAATTGTATTTTTCTGAGAGACGAATATGCACCAAAAAAAAGTGCTGGAAAATAAAATCCCTTTAATATATTGACTACAATGCGAAGAAACTTAATTTGGACAAGTACGTCTCTTTGTACAGGTCACTTCATAAAAAGTTTACTAAGCTGCAGTTAATGGAAGTTAATGGTGCTATTAATAGTTTCTAAATCATTTTTAAATGTTTCATGGAACATTTATATAAGCTTGCACATAATACACACACTTATATTAGATATGTAGAGCATTCATATAGCATCTTGTGTAAATATACAGGGAGTAATGTCTCCCTCCTCTTTCTCTGTTGTAATCTGAGCTTCTTCGTCACCCTTCTTACCTCTGCCAGCACTTTTGGCATAGTTTGCACTTTCACCATCACCTGTGAACCGCATGCTAAGCCGTCGCCATGTTGAAAGCCGTTGGGAGGCAACTAAAAAGATCCCAAACTTGTATATAGCACCTTTAAACTGAGGTCAAACAGTCCCTTTGAGGGGTCACTCAGAATAATGCACGGCAACCCAAAAGTTGTTCTTGTTAATGTCTTACAGTTAACCTTATAACGCATTCGTCAATCAAGTATTACCAATAATAAAGCAATCACAGGGCCCGTTGTAAACGCTGTCTTATTAAAAAGTGGTACTTTTACAACTTATTATTATAAATGACCTGTCGTGTGATTGATTGAAGCGATCCTACCCGGGATGGTGCTCTTAAGAAGACACCGTTCTGTCTGCTGCACAATGCCTCCTGTCTTCCTGCGTTTCGGTCACACAGTAACATATTTGTTGACAAACATTTTCCTCAAGTGTCATACCATGAAGTGGATGACGACATCTTGGAGACTCCGGCCAGTTGTAGTCGTCATGCAGTCGTACAATAGTACACTGTCATGAGCACACAGAAGGAGCTGTTTTCATTGCACAGCAATATCAGGCTCTCGTCAGCCTCCATTTATTCTCTTTCTCTTGGCTGAGGGCATCTGGAGCTCCCTGGATGTCTGTCATTGTGTCCCTGTGTGGCTCTCACCCTGCTCCAATGTTGTGTACACATCAACCTCCGCGTGACCAACCTGATGCATCATTCTCCAATTCCCATGCAGGGTCATTTTTACTTCAGGGTCCCTTTTTAACATGCCGGTTTGTTTTTTTCTTCACCAGTTCATCTGTTAATCCAGCAGAGTCCCGATGGAGTCTCACAGGCTGAGCGGCTCTTCGGATGTCAGGGTGCAGAGGAGCTACATGCAGCAACACGACCCCAGAGGCAGCCAGGACAACATGTTTGGTGTCAGGGTGCAGGTCCAAGGGATCAAAGGTCAACCCTACGTGGTTCTGAACAGTTCTGGCCAGGAGATCCACCGCGACGTCTCAGTTATCACTCACCAAGCGGGGTACAACTCTGGCATGGTGAGGAGGTCTGTGGATGAAAGACACTCTCCCTCTGAGTCACAGAGGACTGCAGCCTCCTCCACATTTCATTATCTGAAACACCCCGAGATTCTGAGACCTTACGACCCTGAAAGTAATAACATGAACGTAGTCCTTCCTTCAACAGCTTCAGTCGCTCACCCCGGACAGCTAAACGCTGATATTACTAATGTGAACAAACCCAAGATCCCTCTGCCTGCCGAGGGCCCGGTGGGAGACCAGAGCGAGGTGGACCTGAACGAGACTCCTCTTCCAGGTAGACAAGTCCCTGCAATGGCCCCAATCTCAGGGGACACGGGCTCCTTCATATCTGTTGGGAAGCTAATAAGTCGGTTCAACAGCAGCCAGAGGAGGGGAAGGGGAGGCCCGAGGAACAGGTTGGAACCAGAGCAGTGTCGGAGGTCACGCAGCGTGGACAGCAGTCGAAACTGCGAGTCCTCGACTTCGTCCTCTTCCTCCAGCAGAGCCTCGTCTCTGAAGGGCGTCGGAGGCGAGAACCCAGGTGGGGCGTATCCTCCGGGGTCAGCCAGGGCTCGACTCCTCGGCAGAGAAGCCCCTTTGCCAAGGGAGGAGAACCAGTCCAGCGCGCCGCTTAAAGGACGTCATGGAAACGAGGTTATGTCTCCACCTGCTGCGAAATTACTTCACAGAGCAGAGAAACCCTCCATGTCCAGGCCGTTCAGCGACCAGACGGATGAATCCGATGAAAGAGAAGCACAGGTAAAAGAGATTGGTGCCAAGGCACGGTTGTCATTTAAAAGTGTGTATTTATTTGCAGTATCTCTCCCAAGCAGGTGACTCCTGATCTTCTGAAAGGACAGCAAGAACTCTCAGTGGACCCGCCTGAAGACGCAGCAAAACACCTGCTGTTCACTTACCTCAAGGATGGGTAAGTGCCCCTCAGCCCGAGCCCATTCAGTTCAAGGAACTTGGAAGTTAAAGGAAGGTGGAAAAAAGTTGCTTTCTTGCCGAGAGCCAGCAGCTTCATGTGAGTCTTGTGTTGCAGCTTTTAAACAGAGACAATTCAAAGTGGTTTACACCAGGTGAAGAAATCCATTGTGCAACATTTAACAAAAAGCTAAATAATCAGTTCAATAAAATTAGATTTAAAAAAGACTGTGGCTCCGAGATTGTACGAGCACCTCTAAAGCTCATGAGTTAACATGTTTAATTGTATTTATTTATTGATTATTATATGTTCTAAACTATTTCTTGCACGGTAACTATCAGGAGTCAAATAAACAAGATATAATGTGTTAATTAGCTTGCTTCAGATATTCTGTAAGGTAGATGTTGTTACCTTTGTACAGAGCCAGGCTTGCTGCCCCCCCCCCCCCCTCCTGTCCTCAGACTTTGTGCTACGCAACTCTAACTTGCTGCAGCTTTATATTCTTTGCACAGATATGAGAGGGTATCAATCGTTTATTTAACTCTCAGCATTAATGCAAATAAGCGTAAAACAGTAAAAAATATTTTTATTATGTTTAAACAGACAAATAAATGAGCTTTCATTTGCAGTTTTAAATGAGAAACCTCCAGCCATCTTTAGCTGTAGTTGTGATCACGTAGTGCAGCAGATACGGGGGCTCTGCTCCAGCTGTGTGCTCATGCAGCAGTCAGGAATGCAGAGCATGTACTTGTTTCCACTGATAAAATAACTTGGCATAAAAAAGTATTTTTTATAAATATGTGCTTGAAACAACACTGTGTGCCTATGGCGGGTCACGCCACTCAGACATCTGCACTGCTAGGCCTTTCTATAGCAACTGACAACGTCAGATGTTATCATTAAACCGTGTTCTGTTAGTGTTTGTGAAATATTGTTCTTGCTCCTCAGGACAGCTGACGATGACTCCACCACTCAGAAGAAAGTCACCGTGCTCCTTGAAACGGTCAAAAAGGTCAAGTTGCTGAAAATGTGGAGGAGGAGAAAGTGTGTGTTGGAATGAGATGTTTGCCAGACAGCCTGATTTACTGTCTTTGTCTGTAAACTAACGCTGATGTTGGGCGTCTCCTTTTTCACACATGTAGGATTATGCAGCTGAGGTGAAGTTTCTGCAGCAGAAACAAGCGGCGCTGGAGAAAGAAGTGTCCGGATTAAAGCAAAGACTGGAAACAGAGATCAAGGTCAGCGCAGTGCCATCGTGCTGATTCCCCTCTCAAACATTCACTTCCTACTGCAGTGACTAGTGATGATGTGTTGTCGTGCAGAATGAAAAGACTCTCGCTAAGGCTTGTGAAAAGGCCAGGACAGAGAAGAAGAAACTTCAGGACGAGTTGGCCAAAAGTCAGGACGAGCTTTACAAACTCAGCGACAGGCTGGCCGAGATCGAGGCCGCTCTCCAGTCCACCAAGCAGGAGTAAGGGTCCGACCTTCGTTTACAAAGATTAAAATGATAACTGCTGTGTTCAAATATACACGTTTTAGCAGCTGAATGAGGGCTTCCATAAAGAAAGGTGTCTTCATTTAATAAAGACTAGCCTGCTATTGGCTCGCTTGTTCTTTATGTGGATTAAACAAATAAAGTGTAAACAATTGAGATTTAGATGTACTTGAAAGGTGGATTTTTTTGTATTGTTAGCTTGTGGTTTCCCCTTGTGTCCAGCCTTTATGCTAAGCTAAGCTAATCAGCTTCATATTTAGCGTGCCGATGTGAGAGTGGTTGAAATATTCCTGTAAATAATTCTAGTTTTGCAAAAGAAAGTGCATCAATAGAGTTCAATTTTCTTTATAGGGATAGCAAATGAAACAGTTTTAAACGCATAACTAAATATAATACCTCAATGCTATGTTACTCTTTTTTAAATTAAGCTTCTGCTAATACTTAATAAGGTTATTCATGTGAACTGATGTGTGATCTGATGGAGGTCATCTCACTGAAAGCAGGGTCAAATACCAATTGGATGAAGTGTGCAGATAAACCTTATTTTGTTATCTAGTCCTATCAAGAACCTTTCTAAAACTTTTAAAAAACATAGGAAGCAGGCTTCTGTTCTTGATCTAAAATAAGACATGTCATGTTTCTGTCTTTCTTGCATTTCTGTGCACGTTGTAAGGCTGACACAGATGAAGGCAGAGAGAGAGAGATCGAAGACGGAGATGAAAGACCTTCAGCAGCAGCTGTCTGAGATGCACGATGAGCTGGACCACGCCAAGAAGGTCGAGGTGACGAATACAGAAAGAGACGTCCTTCTGGAGGTAAAGGAAACCGCACGAATACACAGCAGCTGTGCAGCTCCTCGACTGGACTGGAGGTAGTGACGTAGTATCTTGATGGATGTCTCAGGATATGGCGCAGCTGCGCGTGGACTTTCAGGAGATGCTACAGGTGAAGGAGGAGCAGGAGGAGGCGCTGCACCGCAGGGAGAGGGAGCTCGGCGCCCTGAAGGGGGCGCTCAAAGAGGAGGTGGAGACTCACGACGCGTACATCGGCGCTCTGAAGGAGGAATACCAAATTGAGCTCGAGAAGCTGTTCCGGGATTTAGACATGGCTAAAGAGGTAACGGGGATCTCTATTTGTCATCATTTCCAAAAGCCCCAAACATTTCAAACGCTTCATATTTGACTCCCCCGTCCCGTCTCCCAGAACAGCGCTCTGCTGGGTCAAGAGAAGGTTGAAGCAGAGGAGGAGAGAGGCACAGCGAAGGTGCAGCTGAAGGAATTGAGCCAGGACAGAGATCGGCTGAGAGGAAAGGTGCAGGAGATGAACAACAATGTGGATCAGCTGAGTCTGACGATGCAGGAGTCCAAAGCCTCAGAGAGGCTGTTGGAGCAGAGAGCAAAGCAGCTGGAGGTGGGGCCCCTGATTTATTCAAAGATCTTATCTTTTTCAATCTGTCATTTGCTGTCCATATACCAATGTTCTCCTTGTTTTCCTTGTTTTCCAGAGGGAAAAGCAGCAGGTTGAGGAGGCGCTGACGAATGTGAGGAGGAATGAGGAGGAGATGAGTCAGTCCAACCAGCTGCTGCTCACTCGCTTGGAGGACGTGCAGGTAACGCCAGTCAGCTTGAGAGAACCACCAGAGCATCACATAGAACTGCTTTGTACTTTGCTGCATGCATCCCGTCTCTTCACACATTCCTACGGCCTTTACAGCGATGCCAGGAAGCTCACGGTTGTCCCATTTTCTTTTGTTTTTCCTTCCCCAGAGTAAGCTGTCCAAGCTGAATCACGAGCACAGGGACCTGAAGGAGAAACTCAAGGAGGAGAGGAAACAAATAGAGGAGCTGTGGAAGGCA
Source organism: Pseudoliparis swirei (assembly GCF_029220125.1). Classification (NCBI taxonomy): domain Eukaryota; kingdom Metazoa; phylum Chordata; class Actinopteri; order Perciformes; family Liparidae; genus Pseudoliparis; species Pseudoliparis swirei. The sequence continues at coordinate 10,794,853 of NC_079393.1, read as the reverse complement.
AAAACTGAGCTGGAGGATGAGAGGAGGCTGCAGGACCGGACTGTGGAGCAACTGCAGAGGAAGGTGAGAGGTTTATAACAATATGACTTACTTATTAGGCATTTATTTTCATCTGTCATCTCAACCCTGAAGCCACATGAGATCAGTAGAAACGGCTGATTTATTGTGCTCGTTTATATATGTGTCCATGTACCCAAAGAGGTCCATTCATCTCACCGTAGAAACACTCTGTTGATCTCAGATGAATAGCATTATGGAGGAGTGCGAGGCCTCTACAGATGTACTCCAGGACCAGGTTGATGAGGCCAGAGAGAAGAGTCAGAGGGAGTTGGACGAGCTGCGGAGGCAGCTGCAGGAAAAGGGAGCAGAGCTGGAGAAATCCCGTCAGGCGGCCAAAAAACTTCAGGAAGAGGTGTGGTACCCATTGTCTCTCTGATTCACCAGCATGTGGGTTCAACTGTCTGAGTCACCAATAACAACGAAAAGTCGCCACTAGGATGGAAAGCAGTTTCGATATTGTTATTCTGATTAAGTGTGAATGTATTTTAAAACTATTTTCAATTAAACATCCCAATAAAGTAGTTCCAGAAGTGTAATAAGACTGGACGTGTGCACAAATGCCAGACTGACGAACCCTGGCAAATGTTGCATGTTACCTTATTTTCCAGTGTGTTTGTTCTGTGGTCTGTTATGAGTTCAGCTGCTTCCTCTGGAGGAGGAACTGCGGCGCTGTTGCAGGGAGCAGCAGGAGGCCCAGCTGAGGGGCCGGCAGCTGGAGCAGAGGGCGGAGGAGCTGGAGGAGAGGAAGGCAGCGGCGGTGGAAGAGCGGGAGCGCCAGGTCAAACTCATGGAGGTAAACATCTCAGCGACTGAGGAAATGAAAGGTGTCCTCCAGAGATTTAATAGAGAGATTGTTTTGACTTTTAGAATGGGTCAAAACAATGGGTCCTTAATTTCATCTTGGATCAGATATTCTCTGACTGGTCACTTTTATAAATCTGTGGTATCCAAGTCTAAGATGAACTCTCAAACAAAGTTACAGAGGACACATATGTTCACAGGCTGAGTAATAACCATGATCAGTAAACTGAACATAAAGTAGAATCAGCAAAGTGCCTTTAAGATGCTGTCAGGCATCCAAATATCAGGTGAACAGCAACAATACTTTGTCACAGTGCAGTGTGTAAACAGTAAGACACACCTCCATCAACATGAACACTCAGCAATTGTTGTTTGTGAATGAAAAGATAAATAAATAGAATAACTATAAACCATGTTGGGATCACACCAGTCACAACACCAATTCAGGGCGTGACGTCCTACCCCTCTACTTCCTGCGGCCTTGTTCCGACCACAGCGATCTTTGAACCCAACTCTTATTTTGATTTATTTTACACACTTACGTTTTCCGCAATCTGTCCACAGACAGACGAACAAACACCTGGTAAAGTACACACACCTGATTCTGTGGTATTCCCAGCTCCAGCCTGTGTCTCCAGGACCACATGATGTCACGAAGACACGAAGCTGAAAACAATGTGAATCTGTTCCTCCTCATTCGAGCACTCAGTCCAACACGCTCCGGCTTACCGTCGTGTTTTGACTCGGTTCAGGTGCCAGTATTTGCACTCACTTTTTCCCTGTGAACTTTAAGAGCAGTGGCAACAAACACCTCACAGCTCAGCACTGTTTGTCTTGCTGATGACAAAACATGACACGGCGACACCAGAGCGATCACTGTTGACACTGCGTGTCGACCGAGGAAGCTCGTGTTTACTGTGCAAAGTTATCGGACCCGTCTGGCCGTCCTCGGGAATCATCTTTCACTCTTCCTGCGTTCCCAGAGACAAACACTGGTGTTATTGTCTTGTCTTACTCCACTTATTTATTCAGCTTGCTTCATGTATTATCAGCCATGACACCTTTTTTGAAAATACAAGGCAGTTTTCTATCCACAGGCTCAACCCATGGATTCATCATGTCCGCTGCTTTATAGCGTCATGCAGTATATTAACGGTTTGACGTATTTGTCATGTGTTCCTCTTCTCTCAGGGACGCGTCAGTCAACTGGAGGAGGACCTCAATGATGAGCGCACCAGTGGTGACCACCTGATGGAACGATTAGACAAAACCAAAGAGCAGGCAGGTTCACTCCCTCACTCTCCTTTTCAATCTGCTGACATTCATCATTTCCCCAACTGCTCAGTTTGAACGCTCGACATCCGCTATCATCAAAAACACATTTTGGGCCGAGTACTCAGATTTCAGACGCTCACTTTGCGACAGCCCCTGAACCACGAATGAACCGCTCGGACTTCATCTACGTCTCTTCCTCTCCGGTGTCGTCACCAGAGCCTCGCGTCCTCAGCCTGCCTGTGAAGTAGGCCACCATTCATCCGAGCAATGTGGCGCGGACTAATTGACACAAAACACAGTGCAAAGACAAAAGAAGCAGCACACTATTGTGAGCAGCTATTCACGCTCCCCCCACCGGGCCTCTGGCTGTTATTAGAGAGGAAAATAGTCTTTACATCGGATAGAGCAGCTCAGACCAGCATTTCCTGAGTTAAGCTGAACACTTTTACTTTAACCTGAACGTGTTTTTCAACAGATGCTGTCCTTTTTAATAATGTTGGGTTTTCAGTCAGTATGAATAACAGTTTGCATAAAATTCAAGCCCATGTCAAGTCTATGGTCAAACATTTGCATAAATAATACCAACTTGCACATTTAGGTTACACTATTTATCTTATGACTTAACGCCACCGTAAGTATCAGATCCTTTGCCAATAGAAACCCAATAAAGCAACGGGAAAATACAATAATAAGTAAAAGCCCTGCTTAAAAAAATCCTTTATTTTCATGCAGAAGTATATTTTTACACAAGTATAAACAGTAAACCCATGTGATTGACATATTGTTTATTATATATGACATTATCAAATTGTTTATACTGATACCTTAATGTGTAAGCATCATTTTATATGGTGTATATTCTATTCTATTCTATTCTATATGCGGGCTAAAGCATCTATGTACGGGTGGTAAGATCAGTCCGGTGGTTCCTAGAAAACAAAAACTAAGCTATGCTGAAGACATTTATGTTGATATTTATGAACGATTGGTTAATTTAACCTCTTTGAGTCACAACACTTCTTGAAATGAAGCTAAGTGAGAAGTTTAGACGGTAAATGTCTCTTCAGTTGATCTCTTTAGTTGAAGCGGCTCTTCTTTGTAAGAGGTCTGTCACAGCTCTGGGATTAAGAGCTTTAGACCTAAACTCAAATGAAGAGATGAAGAGGCAGCAGGGAGAATTTCATTAAATCAGCTCATGACAAAAAAAATAATACTTACAGCTTGAGACCAAGACAGGCCAGTAACAGAAGTTAATTTAACATGAACTATGGACACCCAACACTGAAGAACTCTAAACACTAACAGCCAGGCTGGAGCGTAGCACGAACATTAGGAAGGCAGGCAACCTGACATCTGAGCAGCCGGAAACCACCCAGACTAAATACACAGGGGACTAATTCACTAATGAAACGCATGTGTGATGGAAAACAGGCGGGAAAAAGACAAAGGCAGGAAGTAGAACAAGACGTGACACATGAGGAGAGTGACTATCAAAATAAAACAGAAAAGCTACAAACAATCCCCCACACCGGGACGAGGTCACGAGACAAAAAAAGGCTTTGAAATGCAGTTCTAACCTTTAAAGGGACAGTTCACACAAAATATAAAGTATAGATGTCTTGTCTTACAAGTAGTGCTGTTGATCAATCTAGATTGTCTTGGTAGGAGTTGCCTAGTTTTAAAGATATTGGCCGTAGAAAAGTCATTGTTCTCTCCATGGGACTACATGGCACGCTACCAGCAGCGCTTCTTTCCTGAAATGACCCGGTTACTCAACACTATGCACACGCGCTGTTGTGTGTTTCTACATGAAACCTCTTCATGTACAATCGTAACGTGTTCGTGTCTCGTTATTACAGCTGTCAGATAATTGTAGTGGAGTGAAAGTAAAAGTGGCATATAATGGGAATACACAGGCAAAGCACAATTGTCTTAAAAGTGTCCTTAAGCAGAGTACTTTAGGAAATGTACTTAGTTATATTTCCCCACTGCTGAAAGGTGAACTGTTTCCCTCCTCTCTGTGACAGGGTGATCAGATGAGGAGTGAGCTGATGCAGGAGAGAGCAGTCCGGCAGGACCTGGAGTGTGACAAGACGAGTCTGGAGAGACAGGTATGACCTTTGACCCCATGCAATGCCTGGAAAACAAAACAGTCTTTTTCTTTTTTTTATTAAATAAAGAAATCAATGTCCACTTACTGACAATAGAGGCCGTCATCGATCAGAGACCTTACATCGCCTGTCATCGTTCTCGTACTGGCCGCTGCCGTTAGAGGGCGCCACAGCGGATCCTCTGCACCCGGGCCTCGACCGACCCACTATGGACATCTGATTTATGATTCGCACGTTTGATTTGGGCATACACTACCGTTCAAAAGTTTGGGGTCATCCAGACAATTTCGTGTCTTCCATGAAAACTCACTTTTATTCATCAAATGAATTGAAAATTGAATAGAAAATATAGTCAAGATATTGACCAGGTTAGAAATAATGATTAATATTTGAAGTATTAATTTTGTTCTTCAAACTTCAAGCTCAAAGGAAGGCCAGTTGTATAGCTTATATCACCAGCATAACTGTTTTCAGCTGTGCTAACATAATTGCACAAGGGTTTTCTAATCAGATATAAGTCTTCTAAGGCGATTAGCAAACACAATGTACCATTAGAACACTGGAGTGATAGTTGATGGAAATGGGCCTCTATACACCTATGGAGATATTTCATTAGAAACCAGACGTTTCCACCTAGAATAGTCATTTACCACATTAACAATGTATAGTGTGTATTTTTGATTAATGTTATCTTTATTGAAAAAACAGTGCTTTTCTTTGAAAAATAAAGACATTTCTAAGTGACCCCAAACTTTTGAACGGTAGTGTACGTTTTACACCAGATGCGCTTCCTGGTGCAACCCCCTCAGCGGTCGGAAGAAGGGTACTTATATTACTGCTCATATATTTTTATTTAAAATCACGCTGGCAGGAAACACAGAGAGGCAGGAGACAGACGTTAAGTTTACCAACATTAAACAGAACAAAATAATGTAAACATAACCTTGCTGGAGAGTGGGACATGACATCTGGCATCAGCTCTGGAGGACATTCAACAGCACAGATAATCCAGCTTCATCACTCTGCTGACATCCTGATGTTCTTGTCAACAAACAAAGTTTCTGTTGACAAGTTTTCTGGCACAATGCTGTATTTCTTGTTGATGAGTGGAATGATGTGACCGTGTCTCACGGCATCCTGTTCTTTGTCATTGCTCCGTAGCAAACACTCCCCTGGGTACCTTTACATTTTGCCTTATTCATGGCGTTCTTCTATTTCATTTCCTATGTCAGAATAAAGACCTGAAGAGCAGAGTCACTCATCTGGAAGGATCGCAGAGGACCAACCAGGATTCACTCGTCTCCAAACTTAACAGCCGCATCCAGGAGCTTGAGGAAAGGTTGCAAGGAGAAGAGAGGTACATCAAATAATGACTTTTATGTCTCTTTTTAACAAGACAATCCACGTGTTCTGAGTTTGTATTTACCAGCGCAGGGTAACCCTCTGGATACTTGATGGTCGAGCAGTGAACCCACTCGTATCCCTTTCCCTGTGGTTGCATCTCTGGTCCGAAACACACGAGGAAGGTGTTGAGTTACAGGAAGCTGCCGCAGAGACGTGATCTCTCGGTGCTTCTTTTTTCTCTCTCAGAGACAACAACAGCCTGCAACAAGCCAACCGCAAGCTGGAGCGCAAGGTGAAGGAGATGAAGATGCAGACGGACGAGGAACACGTCAACCTGCAGAGCCAGAGAGACCAGGTAGAGAAACAAAGTCATCAAAGAGTCAGGAGCTGCGGACTTGACTCGGTGACTTCTCATCTCTCACTTTGGTGAACTCTGCAGCTGACTCAGAGACTAAAGATAGCGAAGAGGCAGATGGACGAGGCGGAGGAGGAGATCGAGCGTCTGGAACACGGCAAGAAGAAGCTGCAGAGAGAAGTGGACGAGCAGATCGAGACCAACGAGCAGCTCCACGGCCAACTGAGTTCACTGAGGAACGAGATGAGGTGACCGCTCGCCCCAGTGTCTGCGCTTAATATTCGGTGTGACTTTACATCAAGTTGTTCTTTCACACGAGTCATGTCACCTCTGTGTATTTACAGGCGTAAGAGGAAATCACCTCTCAGTAAGACCGCGGAGGACGACGGGAACAACGCGGATGACTTTGGGTCTGACTGACCGCCGTGTGATGAAGACGAAATGATGTCATTTCTGGACTATATTGAGAAATGTTGGACTTACTGGGAAGAATCCTCAAGATCATAATTCAACATAACCTCTTTAACAAACTCAGGTGTGATGTCATGATGGGTTTTTTTCAGTTGCCAAGTCCGACCCCTTGTGGCGACATGCAGAACTACACCACCTGACAAACTGATGTTTTACAATGCAGCAGATGAACTGGGTTATTTACCTCTACTCATAATCATTAATGTGTTAACAAGTTATTCCTCTCCAGTGTGTGTTTATTTACAACTGTACATCTTAAACTAATGAATAAATAAAATTATGTTTGTACATCTTAAGAAACTATTGCAAAATGTGGCTTGTTTGTCCCGTGACGACACACACACACACACACACAGATGGAGAAATGGAGATCAAATATAAATGTCACCTCGTGAATGTGTGTCGACGAGGCGGAAAAGAGGACCGTGATGGTTTTACAAGTGGATCAATGGTCTGTTCTGAGTGGCTGCGGTCGGGGAGAGGTGGAGATTGGACATCTCCAGAGGTTCACACTGCTGGACATCTGGTGGTTTTAACAGCAGTTGGCACAGTTATACATGGAAATACAACATAAGAGAAGTATGAGGCAACACTGTGCTCTCAAACATGGTATACTCAAGGAATTCCTGGCAGAATTCCTGGGGACATTTGTCTTGGTTGTAAGTAGTACTTTCTGTATTGCAATTTAGTTCACTTCATACAATATATTTGCCTTCGAGGTTGTAAAGTCTGAGCTCTTGTATATGTCCCTTTATGATGCGAGTGAACATCTGCTGTCCCCCTCCTCTCTTGTCGGTCAGCTGTTCAGCTGTGGCTCCGTCGCTCAGGCCGTCCTCAGCCGGAACACCCTGGGTGAGCCGCTCACCGTCCACATCGGCTTCTCCGTGGGACTGATGATGGCGGAGTACGTGGCCGGTGGGGTGTCAGGTAAATTGGATTGGATGGATTGGATTCAATCTATTGTCATTGCACAGAGTGCAACGAAATTAGTTCTCTGCATTTAACCCATCCTTAGTTATTAAGGAGCAGTGGGCTGCAGTGATGCGCCCGGGAAGCAACTGGGGGTTCAGTGCCTTGCTCAAGGACACTTCGACTTGCAACTAATGGGGAGAGCGGGGATCGAACAGACAACCTTGGGGTTGCAGGACGACCCCCTCAACCCACTGAGCTACAGCCGCCCCAATGTGGTTTCCACTCAAGGAGAACTTACTGGACATAAGCCACCACTCCCCACACGTTTGATACAGCACCTTGAATGTAATGCATGTGCAATGGAGATAGATGAATATGTGATTGGGTGTTGTTTTACTCTGCTTGGTCATGGTATCCTGTCAAATTGATTGAAGAAATATCTCTCTCTCTATATATATATATATATATATATTAGCATTACAGACTCCATTAAAATAATGAATAGTTAATGCAACCCACTTGAAATAGGTCCCTTGTATGTGTTGTAATGCAAATATGAGGCTGGCAGCTCGTGATAATATAACTTTATGACTTCCTGTCCAGCCAGTGTCATGAGGACGTGCCAGCTCTCTGTCCAGAGCCGATGAAAGTGCCCATTGATTTGTTAGTGCGAGGCCTTTCCAGGGTCATACATAACCCAGGGCTCTAAATGTCCTGCAAACTCCATTGATCACCCTCCACGTCCATCAGGCCCAGCGAGACCGACTCATCTGAGCAGCAGAGACTCCCAATTTCACCACAAAAGGACCAAACAGAGTTCATGGAGACAGGTCACTGGCAGATGACAGATGTTTAAAAAATACAAAATAAAACAAATTGGCAGGACGTGAGCGCAGTTTGATTAAAGGAACAGAATAATGCTCCCTTTTAGTTTCTCTTCTTACGCACTGGTTGAATTTCTAATACGTGACCATCATTCTGCCTTTTCTGCTCGTGAACATACAAAACAAAACCCAGCAGCACCGCCCCGGGGGCCGCCGTCCTTCTGCTGCACCTCGTAAAAGTGACAGCCTCACTAATGACGGAGTGGATATCATGCCAGACTGCTCCACCCACTGCACCCCTCTTTCACTCCCTGCTGTGTCTTCCCTCCCAGGTGGCCATGTGAACCCTGCTGTGTCTCTGGCCATGGTGATTCTGGGCAAACTGAAGATTTGGAAGTTTCCCTTCTACGTCATGGCTCAGTTTCTTGGTGCTTTTGCTGGAGCTGCTGCAGTCTTTGGATTATACTATGGTGAATGCACCTGAACACATTTATCCCCATGCACCCGTCGGCCACGACTGTCACAGTACAAGTATTTCAGCTACACCTTCCTGATAATGAGATACTAATGGTTTCGACCTCTTCGTCCTCCTCACAGATGCTTTCATGGACTTCACCAGTGGGATTCTGTCAGTGACGGGAATTAATGCAACAGGTCACATTTTTGCTTCCTACCCTGCGAGACACCTATCAGTCCTCGGCGGCTTCATCGATCAGGTGAGCTCCGGTCACGGTAACTTAATGACCTCCCAAATAAATTGTGCATCGCCGCTCCCATTCAGCCTTTAAATTCTGTTAAGTCTGGCAAATGTAGCGAATGCAAAATTGATTGCCCCATTTAGTCTGAGAATACCCCCTCTATTGCTTCAGCGTTGGGTCTAATGACCCATTTCCTGGCATTCACCGGAAGGTCAAATCTATACTTGACACCATTTTCCACCTTTTTAGTCGGTGCAGCGATCCAAAAATAACACGTCTACCATCTAAAAAAACCACATCAGGTGAACCACTGAGTTAAGTCTCATTAAACTCTAATCAGAGTGATTGTGCTCATGTTTCATTTAGAATATCTGTGTAACAGGGTTCTGCCTCAAAATACTAAATAATTCATACTAATGAATAGCGGTTAAAACATAGATTTTAAACCTTTTATCTTAAACTTGTTTCAGTAATACACTTTACAACTAAAAACCGTGAGAAGGGATCAGATAATAACTCTACGCATGTCCTTTATCAAAAAAATACCATTATTCTAAAAGACCTTCGCATATATACAGACTTAAATATACATGAATGTAAAGTTGTCTGCAAAACAACTTCTAAAAGCTAAAAGCACAGAGACCTCTTGAGCCAAGATGAACAGAACTACTCGTCTTCGTCGCACCGTGTTGCCTAAACTCTGCAGTTTACCAAACAAACGTTGTTCCCCTCCTGCAGGTGGTGGGGACCGGGATGCTGGTCCTGTGTATCTTGGCCATTATTGATGGTGAAAACATCGGCGCTCCCAAAGGCGTGCAGCCGCTGGCCATCGGTCTGATCATCATGGCCATCGGCGTGTCCATGGGGCTGAACTGTGGCTACCCCCTGAACCCCGCCAGGGACCTGGGGCCCCGCCTGTTCACCGCTGCAGCGGGATGGGGGATGGAGGTCTTCAGGTAACTGCTAGTTTTTGTTTTTCTGTCCCGGATGGATATTATTTGTTGCATAGAAACGTACAGACGTACACATATCTGTAAATATCTCTTTTTATTACATTAAGTCAATTATTTCTTAGTTAGCATTTGGATTCCATGCATCTAATGTTAGATGTAAGCAATTGAAATAAATAAAAATGTAATAGTGGCCATAATCGTGTTATTGCTTCATTATCATATCATGATTGTTTGTCTAACTTTAAGTAGATGATATTTTATACAATTGTGATTTTGGTTATTTAAAGAAATACATCTTTATGAACAAAAGAACCTAATAATGAATCCAGAGGTTGTGACTGTTGATTGTCCTCCGGTTAACGGACTAAGACCTGAGCTGCTGACCTGAACCACAGGGTTACATAACGTCACATGTTGCTTGTGAACGACCCGGTGACGGCACCGGGGATCTTCAGTGGCCTCTGCGTGAGATTCATTTCTCTCTTCCTGCCTCTGTGTTTCTACACCTTGCTGTTTGCAGCACCGCAGACTACTGGTGGTGGATCCCGGTGGCGGGGCCCATGGTGGGGGGCGTGGTGGCAGCCGTCATCTACTACCTGCTCATCGAGGTGCACCACCACCGCGATGAGCCCGAGAAGCCCCTTCAGGAGGAGGAGGAGGAGGAAGACGAGGACGGCGAGGACAGCAGCCTGAAGGACAAATATGAGATGATCACGATGAGCTAAAATACGAAACAAAGACGGTAACCTTCTTTCATCTGTAAAGACAGGCCTCCTCCGTCACTGTCCACACCAATGTTGCAATTTAGCATTTTATGTTTCATAAACACATGAAAGTCTCAGTCCTGTTTGCTTAACATTGTTATTAATGTTCATGTAAATACTGTATTATAGATATTAGATCCTTTGTTTGGCTATATTTAACACTTGGTACTGGACTAATAGTTTGACAACACTGCCAGTCTCCGTCTCCGTTTGCTCCCTTCTACTTAAGTGCTTGTGATGATATTCTCTGTATATTCACTTCAAACTTTCAGTTTTGTTCTGTTGCAAACCATGAGAAATCCTTTCCTCCTGTTCTTTATTAATATTTGTATTTTACTCTGTGATGTTTTGTCGATTAAAGTTTCTACAAATATTGAGTTCAAAAGAGATATTCAACTTCAGTAGATGAGACTCCATCATATATATTACTGCAGTAGTTCATGTCATATCCATCTTACACCATTCCTCTTTATATCCTGAAACATCCTTCAGATGGTTGTAGAGGCTCGTGTGATGCAGTGAGAGAGGAAAGGCTCGGCAGGCACACATCTCTGCAGTAAACCTCACCAGACAAATACATTTATTGGTCGAAGATTGAACACCTTCAACTATAATTGGACCAAAACAAAGATGGATTATTTGTTGTGAGTTGTTATGATTGCTGAGGATGATTACGCCTCTCCGTGTCAGCTCAGTACAATATGCTGTAAAAGGTTTCCTGTGTAAGCTGATGACTCAAAGAGCCTCGGTGGGACGTCTGATTGTAATTCAAACCTCAGGTGGGGACCTGGAGAGGGATAAACGTGAGGAAACAACAGGAATGTGGTTACATGTGGCAAATGAATACGTTTAAACGTAGCCATCCTGTCATTCTGAGGAGACTCTTCACACTTTTAGTCCGTGGTGGGAGAAGTATTTCACTATTCACTTGAGTACAATCATAAATAAATACCAAAATGCAAATGTCCTCTGTGACAAGTAGAAGTACGGAATTCAAACTTTTACTCAAAGATCCCGCAGAAATATTGCGATGATTGGATTAAGAAACAAAAGCTTTCGAGCAGGAGTCCAACACAACATGCAGTTAACAGGCAAGCACACAGACGACTGAAGAACTGGACAAATGAGCTGGTATGGAGAGCAAGGGGGGAAGTGGGAAACGCTGAGCAGAGGCACAGGCGACCAGAGGCCTGACAAGAGACAGGGGGACTAATTAGGGCGGGACACAACAACACAAGTGGAGTAAAACTAACAAATGCCATAATCCCATAAAACCAGAGAGAGGACACAAAAGGAGAGTGAATTTACAAAACAAAACAGGAAACTGATGAAACAAAAACCAAGATCAACTCTAGAAAGTGTTCTCAAGTCCCCTCTTCATGCACTATAAGTTTCAGAGTCGCGGTGCAGACCAGTAAATCTGAAGTGGTGCAGCTGCCAGAGCCAGTAGGAACAAATATAACTATACATGGATACTTATAAACAGTGGCGGTCCGTGCATTTTCTACCTAGGCCTTCAATGCCGTCTTACTACAGCTGAACAACCTAATGTAAGATTAGTTCACCATGTATTTATGTATGTACATGTGTATATATCAGATCCTCAAGGCTTGAGACCAGTGCTTGAGCCTATATATATATTATATATATATGTTATAAATGTATATATAGGCCTACAGTTTATATGGCCGCATATTTTAATAATCAGTCGCATTATTTCTTGCATCATATTCAGATTTCACGAGTCTATACAAACTAAAAATATACTTGAAAATCGACCCTAACCTCTGGGCGTTATCTGACGCTGAACAATGAGCCGGGAGTTATATGGAATCTCCATTTCTTATTTTGCAGTGCTCGGGGCCAGCTGCCGCTCTATTCAGTCTGGGTGACACCATTACAATCATGCTTTGTCCCTGAAAGGAGACAAAAGGTGCAGCTCGCTCGTCGGCCGTGGCGTCAGCTCCTCGCACAGAGCTGAAACTCTCAATGTGGACTGACCAGGAGCGTTGTTCTCTCTGCAGGGAAAGGCACGGTGACATCAGCTGGAAGAGCGCTGAGGGGAAATACAGCATCAGTAGGAACACTTTAAATCTACTGCACGTCAACTCACTGCCTGCATTACTGAGAAAATATAGACGCTGAACTTCTTTTGGGGGCCTGTTCATGTCACGACCAGCGACTGCAGCTGAGGATCCACATTGAAAATCAATAGCGGGCCTCATTCCACTGCATGTGCTAATGCGTGCTTCCCTCTGGTTATGACACCATCGAACACACGCGTGAGGAAAGTCATCAATATGTTTAGGCTTGAGTAAATGATGCATGTGACCAACACATGGACTATAGGAAAATACAAATGTCTGAGCAGCGGCATTACATCCCTTCATCCCCAATGTTGTAACTGTGTAATGATTCCTGGTCACATGACATCTATTGTTCTGTCCATCCTGGAGAGGGATCCTCCTCTGTTGCTCTCCTGAAGGTTTCTTCCCTTTTTTCCCTGTGAAAGGTTTTTTTTCTATTTCTTGGGAGTTTGTCCTGATGTGAGGTCTTGGGACAGGGATGTGGTATGTGTCCAGATTGTAAAGCCCTCTGAGGCAAATTTGTAATTTGTGATATTGGGCTATACAAAATAAACTGAATTGAATCCCTCTTTGCTCACATGAATAAAGTATTAGTGAACAGTTGTAGACGTTAACTGCTCTTTGATGGAAACAGAGGGGAGGAGAAGCTGTGTGGCCCCGTGGTGCTGATGTTGGTGACTCACAGCTGCTCCCTCCGCTGTGGACGGACCTCCTCTGCAAACCTCTGCGTGAGCAGGTCCAGATGACAACATGTAGGAAGTTACCCGACTCAGGATGCCGCTCCACAGCCCCGCCCCCGGAGGAGAGGCTCAGCAACAAGACTATGGTACATTCTGGGGATTTCTGTCACATAAATTCATCCAATTACAAGAAACTTCATCTAAAATCACTTCTTTTTTTGTAACATCACTCTTCTCTTCCATGCAGAATTTTAAAAAATAAAACAACGTAAAAAAAACAAGTGGATGCAATAAATCGGACGCATCTCAACCTTATTTTTAAGAACATCTGATGCCTTTTTTCTTGTAATTTTGCAAAAAGTTGTTCAATTTCAATTCAATTCAATTCAGTTTATTTGTATAGCCCAATTTCACAAATTACAAATTTGTCTCGGAGTGCTTTACAATCTGTACACATAGACATCCCTGCCCCAAAACCTCGCATCGGATCAGGAAAAACTCCCAAATAACCCTTCAGGGGAAAAAAAAGGGAAGAAACCTGCAGGAGAGCAACAGATGAGGATCCCTCTCCAGGATGGACAGATGCAATAGATGTAATGTGTACAGAAGGACAGATTTAGAGTTTAAATACATTCAATGAATGTGACAGAGTGTATGAATAGTTCATAGTAGGCATATTCCACGATGGAGACCTCCACGATCCATCAGGCAGATGGCGGTGGGGAGGAGGAGTGGGCGGAGTCTCAACAGTGGGCGGAGTCTCAACAGGACAGTGGCGTAGTCAGGAGCAGGAATTCCACGACCCAGACCTCGATGATCCATCAGGCAGATAGGATCTATGACCCCATGAGACGTGAAGTCAAAAGGACTCCGGGGAGAAAGCAGAGTTAGTAACGTGTGATTGAGAGATGAAAATTCATCCTTAAGGAGAGAAAAAGAGGAGATAGGTACTCAGTGCATCCTAAAACGTCCCCGGCAGCTATAAGCCTATAGCAGCATATCAAGGGGCTGGACCAGGTGAACCTGATTCAGCCCTAACTATAAGCTCTGTCAAAGAGGAAAGTCTTAAGTCTACTCTTAAACGAGGTGACTGTGTCTGCCTCCCAGACTGAAGGTGGAAGCTGGTTCCATGAAAGAGGAGCTTGATAACTAAAGGCTCTGGCTCCCATTCTACTTTTTAAGACTCTAGGAACTACAAGTAGTCCCGCATTTAGTGAGCGCAGCTCTCTAGTGGGGCAATATGGTACTACAAGCTCCTTAAGATATGATGGTGCATCACCAATCAAGGCTTTGTAGGTTAAGAGAAGAATTTTAAAAGTGATTCTTGATTTTATGGGTAGCCAGTGCAGAGCAGCTAGTGCAGGAGTGATGTGATCTCTTTTCTTAGTTTTAGTGAGAACACGAGCTGCAGCATTCTGGATCAACTGGAGGGACCTAAGAGACTTATTAGAGCAGCCTGATAATAAGGAGTTGCAGTAATCCAGTCTCGAAGTAACGAACGCGTGAATCAATTTTTCTGCATCTTTTTGAGACAAGATGTGCCTGATTTTTGAAATATTACGTAGATGAAAGAATGCAGTCCTTGAGATTTGCTTTACGTGGGAGTTAAAGGACAAGTCCCGATCAAAGATAACGCCAAGATTCTTTACAGTGGTGTTGGATGCCAGGGCAATGCCGTCTACAGAATCCACATCACCAGATAATTGATCTGAGGTGCTCAGGGCCAATTAAAATTACTTCGGTTTTGTCTGAGTTTAACATCAAGAAGTTGCAGGTCATCCATGTTTTTATGTCTTTAAGACATGCTTGAATTTTACCGAGTTGGTTGCTCTCCTCTGGTTTTATCGATAGATATAGTTGAGTATCATCTGCATCACAATGAAAGTTTATGGAGTGTTTCCTGATAATATTGCCCAAAGGAAGCATGTATAAAGTAAATAAAATTGGTCCAAACACAGAACCTTGTGGAACTCCGTGATTAACGTTGGTGGTTATCGAGGCGTCATCGTTTACAAATACAAATTGAGATCGATCTGATAAATAGGATTTAAACCAAATTAGTGCCGTGCCTGAAATGCCAATCGACTGCTCCAGTCTCTGTAACAGGATGTCATGGTCAATGGTGTCGAATGCAGCACTAAGGTCTAACAAGACCAGGACAGAGATGAGTCCTTTATCTGCTGCCATTAAAAGGTCATTTGTAATTTTCACCAGTGCTGTCTCGGTGCTGTGGTGTTTTCTAAATCCTGATTGAAATTTCTCAAATAAACTATTATGATGTAGAAAGTCGCACAACTGATTTGCGACCACTTTCTCAAGGATCTTGGAGAGGAAGGGAGGTTAGAGATCGGTCTGTAGTTAGCCAACACCTCTGGATCCAGAGTGGGCTTCTTCAGGAGAGGTTTAATAACAGCCACTTTGAAGGAGTGTGGTACGTGGCCTGTTAGCAGAGACACATTGATAATATCTAATAGAGAGCTGCCAATTAAAGGCAAAACGTCTTTAAGCAGCCTCGTCGGGATGGGGTCCAAGAGACAGGTAGACGGGTTAGAAGTAGAAACCGTTGAAGATAATTGGTCACGGTTGATGGGAGAAAAGCCATCCAAATATACACCAGGGCATACAGCGGTTTCCAAGGCCATTCCACTTGAGGACAGATTGGCACTGGTTATGGGCAAGAGATTATTAATCTTGTCC
This sequence comes from Pseudoliparis swirei, assembly GCF_029220125.1. Classification (NCBI taxonomy): domain Eukaryota; kingdom Metazoa; phylum Chordata; class Actinopteri; order Perciformes; family Liparidae; genus Pseudoliparis; species Pseudoliparis swirei. The sequence continues at coordinate 10,778,821 of NC_079393.1, read as the reverse complement.
CTAATAGTTAAAATCTTTTCATTAAAGAAGTTCATGAAGTCATTACCACTGAGGTTTATAGGAATGCTCGGCTCCACAGAGCTGTGACTCTCTGTCAGCCTGGCTACAGTGCTGAAGAGAAACCTGGGGTTGTTCTTATTTTTCTCTATTACTGATGAGTAATAGGCTGCTCTGGCATTACAGAGGGCCTTCTTATAAGTTTTAAGACTATCTCGCCAAACTAAGCGGGATTCTTCCAGATTAGTTGAACGTCATATGCTTTCAAGCTTTCGTGACGTTTGCTTCAGTTTGCGGGTCTGAGGGTTATACCAGGGAGCAAACCTCCTCTTCCTCACGGTCTTCTTCTTCAGAGGGGCTATCGAGTCCAGTGTCATTCTCAGTGAGCCTGTGGCACTGTCAACAAGATGATCAATCTGGGACGGACTAAAGTTAGACCAGGAGTCCTCTGTTATATTGAGACGTGGTATCGAATCAAATGCAGAAGGAATCGCTTCTTTAAATTTAGCTACAGCACTATCAGTTAGACATCTGGTGTAGAAACTTTTGACTAACGGAGTACACTCCGGAAGTATAAATTCAAAAGTTATGAGGTTGTGGTCTGACAGAAGAGGATTCTGTGGGAAGACCTTCAAATGCTCAATGTCAACGCCATAAGTAAGAACAAGATCAAGCGTGTGGCCAAAGCTGTGAGTGGGTTTCTGTACTCTCTGGCAGAAGCCAATCGAGTCCAACAAGGAGATGAATGCAGCACTAAGGCAATCATTATCAACATCCACATGGATATTAAAATCTCCTACAATAATAACTTTATCGGTTTTAAGAACCAAACTAGATATAAATTCTGAGAATTCAGATATAAACTCTGAATATGGACCTGGTGGCCGGCACAGAATCACAAATAGAATTGGCTGTAGTGTTTTCCAGGTTGGATGTGAAAGACAAGGCTTTCAAATGAGGTGTAGTGTAATTTTGGTTGAGGATTAATTAATAGGCTCGATTCAAAGATGGCTGCTACTCCACCTCCTCGACCGGTGCCTCGAGGAATGTGAGTATTAATATGACTTGGAGGAGTCGATTCATTCAGGCAGACATATTCTTCATGGCTCAGCAGGTTTCAGTTAGACAACATAAATCAATGTGATTATCTGATATTAAATCATTTAGTAACACAGCTTTAGATGACAGAGATCGAATATTTAGGAGACCACATTTAATAGTCCCGTTTTGTTGCACTGCTGAAATAATGGTGTTAACTTGTATAAGGTTATTGTGTACGACTCCTCTTCTGCTTTCTTTTGATAGAATTAATTTAAGTTTAAGTGGCCGTGGGACAGACACAGTCTCTATGGAGCTCTGGGAGGGACTGGGTGAGAGGGGGCGGATGCCCGGGGGGGGGGGGGGGGGGCTGTGCTATGGGGGACACTGGGTGACCGGGATGACAGGGGCGTGGGGCTACTCTGTTTCTGCTTTATGTTGCCTTCTACGTTCATACACTAATGCACATAAACTAGAGGATTAGAAAAAGAGAGCACGCCTTGCAGACAGTAAACAGGGGTCTATTTTATTTTTGAACGAGTCTTTTAATTAATGCATTTCAAGTACTCCAAAAATCACATCTCTTTGCACAATACAATTTGATTTTTTTTTTAGTAAAAATGTTCAAAGTGAACAAAAATTTCCGATACTGTATAAAACACAGTGAACATTAAAATCAGACAGTAGTATTACTTTTTAACCTTGTGTTCTTTCGGCCTACATCACCTACAACATTTCAACACAATTTGGACATTTTCAGTGCACGTTTATCTAAAAACTTTACCAAGTCTAAGAAATTAAAAAGAAAGTAAATTTACAGGCATTATTCTTCTGCTCTTCTACCCAAACCATGCCACAGGAGAACAAAGACAAAAATGAGAATGCAACGTTCACTCCATCAGCCTGAATTGTTTTGAGCATTGATGACGGTGGGGGAAAGTAGCAGAAGCAAAACTCCAGTCCGACTAGCACATACAAGAACATAAATAACTTAGAGGAGAGGAAGGTTTGTCACATATGAACATCTTTCAACAACTTACTCTGGAATTAGAATACAAAAAATTAAACCGATGTATCAAAATGTAATTTTTCATTTTCAAATGAAGTGCTAATCTTCGAAGTACTGTACAAGTTTACACGTAAGCTCTCCAGGCTTCACAGGCGAGCTCCAGCCTAGGAGACGACATTTAAAAAGAGCTCCATTGTGAACAGAAATGAGACAGTATGGCGACCTGCCTTATTCAGCATGTGAAATATTAACTGTGAGACACTGTTTCTAACGTCCCCTCCAGATCACATGTGTGATGCTTACAGCCATCAGGACATGTGAGAGACCAGCTGGGAGTATTGCATGCGCTTCAACAAATAATGGCAGCATCAAATAAAGTCAGAGCACAAAACGTACTTTGCTGAATATGCAATGAAAAATTATAAAGTCTGCGCCAAATTTTTGGCGGGTGAAATGTTTACAGGGGAAAATAAATCATGGGATTTTGCACAACCGGAATATCAAACCCTTTCGGTTAGTGTTATCACGTTGTCGTCTTCCAGAACGCCCCTCGCGCTGCGCTGCAGCGAGGAGGGAGGAAGAAAACCCTCGAGGTCAAACAATCCAACGGAAAAACAATCCCATCGCCTTTATTTTTCCCATTAAAAGTCGGAGACGTAACAGGTGTCTGCCGTGTTTGTATAAAACCTGTGTGGAGAAAGATCAGCCGTACACATTTGTAGAGCTCCGTGTTGTAACTCATGTGCTCTTTTGGGGATTCAGTCCGTGGTGAAATCTGACCGGGAGAAAACTGCAGGTGAGTTTAAAAATAAAATAAAACCGCAGCTCGTCTCTTGTGAGACGGGTGAACACACTGAGGAAGTGTGTGTGAATAGTGTGACGACGCTGCTCCTGTTACTTGTTTTAAGACTCACATTAATAGCTGTCAAAGTAAATCGTGTTGTGTGACATACAAATATTACAGACCTTTGTCCATTAATAGTCACATTTAATAAATGTGTCCGCATGCCTACATTGTAAAGTTCTCAGATTCGCTATCTGAAGGATATTATAATTATTTAAATCTTACAGGTTTTTTTTGTACATCCACACCGGAGTCATTTTTAAATTTATTTCCACATTCATGTAAACTAACTCTGTAACATGATACACTCTCACTTCTAAACTAAGCCACAGCAGCCTTCACGTTGCCTCGTCTTCATATCTGAACAGGTAGAATCAGCCTCAGCTTCAGTTAGTGGTTTTTCATCCTTCATCAAAAAGCAAATTCGGTAAGACAATAAACGAAGCGATCTTCCCTTTCTGTTCCCATGACCTCATCTGGCTCGTTACACAACATAAGCAAAACATGATTAAAAAAAATTAGGAAAAAAGGGACCTTGAACGAAGGTCTGAAAAGTGGGATATGGTGACCTTCGAGATCTAGCAATCTAACGAGAGTGAAAGAGATCCACCTGATAGGACGACTGCGAAGAGAACTTGATGGCGCCAAATCCTCAACGGCAAAGTCCAAGGAACTCATCGCAACCATCACTCCTTCAACTATGTGTTAAGAGTCCTGAGAGCACTAACCGAAAAATAAAAGGAAAAAAAAGTGAAGAATTACACATTTACAGTAGAAGAAATAGTTTGTTTTCACTTATGATACACTGAATATGTACAGTCACATGCAGAAGACGGTCTGCACCAGAGACCGGAGCCTGTGTCTTTTGCCGCTTGACATGTGAAAATCACAAAAGTGCCACAACTCCCCACCGAGTGTCTCTCTCTCCTGGCTAGAATGGTAAAAGAAAAAAAATAATCACGGAACAATTCACCAGCCGCCACGGGCGGTGTCACTTGAAGAAGACGTCGCAGTAGAACAAAACAAAACAAAAAAAGAAAAGAAAAGAAAAAACATCACAGAATGTACTAAAGCTATACATGATCCGTAACTCCTTGGCACTCCTTAGAAAAGAAAAGAAAAGAAGGTGGAAAGAGATGCTCGATCGCACCGCATCGGAAACGGCTGATGGTCGAGTCCACTCGGCGAAGAGCCGATCGAGTCGCTCGATAGTGTTTTCTCTTTTCCGCGCATCCGCTGAGTCTGTAAATGGAGGACATGATGATAACAACCACGTTCCGGCTTTTCTTTGGATGGAGTGACGCTTTTGTTTCCCACTGTAGGCACAAGGAGGAGCCAAGGCATTGGGGGGCGGGATGCAGGGTCTCAGCGTCTCATCTGGCCCATCTGATAGTTCTCCCGGGGCTGGCGGTGGTGCCTCTGGGGCTGCGGCTGCCGCTGCCTCTGGGGCTGCCGCGGGCCGCCGTGTTGGCCGTGCGGTTGCTGAGACTGGTTCTGCACCTGGGCGTTGGCCTGTTGCTGCTGCTGCTGCAGCTGCTGCGCTCGCCGCCTCTTCAAAGTGCCTGTCGGGGGGGGGGGGGGGAGGGACAGATTGTAGGTTTACACCAAACCTATTGACAGTCTGCTCCTGATGCCGTCACTGCGAGAACAACTATATTGCAAGTGCATGGCATGTCACACTGTGAGAGATGGCTCTAATAAAATGGTGGTTGCAGTCGGAGGCATTGCGGAGCACGGTGAATTACAAGCGGGGGTAAGAAAAGGGTTTCGAGCTGCCGCGTCATCGACTTGCATCATTCTTCTGCACCGCTCCCAGGTTTGGCCACGGTGCCCCTTTGGATTAAAAATCTCTGAGCAGTATGGACCGGCTCATGGAATGCAACGTGAAATGCTATTGTGCGGAGCCGCAGTGGGATTTTGGTCCTGCATATCTTTTTGTTTGCTGAAGCTCTGTGTCTCGTCTCGGTGTGGCCACCGCGTGCTTGATAAGAAGATTTAAACTAGCTTCTCTCACACTAACCAGTATGCTAATAAAACAAGACGTTATTAAACTTCAAAACTCACGAAACTCAACGTCTATTCATTTTAAAGTATTCATACCAAACGTAAGAATGTCAGTTGCAATAAGAAAAGAACCAGTGAGAGAAAAGTATATAAAAAAGGTGTAATACCTGGTAAACGTGACAGTAAGTTGGCCTAATGTTTTTGATTTCTTGAGCTATGTTAACATCTTTAAACAGACTTTTTAAGCTTTTTGCATGTGGCTTAACAGATGCAATAACCAGCACATTTTATTTACAGGGGATGGACACAATATCACAAACACTTTCAAAACAACAAACCTGCAACTACAAATGAACACTATTCATATGTCAATGCAGTGGCGCGGCAGCTGGGACATCCATGTGATCAGATTAACTGGGACATGGGGTTGTAAACCATGTACAAAATATTTATAAATAAATATATAAACGTTAAATGTTATCTTATCTTTGTAAACCTCTGGACTTACCTGGAAGTGGTTTTGGAGGAGGAAGTTTGGGGTTACTGCTCGGTGTATGCACGCTACAGATCTTAATGAAGCCAGCCATGAGCATGATGAGGGCAATGCCCATCAGCAGCACTGCCCACCAATGGGCCTAGAGAAGCACAAATCAAGCAGTCAAAACTAAAATAAAAGTATAAAATAGTATGATAATAATCAGAATCAATACATACCACGATCCACTCTGCAATGTTTTCATAGAGCTCCGGGTTGAAGATGGCCTTCTTCAGCCTGGCCAGCGGCCCGTCCGCATCCACCAGGCGGCACTTCATGAACACGTCACAGTAGCCCTTGAAGTCGTTGCACGGCGAGCCGGCCGGCAGCGTGGTCACTTTATTATTAAAGAAACGAGCCAGCGGCTCTGAGCCGGTGCTGCTGCACGTGTTGGGATTCACTGCGGAGACGGACCACAGACAGGATAAACATAATATATACGATTCCAACGAAAGAAGATGAAATCTCAGGCTCATTATATTTAGATTAATTTCATTTTCTCAAGGCAGGAAAAAGATTAAGAGCAAATAAAAAGGGTAAATGACTCACTCTTCTCCATGCAGCACACATGGCACAGCTCAGTCTCGTCCTTGCCATCTAGGCTCGCACAGGTGCAGGCCTCCAGCCCATACTTCTCACAGATGGAGCCGGAGCAGCCCTGCGGGGGAGGAGCATGAGGACAGGCGAGATCAGTCGCCGACTGGTACGCACATGAAGTTGCTATAACAACCAGTTCTTCCAGGTGTGAAGCCATACCCCGTTGAGGCAGACTTGAGTCTCCCCGTGGCAGGCGGTGAAGTTGGCCTTGGGCTCCGATGTGGGACACTGGGAACCGACTCCGTTACACATGCCCTGGTGAGCGCACTCAGACTCCTCTCTGCACTTCTCATTACGGCCCTTGTAAGAGCACTCGGCGGTGCAGCAGGGACCCTGGCTGGGGCTGGTGGGAAGAACAGTTTGGTCAAGAACCGTCACACATGAGCGGTCAGATCCGTATGAAGCCTCAAAATGCTCAGGGGAAGGAAAACACTTGAATAACTTCCACATCTACCTGCAGACTTTGTTGGGCTTTAACTTGCACTTCTTGTTGTCAGCCTGGTTGGCGTCATAGCAGCACTGGTCCCTGCACTGGTCACTGTAGCCACAGTCACACTCCTCTCCTGGCTCCACCAGGCCGTTACCACAGATGGGCTGGCCAGACTCTGTTTTGGGAAGGAAAAATAAACATCGAGTCTGTTTCCCGAAAACTACAACGCGTTTCATCGTTGGACTTTTTGTACTGACGGGTAAAAGAGAATGAAAAATCAGACATTTAGTATGAAAACATACAAACACTGATCTGAAGCAAAAACACCGTCGTCACCTGTGAGCAAGATTTTTTTTAAAAGCGTACACCAAAATCTAATATTTTCGCAGTCATATTAGCCAGGATGGATATGTACGCATGAGACTTCAAACAGCATGTGCAAAATAGATTAAGCTTTTAAATAATAAGCGTGTCAAAAAAGTCTAAAATATGCTTAATACTGTCAGTAAAAATAACACTGGATTAAAGCCAGGAGTGCTTTTCAAAGCCGATACGAGTCAGTATGCTGGTGACTCTCAGGCAGCCTGAATAAAACCACTAATTAGGGCGCTCGGGGGTTAAAATCCCCCACTCATCAGTACAGGAAAAGCAGAATCAGAAGAAATGATGTAGTTTGAATGTACAAAACCTCAAGTCTGACAGCGAAGATGAAAACAGTGACACGCACCGACAAAACAGTTGCTCCTCTTCTTCTCCAGCACTTGGCTGATGTTGCGCACGCTGCAGATGGAGAACTTGTTATTGTTGAGCTTGTCGCCGGAGGTAGCCCTGGCATACATGATATAATTGCCCTTCTCCTTCTTGTCTTGGCTCTTGGATTCTCCGGGGGTGCACTCGGATCCAGAGTCGTGCTGGGAACGACAGAGAAAGAAAGAATAATCACAGGTTAGAAGGAGAAGTTACAAAGTGTGCAAGCCTTATTAATTCTCACCGTGCATTAATGTGACACGTCTAAGTAACTCACCGGGGAGCCGAAGTTGTGTCCTACTTCATGTGCAAACGTGATATGGGAGACCTTTGGCGGTACGTGGGAGGCGTAGTTCTGTACAGTGATGATACCCGTGTTCAGAGACTTCTTTTTTCCGTCGGAGTACAGCTTGCTTTTTTCACAGATGCCTCCGGAGCTCCCTGCCAATTTAAAGCACAAGTTGGCAATGTCTTTCAAACCACAGCTAAAGACACAAATATATAAGAGAGAGAACCTGATTTATGCTTAGGGATGGGTATCGTTTGGGTTTTTTCCGATACCGGTGCTAAACCGGTACTTTTAAAACGATACCGGTGCCTAAACGGTGCCTGAACCGATACTTCTTTTTAAAAACGCACAATGAGGACATTAAAAACCTCTTTGGCCATATTCCCTGTAGAAGCCGTTATCATGGAGCACTGACACACAACGGATATCAGACTGTTAACATACACAATATATGTTCTCCATTATATGATGTGATATGTATTGTCATGTGCAGACCTTATAGGGTTAATCCTGTCACTGTTTTGATGGACAAAGAGAACAACCAATCAGAGGGACTGAAGATGACACGTGACAAATAAAGTTTTGCTTCTGACAGCGAGAGTTCCACTGAAACAAAGTGACGCCCCACGGTCTTTATTCCTCCGTCATTATATTCCCGGTAACACATTTCCATCACCCATCATCATTTGATTGGCTGATAAGTGGCTCCTCACAGCAGACCTCCAGGGGAGCGCTTGATTCCTCCACGGTGAGGGCAGCGCAGCTCATGTTTGCGCGCTGCGGCACATTAAAACATTAAATAGCCGAGTTTTTTTCAGCGTGAGAAATACGATGTGTGGCGGGAGTGCGTGACTTAAGACCGAAATGCGTGACTGTCATGCTCAATGCGTGACACTTGAGAGCCCTGTCAGGGGGACCGGTGACGGTCTCCCCATCGCGCCCAGCCTGACGCTGGTGTGCTCCACACGGGCTCACGCCGTCACACACGGCGCAGCCTCCGCTGTCAAACTTAAATATGAGAGGCTATCGTAACCTGCTGACAGGGCGGAGTCACCAGAGAAGTTCACAATAATAGTTTTTTTCAATTTCAATCGGTTCAGGCACCGAAAAGAAGCACCGAAATGTGCGTTGCGTTTCGGTCCGGGTAATACCGGTTGTATTGGAACCGGTACCACATTGGCACCGGTTTCCGGTACCCAACCCTATTTATGCTACGACAATTTTTTAATTAATTGTCTTACTATAAAACATAATGAGTGGGATTTATCAACATGTTGTTGTTCATTTCAAAGTGTGTCATTGCAGGGGGACACAGTACATTAAACATTTCAACAGTGCAATATCTTCTGTTAAAACTTCAAATTAAGAATGTAATAATAATAAATATATGGCTAGTGCCATGATAAAATCCTTTGGGAATCATCACATCTGCATATTGTCTGAGTTGATATTTCAAGCTGCATTTCAGAGACTCTTTTCTTAGTTGTACCTACAATGTAAAATCCAGATAAATCCAAATTAACTTGGATACAATAACCTCATGTTCACCAAGACTGGGTATCCCGAATGATAATGTGCCTACTCATAAATGCAATTACTATTCTACAATACGTTACACGCTGTGTAATGCTTCTAAGAGAGATGAGAAAGTGAATAATCGGATGTCAGTACCTGAAGGGGCTCCGACCCAGGCCAAACCCAACACCCCGTCATCAAAGTCTCTGTCGGTGAAAACATAAGCCAAGCAGTAGTCGTCATGGTTCTGCTCCGAGTTCAGCTCAAGGAACTTCTCCACACCGATGTTGGCAAAGCGGAACGGGTTGGACCGGTCCCTCTCGTCGCTGGTGGTGTTGATCTAAACAAGAGGGGGATGACGATGAGCTCACAGGGGACACATCTAGGGTCCACACACTGGCCTCAAAGTCTGTACGAGACTCACCCGGATTCTTTTCACCATGAAGCTGATGTTGCGAATGCCCATGAAGTCGGTCCCCTGATAGATGGCATCGATGGCCTTGACATGACTGGAGATCTGAAGGAGAGAGTTTTAGTCTTTAAACTCTTCTATATAATGTTCTGTTGGTTATAATCGTGCCTCTCCACCAATATCACACAAAAGAAACAAACCGACTGTGTCAATCTAATTCTAACAGCACCAAAGAGGCCTGTGTCAAATAAGTGACTTACCTGAGCGATGACCGCCTCCCTGGTCTTGTAGTACTTGAAGAAGAGATGGTCCGTCTGAATGAAAAGCTGGCAGGTGTTTTTCTCAACCTGGGCCATCCTCTTCTTTCTCAGCAGCACAGGGTCATTGAAGCTCATCTCAGTGTGGAGCTCCTGGTGAGAGCAGACGAGAGTAGGAAATAGACAGTTAAATAAAACATATATGTATATACAACCTTTTCAACCAAACAGAGGCTAAATAAATAATGTCGGGTATTTTTAGGCCGGGCTTTTTCAGCTGCAGCATGTTCACGAACTGCAACCCTGTTTCTGTGGAAGATATACTATCTACATTACATACAAGAATATGGTGGGGAAATAAGGGAAGAAATTGTATTTTTGTTTTTAAACAAGAGCACACCAACTGTCTGAGAAAAGGAAAGCTTTGGTTTGGGGGAAATATATTGGAAAGAAACCATAATATAGTTTTATATAAGAAAGCATAATAAGTGTATTCTGGACATATGTCATTTCTGGCTTTCATCTTTGGTTGGATTAGAAACAAACTTGAGAAAGGAATTAAAATGTGTATTATTGTGCAGGAGACTAAATATGTGTTCCTATAGTTGTAAAGAGGGATCCTTGAGGATTCTACTACATTTTATCAAACTGCTTTCCGGGTTTCTCAAAGACAGTGAGATTAACATCGATTTCCTCATTTCATGGATGACAAAGACATCAGTAACAACTACAAATAAATAACATGCTACTGTGTATACCTTTATAGTATGTACATTTATTGTAATTTATAAAGAAATTACAAGACATCAAACCTCAGATTCCCTTCCTCTTTGTGGAACACTACAGACCGGAGAACACATGGACGCAGTCTCCCTCACGTCACCCCTCGGTGTCTGAGGAGCGCTTGTGAAGCTCAAACTGGGGGCTTTTGGCATCACTGACCATTTGAAGATCTGCAGCTTTTGTCACATCAACATTGGATTCATGCGTCAGCAGGAGGCTGTTACTTGGTGGACACACAGCCACAGCAGCATGGATGAATGCATTTGTGAAAATGCTATACTTGAAATGTTGATTTGTAAATGAAAGTGTTGTAAAGAAATTTGAATATTACTTTTCGTTAGAAACATTTCCCCCATTCTCTTGTGATGGGCTACTAATTAAATCACGTAGACATCCATTAATTGAGCCGAGACCGACTATTCTCACCAGTAAATATAACCTCAAAGGGCACACAGAGGCTTAAGAAGGCATCAGAGGGAATCTCTAACCGTGACTAAGAAAGAAAAATGTACATCTTCCACCAAAAGCAAACCATCCCTTTAATGGACACCATCAGGGTTTACTGTGGTGAAGTTCACCTTAGGTGGCCGTGCCGAGGCCGAGGCTTGGTACTTTTTCATCCTCTCGAACACCGAGCTATCAGCGCAGCCTCCCTCCGGGCCGAACTTGTGCGGGTAGTCTGAGTGAGAGAGGCAGGCACAACACAGTTAGGCGTATGAAAGACAATGTTAGCCACTTAACCCCCTGAGTCACTCTATTTCTGGCACTATTTATGCTCAGCTAATGGATGTACTTACCCGCCACTTGAGCCCAGCTTTGCTAAGTAAACAGTTACTTTCTATTCGCTCTCATTAGAGATTCCTCCAACATTTATCTTTAATTGCCCCTCAGCCACAAACTATATGTACACAGATCATTTGACACTAGGGGGTGCCAGTGAAGTATGCTTGGTGCTCACTATCAGTACCAACATGGAGGAGACCGCTGGAATGAGCCAGTAGCCCTGGAGAAAGATCCTGTTACACAGCCAACACCCACCCCGGGTATCTCTGCTCCCCGGGGGCCGATCACACCACTCTGCCTCCATCAGCTAAGCTGCTCTAACCTTGCACTTCCCCGCTCACACATTTTTAAATGCGTGCATCCAATTACACATACTAGACGAATACACCGTGTCAAAGTATTTGTGCAGCTGAAGTTGCTGGGGAACTCACGTATGTCGTCTTCGTGATAGATGACCGAGTGGAACGGCACGTCTTTTCCCTCCAGGTATCTCTCCGCAGGCTCCACGTAGTAGGAGCCCTGGTAGCTCTGAATGAAGCCATCAAACTTACCATCCACAATGGAGCCATGCGTCAGGGTACCTTTCTCCCCTGGGAATCCAAATTAGCGGTATCGATGTCAGAGGATTCACACGAGATCAAGCAGCGATACATTATATCGGGTATGTTAAAATGAGAAGGGAGGTCTCACCGTAGATTTCTCCAGTGTAGATATGAGAGGTATCAAATGGAATCTCGTCTCCAGAAACGTCTACCTTCAAATCTTGGGCAAACAAGGTTGTATCTCTCTTCATTCGTAAGTTAAAATGTCTGAAATCAAAGAAATACATGTATAGGCAAGAGAGAAAACACAAGACATTGGAACGTGATGACAAAGGTTACAACAGTGTTATCTCTATTGCAAGAAGTTTGTTTCCGAAACCATCTGCTGATATTATTCACGTCACAGAGTGTGAGCCAATGGGTTTGGGTGGGGATCACACTTTTGTAGGTAAGCAATATTCCATCGGTTTTGGAGAAAAGGGAAGTTGTGAATGAAAAGGAGAAAAAAGGTGCAAGGAAGGGCATAGTTTGGCAGAGAGAAAACCTCTAAGCGATGTTGGTTGCAGAGGGAAAACTGGACTCATCTTGTGAAAGGGAACCGAAAATTAGGACATCTTAAATCAATGCTCCAGTTGTTTGGTTGATCAAACATATGGCAGGGAAACAAAAGATGCTACAGTAAATCTTGGGTTCATGTTACACATACGCAGTGCTCTGGTGTGCTCGTATAGGGCGTAAGCTACGGTTATGTAGGTCAGACACAGCAGTTAAATTGACTGCAAGAAAACAGGTCTTTGTAAAACTAAGATCAGAAAGTTATGGTCAAACTTGACATGGCACATGTAGAAAACCTTTTGTACCATAATTGTTTACTGTTATGACGTCATCTCAGGGAGAAAATGTAAGACATCTTCAAATTCGTTCAATCAGCAAACAGAAGTGGATTGACTTGCATCTCGAGCATGAATTCAAAAAGGAAAAGAAACTGACACATTAATGCTTTAAAAAAAAAGAGGAACAGACATCTTCCTTCTCTGCATTTGTTTGCGGAGCTCTTATCTTTCTCTTCCCGATTAAGCAGTGTCACCGTTTGGGAACAGAAGGCTGGACGATAAACAGCCTTTGCCACGCTTCCAGCCAGATGGTTTTGACTTTGTCACGGAGAGTGTGGACACTTTCTCTCAAACAACACCTCTTCAAAATGCCGGATGAAGCACCATGACAAAGACTACAAGTGCTCATCCAGCCATCTTCTTCAGCTAAAAGGGGTTCACAACCAGGCACCAAGTGGACAGAGACACCCTGAAAACACCCGATCCCTTACAGGGCTAACAAACACACAGATACACACCAACGCACTAATAGACTCTACCTCTCCTGTATGTATTTGGATTGTGGCAGCGGATCAGAAAAAATTAAACTAGGGCTGTGACTACCAATTTATGCTCGGTATCGATGAATCAATTTTCAATTTGGGCCAAGTTTATGTCTTCAAATTGCTTGTTTTTTTCCCAACCAATAGTCCCAAGCACACACAATTATCAGTTTAATATTTCATAGAAAGAAAATCAGGAAATCCTCACAACTGAAAAGCTGAAACTGGAGGAATGTCTGGCATTTTAGCTTAGAAATGGCTTGAATAAATTAATTCATCATCAAAAATAGTTTAACTCTCCATTATAGCTAACCTGCACTTTTAAACAGAAACAATGAAGGAATATGGGATGGGTTCTGCAAATAGATAAATAAACAGACCAGTAAGTAAAGATATAGATGAGGAGACATACAAATAGACAAGAGTCAGACAGAAAAAGATCCAAATCGAATTTCCCCATCAAGTTAACATTTGGAAAATTGACAAACCTTCCATGGGCGTGAAAATCTAAATGAAGGAACTTGTCTTCAGGCGAGAACGCCCTCTTGGCCCTCTGATGGTTGCTGTGCACAAGCTCTGTGTCGTAGGACAGGCCTTCATAGTGACGGATGTACTTGTTCAGGGGATTTCTATAATGTCCTGTGTGAAAAGAACAGAGAAACTCAGGTTATCAGCAAAAACAAGGGAAATAAATACAGCCATCGTAGCTGTAAAGATATGTTCTTAGTGTCATATATTCAGGAATGTATATGTATGTACAAGAAGTAAATGGACAAAAAAATATGTTGGTATAAGTGTACCTGAGAGCTCATTACACATAGATAAAATGTAAGCTTACAAAAGTAATAATAGTAATATAAATACTTACTTAAATACTTAAAATGTCCACTACCTAATGTAAAAAATAAATAAATATGTTTAATGAAATCTTAAGTAAAGAGGTACAAATGGAACACCAACGTGTGGTTTACATTTCATACCACAGTGTCATTCATCAGCGCATTCATCATTTCAATTGTTAAAATAAATCTTCGCAACAGCCTTGATCTCAAAGTGCATCCGTCACATCTACGATTTTTAGTTGATGGCAGAGAAACTGAAATTATAGTTTTGTTTGTTAGGCAATATATTTCAAGCGTGGATCATATTTGAGTCTTTAAGATGTCATCAGACTATAACAGCTATGTTTTGGGATCATCAGGCAGGAATAAAATGATGAAACCTGACAGCAAACCTGTTCGACCGGTTTTAAAATGCAGCGAAATATGTCAAATGGATGCCGTGCTCAACAACCCCCAGCGTCTCAGTATAATTATTGTATATAGAGTGGGTGGTGGGCTCGAAGGAGAAAGAAATTCCCACCCATTTCACCAACTGCTTCAACTCAAAAGACTGAAAATTCCATTACATTTTTTTAAAATTTTGTTTAGGACATTTAATTCCTTCAGAAAGTTGCATTGTCAATGTTAAAACAGTAAACTGAGCATACTAGCAAGTCTTTGAGATTGGATTTTTTCCACATAACATTTAAACCAAGAGAAAGTATTTTCAGTAAATACGATATATGTAATTAGGACCGTCTGACAGGTAATTGTGCCTTACTAGTGGGCAGCAAATTATAGGATTCAGGGTAACTATGTAGGAAACATCAGTAAGTAGACCAGGCTCCCGCTACTTCTCTGTCCATTAGAAGTATGAAATATTTAAATGCTAACATTACATTTTTCATTGGGGTGACTATGAGAAGTGAAGGCAATGACTATTCTGAAATATTGTAATCTATCAAGGCCTACAAAAGATACAACAATGAGCATTAAGTAGGCGTGTCTTTGATAAAACAAACCATCCACATTATTTTGTATAAATCTATACAAAACCACTGATAGCATCACGTGGGGAAGCACATCACATGAATATATTTAGATATATGTACCACAGGAGATGACCCTATGGTGTAAACAAGTCTGCTACTTTCGACAAATATTCCCATCGCCGAAAAAAAATATGGACCGTACAACTGTTTGACATTTTAATAGAAGTACATTTGAGTCACATGCAACTCATTTTATTTTACTGGCAAACTATTTGACCAGTAACGTTATATGATGCAGGTATAAATAGCGTTACGTTGCGTACGTCACAAGTCAATACAGCAATTAATAGATTTCGTGGAGGAAAAAAATCATCACAAAATCATACAGACAAATTATTTTCAAAATAAGTTACTGAATCCAGACAATACGGATGGGTTAAACAAGAGGACAGCTTTGCCGAGTCCCAACACAGAAGACACTGACGCCGACCTGAACACGATACATTGTAAACCCTGGCACGAGGCAGGTACCATAACGACAGTTGCTACGTGTCTTATTTTTGGACAGCAACCACAACGCTCGCGGCTCGACCGTTAGCTCGCACCGAGCTGAGCTAACGGCTCGTTCCCCCGGTCGGCATCTCCATCTTCTCATAACAATGGCTGTCGGCGCTATTCGCACGATAACAACAAAACCGAGCCAAACCGGACAATAAAAACGGTGACAACACGCAGAAATAACTCATCGATATCGGTTTATTTCAATCGACTGCACGCCTCCAAGTCAGTTTGTACTCCATGTGTCATTTTTTTATCTCGAAGTAATCCGGCAAAAAGGGTGCAGTCCTCTTGACAACAAGCAGGCCCTGCTGATCCGTCCGTTAGCTAGCGGGCTATCAGCCTTTCTGCCCCGCTTAGCTTCATGGATTCAACACAACTTGGAACGTTTTCTCCACGAAACGTCTCACTCACCTTGGGTGTAGTTCAGCAAACACACGAAAAGGAACACTTTAAGAAGAAGCATGTCTAACAAATCCATTGTTAGAACATTGATACCGTTTTCACTTTATTGTCCTACTTAGATAGGCGCAGACGCCCTGTGTGTTTATTGCACCTTCCTCTCATCGCCTTCTCTCCAGCGTCGTGACGTCAGACGCACGGCCGCCTGGCATCCCTTCCCCCAAATGCATCCATGATCCAGAGGCCTGCATCCACAGCGACAACTGCCTCTGGGTCGATTGTCTGCAATGTAATACCTGCAATGTGTACGTCTGTTCCCCAACGTGACAATCATCAGAAAACAGGAACAATTATATCAAAGTTTTATTTTTATATTTCAGTGTGTGAACTGTTTGACATATTAAGACATTTCAGTGACAGTTAATAGCATTAGATTTTAATACAAAAAATAAAAGTTGGCAACCAGTTTGAGCCTTTTTAAACAAATATGCCAAAAAACCCTCCCAAGTTCCAGCGTCTTAACTGTGAAGATGTGCAGCACATCTTCCACCAACGTAAAAACCAAACGATAAATCAATTAATGCTATAGGAGAGAACAAACAGCAATTTAATCTATAATTAAAATAATCATTGATTGCAGCCCTATAATTACAATGATCATGTAGAGTAGTGACAAAGCAGCATATTTATACTCATATCACAGTAATTACTTGTGGAAAAAACTTGAAGAGCTGTCATACCATTTATAAGCAGCCAACTAAAAGTAGGTTTTCGTTGCTTGGCAACCAGAAATCCTGAGAATATAGTGTTGCCAAATAAAAGGAAACACCATCACTTTGGTGTGGTCTTTGGTCGTACGTCTTGTCCTGCATCATCTCAGATTATCTGGAGTCAAGCTATTTCTAATCATCTCAGGATGCACCTCTTCCTGTTCAAGGCAGTAGGTTTCCTGATGTTAATGTCACACGGAACATTCCCTGCCATGCGAGTCCCTCTACTCAAATAGGATTACATTTGTGATAGAGGTAACATAAATAGAGTTATTCATGTAAACATCAACATATGTTCTCCCAGATCATATTGTGTTTGTTTGTTTCTGTCTAATGCTGTTCTCATTTTGGACCGCACTCTGATGAATTGGCAGCAACGTCTTATCAGTCAGTTCTTCCGCGTCTGTTTATTCCAGACGAGCTCCTCTGGCTCCAATTGCCGTCACGTGACACACTTCCACATCCGCCCCCAGCTTCTGCAGCTCATCCAGCCATATTTGTTGTTTCTGGGAAAGCCGGTCAGTGGGCCCCTTCACCTCTACCAGCTGCAACAACAAGACACCCCATGTAACCAGACTTAAAATAATCAGGTACCACAAACTTTATGAATCCATACAAACAGGAAGGTATCTAATTCAAAGAGCCAGAATAAGATGTGATCTCACCTTGTAGCTGTTGTTTGAGGTGTTCCACACCACCAGATCAGGCAAACCTGCACGGCAGTGTCTGTAGTCTTTGGACATTCGTGTTACTATCCCTCCTAAGAAGGCTCCTCCCAGGCACGACACGAGAGACTGCACATAGAGTACAGTACCATGTTATTACCGACTGTTACACATGTGGACAAGAAGACCCAGAACAGGTCTATACACTATAATGTGACGTAATGTTTATTACTGAGGTTGTAGTTACTGGTCTTGTTGTAATGTATTGAAATGTGTTTCTAATATTCAGTCCCCGCTCGTGTTTATAAATGTGAAGGCAAAATATTAGAAACACCTCTCAAAATAATGAAGTGAAGTTCAACACCACTGTAAACTATATGTACTAAATGAACACCTCGCTAATAGTGTAAAAGAAACAGGAACATTATCATCTTTGTAAAGGTAGAATATATTGAGTTGCATTATATTTTACAGGTGTACCTAACAAAGTGGTCACTGAGTGTACATTTACAAGAGTGACAGTAAATACCTGTGCCTGTTTAAGGGATGAGAAACACTCCCAGCTGACCAGTGCACACGTTTTACCCTCCTGGGACGTCCAAACATCTTCCAACATGGCGTGCAGCGTCTCCACCGACGACTCACTGAGTAACTGCACGCGGCAGTCGATCGCCTCTTTTCTGTTCTCATAGAAACCGTCGGTGTACAGATCCAGTGGACATGTCTGTGAGCAGAAAGGAAGATGAGTAGGATGAGTTTTAAATAGATGCACAGGAATGTTGCACATATTATTAAGGCCGAGCTCACTTCACCTGGTACGGATTCCTGAAGACATCTGGAATACCCTCCATAAAAATGATGTCCCATAGCAGAAGAGCGAATAATGTTGAGAATGTTGAGCCTTCTCCATGGATCCCTATGACATTAACAATGGCAACACACAAGGTGTTCAACGGATACCGAAATATATTTAATAAGTGAATTTAAAACGGCTTACCTTGGTCGAAGCCTTGCTGGTGGTAATGTGCTAAACACAGCTCTTCCACAGAGCAGATGACAGTGGTCCCAGCACTCTCTTCCCCGTCACCATTTGCTGGTAAAAGAAACTTGGACTTCCCCATTCCCCCCTCATGAGGGAACAGCTGTCCCCGGATCGTCACCTGGAGACAAAAGCACTAACATTAATTCAAATCTACTATTTTACATGCAACGTTTTTTTATATTTTTATTATTAACCCAAAGACTGACATATCGTGCTGAACTCACATGTGTGACATCTTGGACTTGGATAGTGGGCAGTTCTTTAAGTTGAAGGCGATACTTCTTCATGCTGGCGGACTCGTTCATCCTAACAGCTCTCTGGTGAAGAGAAAGTTTAGGTCCAGTTCGCACCAGAGGGTCCGATAGCCCATCTCGGATAGCACAGATAGCCTAGGAGCAGCGGGAACAGACCACGTTAAATACAAGAAAACACATCAGCTGTTGCGTCTTCAAGAGCGGAACGGAAGCGCAGACACTGGTGCTCACCTGTTCGGGTTTTTTTAGGTGCTGGTGAAGGTTCAGTGCCAGTCTGTCCCACCATTTCCCTCGGCTGTCAGGACAGTAAACAAACTGCAACAGTAAAGACCGCAGCTCCTCTACTGCTTCCTGTAATACACAAGTAGACCCACAACACCTTTAACCCTTGTGTTGCCTTCGGGTCATTTTGACCCGATTCAATATTTAACCCTCCTGTCGCCTTCGGGTCAATTTGACCCGATTCAATGTTTAATGTCGGTGTTCTTTCGGGAGTCAACAAACAAACATAAAGTACCTCACACTTAAACTTGGAAAACAATATTAATTCTAATAATTTTCTGGAGATTTTAATAGCTGGGGTCATATTGACCTCAAGGGTAAAATATGTTAGTGAATATAAAGGTAACAGGAGGGTTAAACATTGAATCGGGTCAAATTGACCCGAAGGCAACACAGGGGTTAAGTACGGTTTACATCATTGTACCATCATAAGTTCTTTAATTGAGATTGTGAATGGATGAAGGCTAGGACACCTCGTAATGACGTAGCCTCTGCAAGATCTCCACGCCTCTGGATAAGATCCGAGTGTAAGCCCATCCCGTGGAGAAGCTACGCAGGAAAGCAGGCAGCTCCTCCTGGAGGCTATCCAACACAATGGTAATGTCAACATGAAACAATATTTGGGACTATATCTCTATTTTAGACAAAAGCAGATACATATTTGTGTCACCTGAGGTCAAGGTTTTCCCTCAGCTCCTGCCAGACACCTTTGGCAGCAGTGTAAAGCTCCATGGCTTCTTCCCACTGACCTCCCTGCATAGCTGAGACGACCTCTTGCAGAGCTCGCATGGATGCTTCATACCTGTGATGGATGGAGTCATTAGTATTTGTTCCTGGCTGTCCTGCGTGGATATGACTTCATTTAACTCTCGTGGCAGACCTGATAAGATCGTCTCTGTCCTGGAACACTTTGGCTTTACGCTGCACCGTATAGTCTGGGAAGGCCAGGCGCCCTGAGTTCACCAGCAGGATGGTGAAGAGCTGGCTCTGCCCACCGGCCGCCGTCTCCTCTTCATCCAAGGTGTCCGTCAGAGAGAAGAGGAGAAGAATCCGAGAAAAGACAGCTCGAGGACCACGACACAGGTGCACACAGGAACCCGAAAGCTGCTTGGCCCTTTAGGGTTAGAGAGGCCAGGGGTGAGACCATGACGGCGATACGAGTGCTGCGATCAGCACACTGCATTTAATCATCCCACCTTTTGAGGATGACAGCCCCGATGTTGGCCTGAGCCGGGCTCAGAGAGAAGGGGCACTTCTGTCTGCTCAGACGGAGGAGTCCGTCCACCAGCTGCTGTTTCAGAGTCCCAGAATTGCCCAGATGGAAAGTCTTAGCCAGAGCTTTGAGTTCAGGAGCAGGAAGGAGCTCCAGGGCCTCCCCCAAATCCTTAAGGTCAATCTCTTTGATGAACAATAATGCGGAGGGGATTGACAAGAGAAAATGTGCATATTTTGGGTGAAGTGGTCTTTCAGACAGATAATTCACACATATATATATATTAGGGCTGTCAATCGATTTAAAAAAATTAACTAATTAATCGCACATTTTGAAATTCATTAATCGCGATTAAAAGGTTTTTTCTTTTCTTTTTAAAGACAAAACTTCACACAGAGCTGTGTTTCAAAGAGGCTCCTACCTATAAAGTGCCAGCGAGGTATTTAATATTGTGGATGATAAATTGTTTCTTCAGTGAAACATCCAGATTAGTAAAAAAAAGAAGTATATTGAGACCCCATTGGTCCTGTCATCTTTACCACTGAACAGCAGCAGAACCAGTGGCCTTGGTAACTGACTGACATTCACATATGTCACGTTAACCCTCTGGAGGCTGGGGGCATGGTCTCCATTTTACAAAAAAATGTAAATTCACCTTTTAAAGGTGTTTTCATATGACATATTCACGTGTTATACATCAAACATTCGAGAACAATCTCATCTCTATATAATGAGGCACATTGTCTTCGCGCCGTGTTCTCTGGTTCTCTGACTGACAGGTGGCTAATGAGCCTCACCTGTGAGGTGGGAGGTCCTTTGTGATTTACTGAGTGTTCATTGGTTGTTTTTTTCGCAAAATGTTGACAGACAAACGGATTGACAAATCATGGTGAAGGTTTCGTGTGACGAGTTCTTTCCGCGCCGCGTCACCCGACACGTCGCCCCTCCGTTCCTCTGTGTATCAGAGGGGGAGACGGGAGGAAGGAGGAGCAGGAGGAAACCCGACTGATTCATCCACGAGTTTAAACTGATTTATGCTCCTTATTTTCGCGGAGAAATAATTGTTTTAAAAACGGAAACAGTGTTAAACCGTACTGCCGCGGTTTGACACTCGGTTTGAGTGTAAAAACTTCAAGGCACACCGGAAGTAAACAAAGTTGCGTTAATTGCGTTAAAATATTTTAGTGCGTTAACGCGGCCAAATTAATCGCATAGATTAATGCGTTAACGCTGACAGCCCTAATATATATATATATATATATATATAATATAATATATATATGATATATTTAATTTCTAAAGCTTTTTTCCAAAGAATTTTAACCAAACATTTTCTTTGGTCAAGGACAGTCCTACTCTACCTTCGATCTATACAAATCAAGAAGATGAAAAAGTGTTAAGAGCAATATGCCAATAATTAAAGGCTTCAGCTAATTCTCCTAGAGAAGCTCCAAAATGTCAAAATATATTAGGAATTATTTACCTGATTGTAGGAAACCACCTTGAACCAACTCCTGAGTAGCAGGTCCCAGATCTCTGTTTATCTCTTCATAATCCAGTTTATTTACTTGAAGCCACTTCAGTTTCCTCTGAAAGAGTCTCACGTACAGCTTCTGCCCCATGACTTTGAGAGGGAAAATACACGTGAGATAAGACCTTAGTTACATTTAATAACGACGACGGAGTGATGTACCAGCATACCTGAGAGTTTCTCAAACGCATGCACGAGGGACATGTCGTCCTGGTTGAACAACGACCTGTCGTCCTCATTCTCCAGGACAGCTTGGAGTACAGTCTTGAAGTTACGCAGGTAGTAAGGAAGCCAGGGGGGCTGAGAGCTCTCCTGGTCACTACTAGCCGTGTTCTCAGGACCCGACTCGTCCAGGGAATCATGATTAATCGCTGCTGCAGCACTTTTCTCACATGTTTCCTCTGAACTCAAAGGGCCCTCACAAGTACTGGAAGAAGGTGCCTCAGCTTTAAGCCGGTCTGTATCAGCTGTCTCTGCTACACTTTCACCAGATAACAACTCAACTGGCTCCCCGCCGCTCCCCTCATATTTTGCTTTCTTTCTGAAATCAGACACCTTGCCAGAGGAAGTTGCTTCCTTCTTTCTCTTTGAGAGTTTGGAGGAAGAAGAGCGCAGCGTTGGAGCGACTCGTTTTAGGACAGTTTCTGATTTAGATGTAGATGCTTTCTGTTCAAGATTGCGTCCTTTATCTGAACACGGTGGATCTTCCAGCGCAGTCGGAGTATCAACACTAGTTTCTGTAAGGTCATTGACTGTCACACAATCTTTGTTGTCTTCTAAACATTGAAGATTTTCTTTCTGTGAGCTCCTGAGGGTCTCAGAAGAATATAGCTTCTTTTCAGAACACATTGGTGAATGTTTATCCTCCGTCTGCGGGCTCTTAGGTACCTTGGGACATTTCCCAGATAACCTGGAGGAGAGACTTCCCAGGTCAATCGTCCTGACCACACTCTTACTTCTCATCTCCCGTGGTGCCTGCTGAGGGTTACTCTTTTTGAAATAAGGGCTGGTCTTGGTCTCTTTGACCTCTTCTTCATTCTCTGGATCCAGCTGTGGGGGCTTTGGGGGATCCCTTGTGGGTGATAGCTGGATGCTTGGCACAACACTATTACTTGCTGAGGCGACATTGCTGTCTCCTCTCTCAAAGTTCTGACATTGAAAATCTATGTGCTCATTGATCTTAAATCTCGGTACAAACTGGCCACACAGAGGGCAGGCCAGCTTCGGGGGAGGCCGGCTGCTGAAGAACGAGGTGATGGGAGACGTGGTGGCAGCAGCACCGGCAGAAAGCCCAGCTCTGACGTGGCCTTTCTTCTTACTCTTGGACAACGACACACTGCGTCTGAGTTTGTCTTTGTTGGCTCTCTCGGCCATGATGCGGCTCGGTGAAAACTTTGAGCGTCACGTGTTTTAGAAGCTTCTCTTTGTTGCATACTTTGAGGACGATTATCGGTGGACATGCAGTGACGCTACGGCTCCGTTTAGCTAATTTAGCTCAGAAAGAGACTCAAACTGTCACGCAGGTGTCGCTGTTGGTGCTTCACGTATGCGTGGGGGGAAAACGCCCAAAACGTTAATTAATTTAGAGAGTGTCAATTCAAAACGCAAGATGACATACCGAGAGAAGAGCTGCAGTGCTCGATGATAACGCTCCCGCTTCTCAGGCTCAACTAGTGGAGCGCAGAATGCCTTTTAGGATGTACTAATCGATCCCAACTACATCGATATTTAACTACATCAACAACGCAAACAAAATAAGGTACAAATAAATAAGATAATTAGATAAATATAATATTTATTTGGATACATATATATATATATATATATATATATACATATATTATATAATTATTTCTTTTGCATGAAAATGGCAGTTTCACTATAATGTTAAATATATAAGAAATTACTAGCCTATATAAGTGTTTTAAACTCAAATGATATAGGTCAATTATTAGGTGTTTGTTTGACTGTGTGCGTTTATTATGCCTCTAACTGTGTTATTTGTTGGGGGACCGAGCAGTGAGCACATGATGGGGGGGGGGGGGGGGGTATTTTCTACACAGGTTCCTGGGCTGCTGTGCGGCTTTTATTCAAAAACCACCATTCCGGAGAACAATCTGATCTGAACGGCACAGAGCATTTTTTTCAAGGAGGGCTACCGACAGGACTAATGTTGGTAAGTGGCACGTATTGTCCGTGTATGGATGGGAGGGGGTGATGTAATAGTAATGCACGTAGGCCTATTTGGCTTGCGATAACAGAGCTGAAGACAATGCTGGATGCGCTCCTCTAATACAACATCAGCCCATAAACTGGATGTCAGCATGGTGCAGTCTCGATGCTTCAAATCAAGGTCGATGTGAATCGCAGCAGCAGTGGAATATTTGCTTCCAGATGGTGAAACCTGCCGAGAGAGTGTGTGTCTCTCTGAGAAAGAGAGTGTGTGTGTGCTTGTGTGATTGTGTATGTGTGTGCAGGGAGGCAGCTCCATCACTGCGTGCTATATAGCCTACGCAGGAAAACCATATATCTGATTATATTATCGATATATTAGCAGATGGGAATGCGGCGTCCACTTGTTTTGAAACCGGAGCAACCACAACAACCACTTCTGCAGGTGCGGCAAAAGTTGAGCGTAATGGGTTTATAAGATATCACCACAAATACGTCACGGGCAGGGCGAAATGCGTGAAATCATAAAACCTGAGCCTAATGACCACTTCAGCACCACGGAGAGGTCATGATTAGGTCCGCGTGTTGTATTGGAGGTGATCTGGATTAGGTTGTTACCTGCTCTTATACTGTAATCTCATTTGCATTATCACCTGGTCAACACGGTTGGATATTTTTTGTTTGTTGGATACATCTGAAACATATCCACATGATTGTGCCCAAACAGCGCAATTGCAGTTCAGCATGAGGCTTACATGATTCAGGTTTAGATGAGGGTGTTGACATGTTTAGACTGCTATCACTTCATTCAGAGTGACAGCTCCAATAGATTCAGTACAAAACATGTGATAACGCCTTTATGTGAGCAGCATTATCACGTGTACTTGTCTTAAAGATGTTCAAATTATAGTCATATAAACCCGCATGAATTTGAACCAGTGAATGTTGTTCTTCTTTTTAAGAAATTTGTTTGAGATTAACAGTCAGTAAATCGACTAATTGATTAATCGATTTGTATCAGCTGTAGTCTGTGCTGTTTATTAGATTAGTTTTGTTTAATTATTTAAAAAATATCCTAAAAGAGACAAAGAAGAGTGCAGAAATACATTTTGCACCAGATGTGTTTCAGTCTTATTGAATTGTGGTATTATCTGTTAATTTGCCAATATATGTTGTGTTGCCTTAGTCCAGAGCAAACGTCAGAGATTCTTCTCAGATGCAAACATATAGGCTATTATAACTCTGTAGTATTATAACTGTATAGTAGTATAACTGTATAGAATTATAAATATATAGTATTATAACAGGTTTCCAAAGAAGACATAAGTCATGGATCATAAATCTGGCACTCATACTTACACTATATAAATGCTTTGTAAGTGCGTGGTATATTTTTGTAGAGTAACAATTATTTAACATAAGAGAAATATCCCAGGCTGCTGGCCTGACTCTTTAAATGGGTTTGCTGCATGTTTCCTGTTCTGCGGGACATCAAGACAACATTAGAGCAGATGCAATGAAGTAGATAAGAGATAAGAAACAACAACAGCAGTCAGAGACAAAAGGACTGAGATGGCGGCTGTGAGTTGTTAGATGGTCGGGAAGTAATACATATATGTACATTATTATGATTTTAATAACTGGTTACTGTTTGTAGGTATTGGGTTAATTTAAAGTGTGAAACAGAGACATTTATTCTAAAATAATCTCATTCCAAATTCTTGTGTGAGTACGGAAACAAATCTTTGATCGTATGTTATTTAAATCTTGTATAGTGTGAAGTGCTTGAGAGAAGCTCTGGGGTGTGTTGCTGGGTTTGACTGCAATAGCTTGAAAAGAAAACCATAAAAAAGTGGTTTTGTAGCTCACACAACATCTTAATGACTAAATAATGTATGTATTTATGATGAAGAGAGACATAACCTGTGGCAGTTCACAGTACGTTGGTTCCAGTAAAGAATTATGACAATATTTTTGTGCGAATTCTTGAATTTCTTTCCGGATATTTAAGGCATCAAGTCAAAAATATGCAGAGAGCATAATGCATAAAAAAAAAATAACAATCTAATTTTCGATTTTCAATAAATGTCTGCAGGGTTGAGGCCAGCGGGCTTACGGGGCCAGTTATGGCTCATGGAAAAAAGCCAGGAACCATTATCAAAATATTGGCGCCCAGCCCTCCAGGACTCAGTCAACAGAGCCAAGAAGAGCAGCAAGATTTGGTGAGGGAGGCATCTGAGAAACCCCTGTGTACCCTGAAGGATGATAACAACGTCCAGCTGATTCCTTCTGTCCCTACAAGCCACGATTACATGAGTTGTGACCCTAGTCCCGAGGACATGGAGGACACCTGCTCTGAGTACGACAATGTGGGCTCCGATGTGGAGCAGGACTATGACGAGGTGCTGCATTTAAGCAAGGAGGGCGTTGTGGACACGAGGTATTACAAACAGTACTCTCCCGAGGATGGTGGCTATATAAAGCACGCAGTAGGGGATGTTAATGAGAACAGCAGTGCTGCTGACCAGTTCGCTCGCAGGCCTCGTCACGACAAAGAAATATGTGAGGGACCACAATCAGACCCTAAGCCTCACAAAATGGGCCATCGCTTTAGGTCCCATTGTGCTCCGATTGCAGGGGATAAAGCTGAGAGAGAGGTGGGCAAAGGCCAGGAGAACAGATTCTTCTTCAGCGATGGAGATGAGATAGAAGAGGTGCTGGATGGGGCCACATTTATAGAGGATTTAGAGGAGACAGAGAACAGTGTTCAAAGGAAGACTAGCCTCTATCAGGACAACAGCAATGAAAGAATCAGAAAGGGAGATGCTGAAAAGGAAAGAGACGATGACACTCAAGTCACAAGAAACCATTATATCCCAGGAGCCAGAAAGAAGTGTGAGTCCTCTCACATGGGTGCAAAAGAGAAGCAGAGGCAGGGGAAAGGACGAGGGAGGAAGGTAACAGGAGATGACATGGAGCCTAATGTTTCTGGGATCAGAGGATGCTCGACAAACAGCAATGAACAGCGTCCAAAGACCTTGTCAAAGGATTGCAAAAAAGCTGTTGTGCGGACCCGAGCTAGGTCTGGTTCCAGTAAGCCACACCCTCCTCCACCACCTCGTCACTCCCATGCTCAGCCGCCTGCTGACACCTGGAAAGCCCCGCCTCGTAAAGAGACTTCCCCTGTTCCCAGAGCCAGTCCCTCCTCTGCTGACAGGGGGGAGAGTGAACCCAGGGTTATCAGACCATCCCGGGCTCCTATTCACACACCGGAACAAGAGAGGGAGCCCCCGGAGGAGCGGCAGAGATGGCCAGAGAAACCCCAGCAGGTCGGCAATGCAAATAGGGCAGATCTTTGTCAGATCTCATTCCCTGCTGTCTTGTGTTTGTTTCTGTACAATCCCCCGTCTCTGTGTCCCAGAGGGAATTAACTAAGTATGATTTCAATTGCATGCTTAGCCACAAATAGTCTTTTTCCCCATTTCCCCATTTCGGTTATCACCTACAGAGCACAATACAAGCCATTTAAAATGATCTTGCTGAAGTTAAAGCAGTTGTTTGTATACAACAGGGTGAGCAGCCCAGCACAGCTGTATTACCTGAGGTCATGCCGGAGCAGCCGAGGAGGCCTCCGTGTCCAGAGCGTGTCCCTCAGGAGGACAGCAACACACCCAAGGTAAAGAAGATGTCAGATGTGTGATGCAACCAGTTTAATATTTTAACTGTGTAGTTGTCGCTAACTCGTCTCTGATTTGGGCCACAACACAACAAGTATCTGCTTTGATTATTGATATGGCTAATATGTCTTTTCAGAAATTATTGCTATAACAGAGTTGTCCATTGAAGTCTAACGTATTGACATGATAACTTGTTTTAAAGAACACACAGGAAGCGGCTTCTTTCCCGAGCTTTGAGGATGGTAATTATCTCCTAATATTCGGAGTAATTTATTCATTCATTGCAGCACATTACCATGTGTTACAATGAGAGTCTTTTGTTTTGCTGCATAGTCCCAGGT
The DNA here is from genome assembly GCF_029220125.1 of Pseudoliparis swirei. Taxonomy (NCBI): domain Eukaryota; kingdom Metazoa; phylum Chordata; class Actinopteri; order Perciformes; family Liparidae; genus Pseudoliparis; species Pseudoliparis swirei. Next base: position 10,750,944 of record NC_079393.1, on the reverse strand, counting down.
CCCTGTGAGCCCGAGGACCTTATTGATGGGATCATCTTTGCTGCTAACTACCTGGGCTGCACTCAGGTGTTGTCTGATAAGAACCCATCCAAATCTGTCCGCATGTCCCAGGCCCACGAAGCTGTCAGTCGTATCAAGGTAATCTGCCTCCTCGAGGAGACACTCGTTAACATGCATTGATTCAGTTTAAAAATTCAAGTCGGACAAAGATGCTGCTGCATCCTGTCTTCCTGTGTGTATGTCTTAATAATGTAGCAACACCTTTATTAAACAGATGTCTTTGTGACCAGAAGAATTGATTCAAAGTTGATGGTGATCTGGAATTTTTGCGATAAGACAAGTTACCGACATAGAGACTTTATTCTCTATCCTAAGTGCGTGTTTGCAACTTTAAGAATCACAACTGATGTTTCTGGATACAACAACCAGGTTAATCAGCACTGGCAGATGCAGAGGCTCCTAAAGTTCATTTGATTGTAATCTAAAGTCTTTATATAACTGAACTGCAGCAGATTTATTTGTGAAGCCCAGCAGCAGAGTCATGTCTCGACCACACGGTGGAGCTGTTGCATGTCTTTCTTGCACACCTGCACTTGTCAGTCGTTTTGAAAATGTGCTGAAAGTCTGCATTGCGAGATAAAAGTACAAAGATAAGAAATGTCTGATTAACACATGATGTCATATATTTCAAAGAGCCAAGATGAAGACTCTCAAATGATGACAGAGGTGGATCTGTTCATCTCCACTAAAGCTGTCAAAGTGCTGAATGCTGACACACAGGTCGGTGACTCTCAGTGTGTTGGTTCAGCTCGCCCTCCTGTGTTAACTCTATTTTCAGAAATAATGAGTAAATAATGTCATTGTCTTTGCTCCACAGGAGACAATGATGGACAGTGCCTTGAGGACCATTTCCTATATAGCCGACATTGGCAATATTGTTGTTCTGATGGCACGGAGGCGGATGTCTCAGACCTCGTCGGAGGACTTCTCAGAATCTCCCGACTCTGCCAGCGAAGGGAAGAATCAGTATAGGATGATCTGCTATGTTTTTGAGTCGGAGGATGTGAGTGTTTGCTGCTCTAACATGTTTAGTTTGGAGTTTTTACTTTAGTTTTCTTTTAGATATTTGTTCTATGGCCACTAAAACATTGCGATGTGTCTCACCTCCTTGCTGTCGTCAACTCTCTGCTGAGTAGTTTGCCCCAAACTCTCCCCTCCCCACAGGCGCAGCTCATTGCACAGTCCATCGGTCAGGCTTTTAGCGTGGCCTACAGAGAGTTCCTGCGAGCCAATGGCATCAACCCGACCGACTTGAGCCAGAAACAATACAGTGACATCATCAACTCCCAGGAAATGTACCACGATGACCTCGTCCATTTCTCAAACTCAGACAACTGTAAAGAGGTAGGACATTTTCTATTTGGCTGCAGGTGTGGATGATGACAGATGGATTTCCCTAAAAATAAATCACTGTACAAGAACCTCACAAATCTACTAAACCGTGACATTTGGAATATGCTTGAACACGACGAAGAAAGACTTCCTCTTTGTTGCAGCTGGATGTGGAGAAGCAGAAAGGGGAGAACCTCGGCGTGGTGATCGTGGAGTCTGGTTGGGGCTCCATTCTGCCCACCGTCATCCTGGCCAGCATGCTGAACAGCGGCCCTGCAGCTCGCTCTGGAAGACTCAGTGTTGGGGACCAGATAATGTCCATCAATGAAACCAGCCTGGTGGGGCTGCCACTCGCCACCTGTCAGGGCATCATCAAGGTACGCAGCATCAAGCACCTCCGGCTTTCACATATTCAGTGTTCATTCGTTCTCCAAAGGAGGTATCACAACATCAACAATGTCCTGCTGGTTAGAAACACTACTCAAGCAGACTATTTTTTCAGCTGTGGATTTCGTGCAGTGGTAATATTTAGCAGGAACATGTATGTAGGAACAAATCAAAAAGAACTGCTGCCCTCATGTTTTGAATATTTATTCGAACACTAATGGAGGAATAAGTTGGAGAAGACTTTGGCTTCAGGTAATACAAAAGGGTTTAGTTTAGTTTTTCATATATTCATGGAATTTGTTGACAGTAAGACTCATCAGACTTGTCCTTTAAATGACTGCAAGATGAATGTGTTCTGATGTGTTTTGGGTCCAGGGTCTGAAGAATCAGGTGATGGTGAAGCTGAGTATTGTGAGCTGCCCTCCTGTCACCACTGTCCTCATCAAGAGACCCGATCTCAAGTTCCAGCTTGGTTTCAGTGTGCAGAATGGCATTGTGAGTCAACCCTTGTTATCATGAATCAATTCAATAAACTTTAGGTTGAGGCTACATGTTTAAAATAACACATGTCCTTAAGTAGCGAGGGGCTGTTATGCACTTACACGCAATGGGTCTTTTTCTTCTTTACATTTTCAGATCTGCAGTCTCATGCGAGGCGGCATAGCCGAGCGAGGCGGTGTTCGTGTTGGACACAGAATCATTGAAATAAACGGTCAGAGTGTTGTGGCCATGGCACATGAGAAGATTGTTCAGACCCTGTCTGTCTCAGTGGGTGAGGTAAGGAGTCACCATGCCACAAAATAGCCATTTTTCGCTGATTACTGCACCACAAAAACCACTGTCCCAACTGGCCTTTTAACGACATACCTAGATTAGATCAGTGTTAGGTTAAAGGCAAAACATTTTGGTTTCCGACATCATTGTAATCCTTCATGCATTTAATCAAGAAATAAAATCTGTAAAAGAGCACGATAAATCTTTAATTTTGTATGATGTAAACACGGATAATAATAATAGTGATAGTTTGAGAACCCTCGTTTTTGTCCAGATATATGCGATTCAATTCAATGTCAACCTACATAGGATACAATATTAGTTTAAATCTACAAATTAAAGTCCATATCCTTATCTATCTCCAAATGGATACTGTGTTTCAAAAGAACAGTTTGATTTACAGATTTGTTTTGTTTATTAACTTTTGTGCTGAGAGTTGGATGATCTCGCTGCCTCTATGGTGATTATGAAACTACCACAAGCAGCTGCTTAGTTTAGACTTAAAACAGGGGCAAACAGATAGCTTGGTACAACATCCACCGACTAGCACCTCTAAATCGTATTCAAAGTCTGGCGCACGAACCTTCGTAAAACCACAAAGTGTCATTTTTTACACCTTGTTTTTCTGGTAGTGTTTGAATAAGCAAAATTCAAGGTGTTAATAAGTGAGCAATGTGCATCTTCTACTCTATTATTTACATTTTTCACCAGCTGGTAACACACACTCATTATTTTTGTGTGTGTTTTACGCCAATTTCTCCCAGTGTATGTCTCCTTTATTCTTTTCCCCTGATGGGTTCAAGGTCTCCTCTGACTGTGGTGGCACAGGAGGGAGTAAATTAGGCCTGGACTTAAGTGATGTGATTAGGACTGTGCTTCTCAAATTGACAGTGTAATTGTTCCCCGTCTCTCATCTCCGCCAGATCAACATGAAGACGATGCCTGCTGTGATGTTCAGACTACTGACCGGACAGGAGACGCCCGTCTACATATAGAGACCCTGCTTGGATCGGCCCACTGGAGTTCTGCATGTCTGGCTGTGTGGAGCCGAAGGACACACGATGGACAGGTGGCTCAGTGGGATGAGGGGAATTTATTTTTGTATAATTTTATTTTCTCGGCCTCTTGTTGGAATGCTGTAAAGAATATCCAGTTCTCATTTTCAGGTTTTATCTTGAATTACATTGTTATGATGGCCTTACAATGTGAATACTCTGTCTGTGGTACTGTGCGTGAGTTTCTGGTGTTGAAGAGAAGTAGCTTTAAGGTCATGATTATTTTCTTATGAAGAGATAAATTAGTACATTTATTTTTTATTTAGTCATTTTTCTAATGTGAATGGAGTTTATCAAATGTACTTCTACTGTAAATACTTTGCATTACTCAAGGACTTGGTTGGAAAGGCCATATTCCTCCTACAGTATATGCATGTTATTATGAAGAATTACTGACCAGGTATTCATTCTCAATCCAATATGATAATCTATTACAGTAAGTATTAAAAGATGATAATAAAATGCTGTACAAAGGCACTAAACTATGTGTATTATGGTGATGCTGAAGGCCAAAGACACACTTAACTTTCACAGGCAGTATGAGTGATCATTACCGTTACCAGAGCGTACAGTACAAGAATGTATCACAATATACATTACTGAATGAATGTAATGGTATAACACACGAAGAATACAATCTTATAGATTAATGCTTGTTGTGGTTTTTATTGTATTATGGTGGTACTGCAAAAAAAAAAGTACTTACAGACAAGACGTAAAGTACATTTTCCTCTATTAGACATGAATCAATTGTTCTAATCCAAGCAGTTTGATTTTCATTCTTTTCTCTTGTTTTTCACATTTGTTTGAATCTGAGAAACTGTTACGGACGGATGCTTCAACCAATGACGCTGCTCAGGACCTATGTACAAATTACACCATGTGCTGTTGCCACGGCAACATGCACGCCTCAAAAATACACGCTATCCAAAATGTAATCAATATTAAAATAAAAATTATTTTTCACCTCTCATTATCTCTGGAAAAGTAGAGCAACGGTAGATCTATAATATGTATTGATCAGTGTATGTACATAGTGTATGGATCCCATACAAATTAACATATTGTACGCACAACTACTGCCCCACGACAATGAACTTTACACACACAACTATTTACAGTTACATCATGGATAACACATAACAGGTTTGCATGGATCATTCAAACAGGTGTGAAGTTAGACACTCCTGCAACACATTCAGCAAACATAGCTTCAAGTATTAGTGGGAATCTCTGAGGGAATCCAGGACGGCTTCATAGGTGCTCCTGAAACACAGAAACAAAATCATGTCAGTCAACAAGCGGAAAATAACTTCCTTAAATACTAAATGGACATAATTGTGTCAGATTCTTCACGTATATGGTGTGGTGGCTGTAATGTCAGTGATTAATCTTATTTCCCATGCATCCATTATTAATACCGCAACTTTATTGTGCATTTATTAAATATAATAAATGCACATCAAAGTAAAATGTGTATCTGATTTATTTATAAGTGCAATGAATAAAGCCACTTACAGCTATGACTTTTGATGTCAGTGGGGAAATTGTCACTCCATCAAGAAAAACTGCATTCAGGTAGCCCTCCCCATAAGAACTATCCTCGTCTTCATAACTGTCGACGCCAACACTGAAAGCCTCTTTCATTTTGTCTGGTATGAAAAGGTTCAACGTCACCACCAGGATCCCGATGACGGCACACAGCACACCTGGAAATCATTTCAGTTAGTAGAAATCGCGCCGCGTGTGCCAGTTTACGGTCCAAAACATATGGAGTGAATGTGCAGCTTCTCGGCGTTACCTGTAGCCAGAGCCAGCCAGAATGAATGGCTGAACTCGATTTCAAAGGAGTCCGTTCCTATGGCGAAAACACACTGCGGCGCGTTCATGATGGTGGAGAAGGAGGCCATGGAGAAGAAGATGAAGGCAGCTGTGGCCATCATCATGGAGCCGGCGTACAGAATGACCGGCATGGAGAAGAGGATATTGGCGAGCATCCAGCAGCAGAATGCCGTCCTGTGAAATTGTGAAGCTACTTGTCAAATACGTCTGCTGAAACTGACAGTTTATAAATACAAGTTCAAACTGTTGGCAGTTCTCATTACCAGAGGGTTGCAGAGGCATATCGTCCAGAGTATCTGTACTGAAAGATGAGTCCACATGGGCTGCTCAGGGTGAACTTCTCAGCGATGTACAGGATGGGGTTGGGTAAACCTTTCTCCAGAGCATCCTTATACTCTTCTTCCATCGTGTCATGCCAGCTGAACATCTCGTTGTAGTTAATGGTCTCATTGAACTGTACAACAGGATTCCCTGAGAGAGAAAACAGGCGAGTGAGCAAACACCGTACAGAAGATGTTCAAAGCCAAAGAGCTGCCAGTGTATGAGTGTATTGTAAACATATCTACACATAACAGCAGCAACGGTGACTCACCTTTCAGCGTCACATTAATGCCGTACAGTCCAACATGCAAGCCGATGTCAGCGTTAACCACTGCGTTGCTGAAAGACTTGTAGGTGGCATTCGTGGTCATTTTGGCCTCGGCCCAGTCGTTGGTAAAGTTGAGCGCTGCAGAGAAGAGACACAAAATGATGAGTCGGCGGGAAAAAGGAAAATCTGTGATTTATTCAACGGCAGTGATAAGAATACAAAACTCACCGACTATCACCACTCCTATGAACAAACTGATAATTATTCGACACAGCCAGAACAGCCTCTGATGGGAAGATAAAGTTCAACATTATTTAAAGTGCACTGAATCAAAAAAGGAGATAATAATTCTGAGGTTCCTGCATTGAGCAATAGTTCAAGTGATGCTTTGCACTCACCGACTTCCCTCGTATCCCGGGAAGAATGAGAAGAAGACCGGCTGCTAGCACAAGAAAGACCAGAATAATGGTGAGCAAGCAGCCACTGAAGATGAAGGAGGTCCTTTGTAGAGGGTAGAACGGGTAAATGCCATCGTAGAAAGTCATCTTAGCTCCTTAGCTGAGACTTGAGTGTAACAGAGAAGACAGTGTAAGATGCAGGGCTCTCAGTTTCCTCCACAGGGAGACATAGCAGCACTTGTCCCTCTCGGCAGCTACGGTATATGGGACGCATATCACTGCTGTGTAACATGGCACACGGTGAAGCACAAGCACGTCTGACTCGTGTGATGTCAGCTAAAATTCCCTAACACTGGGTCTCTTTGCTGCAAATAAATTAATGCATCTGTTTAATAACAACAAAAGCATGCGCTCACAGTTCATCCGCTCGACCACCTCAGTTAGTGTGACGTGAATAGGTGTTATTTTAATTTGAACCAAAATGAAAATAAAAGTTTCAAATACAAAAATAAAAAATCAATGAAACAGAGAAAATCCAAAAGATCTTTCTTACCTGAAAGTTGAAAGACGAGCACGGCAGCAGAAGAAGAGGCTGAAGTTTGAACGTTGAGGGAACATGCACTTCTTTTATACCCCCTGCCCCTTCGTTTCACCGAGGAGGAGGATGGAATGCTGTGGAAAGGAGGTGGTATCCAGAAGTAATGACCATTCCCATTTTTGGTAACACAGGTCTCGTGCAGTTTGTGATGAGCTGCACAATACAAGTTTAGTTATTGCACCATCCTGCACGTATGCTCCTGCACTGCCACTACTTCTGCACTACTACACGGCAGCCTCTCCAGTGGGTAAGACTCAACTATTTCATCTTCTCCTATCAAACACTCACTGATTCAGGAGACCTTGTCTTTGATTGTCTGCAGTCGAAGTTGGTGTTCATCACAAAATGTTCCTGTCTGCTAAACCAACACAGTGTATTACATAGAAACCAGAAAATGTGTGCTACCTTCACCGTGTCTTCACTTTCCACAAGTCCTTCACTCCTCTCGGCTGCAGACTGAGCTGAGGAGCATCTCTCGCATCAATGGATTTGCGTAAACGGGTTTGGAGTATGTGCGCAGCGGTTGGCTGGCTGCTCCTACTCAGTGGACGTAAGTACACTGCCATTGCATTTCATATTCAGCTTCTCGGTTAAACTACACAAGTGATGTTTAAAGTCGACATTTCTCGAACAGAGTCACGCTGTGAAATCACCTGGGAGGCTCCTCGTTTCGACGGCTGGTACAACAGTTTGGGGAATCCCAAACACGGAGCTGTCGGTGAGTTTCAGGCTCGCAGCAGCAGCAGCAGCAGCAGCAGCGGCAGCTCACCGCGGGCCAACACTCTGCACTTTGTGCCCGCGCAGGTTCTCACCTCGTGCGCCTCCTGCCCGCGCATTACTGGGACGGAGTCTACCAGCCTGTCCAGGAGCCGCTGCGGCCGAACCCCCGCAGACTGAGCCGCCTGCTGGCCAGGGGCCCCTCCGGTCTGCCCTCAACGCGCAACCAGACCGTGCTCTCTCTGTTCTTTGGTAAATACGTCAGGCAGTGCGTTGCGTTGAATGCGCTATCCAAAAAAATATGTAATCGGAAAACCGAATCGACCCGAATTGAACTTTTGTTCCGAGGATGCACCAATATGCAGCGATGATATTTTCGACCCATATCTTACCGAAATAAATGTGCAAGATTGTATCTACAATATTGTAATGCTTTTATTACATTTATATTAAGTGCATTTATATTAAGAGTCTAACTCCTCGATTTGACAAATGCATATTGCAGATACAATTATTTCGCAGATATTTAACCAATCTTATGTTAGGTTTAATCTGATCTGTATTTTGTTACTCAGTAAAAAATCTAACAACATAACACTCTGATTCAAGATAGGCCTACATGTTTTTGTAGTGATATATTTTTTTTAGTGCTGTGAAAAATAACGCGTTAACTCAGTTAATTAAATTACAGGTTTAACTAGTTGTTTTTTTTAACGCATTTAACTCATGCAGGCAGAGCTCGGATGCTGGCGCGCGCACTGGTGAGCAATGCAGGGCTCTCAAGTGTCACGCATTGAGCGTGAGACTCACGCATTTCGGTCTTAACTCACGCACTCCCGCCACACATCGTATTTCTCACGCTGAAAAATACGGGGGGGGGGGGGGGGTAGACGACAATTACAGGGTGACGGGTGGAGATTTCCCCCTGTTATAATAGTAGGGGAAACACTGGAGTTGATAAGCGTGTCTTCTTGTCTGATCAATACGCAACAGTGAGGTGCGCGAATGGACCGAGCGGCCAGCTGCTGATCACTCAACGAACAGACGGTGCGCGCGTAGCACGCAAAAAAAATTTTTTGGGAGCACCGAAGACCCATTTTGACCCAGGAAAAACCCTGAATGTATATATGGGATTAATCATGATTAATCCACAGAAACCTATGATTAACCTGATTAAAAATGTTAATCGTTTCACAGCCCTAATTTTTTTTAATTGTTTTTTTACAGGTTATCATGTTTCTTTTGAAATATTTGACTCAAGAACTCCTGGTTGTCCACCTGAGTTCATGAACATCCCAGTCCCAAAAGCTGACCCTTACTTTGACCCCAGTGCCACTGGAAAAGTCCTGCTGCCCTTCCAGAGAGGACCGTGGGACAAAGAGTCCGGCCAGAGCCCCAGTAATCCTCGCACACAGGTATTTATCTTAATTAAATAAAAACTGTAAATTAAGATCTGTTGCAGCTCTGAAAGGAACTTTGCATTATTTTACCTGATATTTCCACTTTTCCTGAAGCGCAGTCCTTTTAGAAAAAACCAATATGTCACATGCAGGTCAACTTGGTGACAGCATGGATAGATGGCAGCTCCATCTACGGTCCCTCCACGTCCTGGTCCGACTCCCTGAGAAGCTTCTCTGGAGGGCTCTTGACTTCAGGCCCTGAGTGGAACATGCCAAAACAGGCAACAGGACACAGTCTAATGTGGAGCGCCGCAGACCCCTCTACAGGAGAACATGGACCTCATGGGCTTTTTGGTGAGACATTTACTATATACTTCAGATCCGAGCTGAAACGGTGCGGCTGTAGCTCAGTGGGGTGAGGGGGTCGTCCAGCAACCCCAAGGTCGTCGGCTCGATCCCTGCTCTCCCCATTAGTTGCAAGTCAAAGTGTCAATGAGCAAGTCACTGAACCCCCAGTTGCTCCCCGGGTGCATCATTACAGCCCACTGCTCCTTAATAACTAAGGATGGGTTAAATGAAGAGAATACATTTCGTTGCCTCTGTACCTGTACTCTGTGCAATGACAACAAATGTAATCCAATCCAAAACACTGTTTGCATTATAAGTACTTGGATTGTCTGCTGGTTACCAGACACTGGGGTTTATGTCATCATGAGCGTCTAAGCTAGTAATATAATAATATAGAATAATATGCATATAATAAATCTCCAAATCTCAGCAAATGTGATCCAAAACTATCTTGAGGCACAGATTAAAGCATATATTTTATTGTGTGTTTGGCTGAACTATAAACAATCAGGTTCCTGAACTTTTGTTGTTGTACTTGATCATAGTAACAATACTGCAAGCAGCTGAACTCAAGCGGCAGGAATTTCTTGCAAATATTATTTCCCCGATCAGGGTTTCGGCCCGAGGCTTAGTCAAAAGAGGCCCAGCCTGACGTGATTTATGACTCTTTAATTCTTGCGTTAATGGCTTGTCCCACTGACCACAGTAAATCCCTCTCTGTATCGCACAGAGGATGCCGTGCAGTTGTCGTGGAACCAGTGTTTTGTTGCTTGTGTGTGTAAAAGGTGTGTGTGTGTGTTATTATGTGGGGTGAAGGTGGAGGATCTTCTGATGTTGTAGCCGCTCTGTTGTCACGTCCTTAAAAACAAACAGGCAAATTATCAATCCATTCATGGTCAGAGATCCTCAGAAATAAAGGTAATAGGAGAGTGTCACTACTGACACATTTCCTAGAGCATTTGTATGAAACAGAAGTTGAATAAACAGCCTCTTCTCTGTTTATTGTGTTGTAGCTATAGCGAGCAGAATTCCCTATAATTTGTGCCATCTTCTGTGTCCAGAGTTGGGAAATGCCTGGGCCAATGAGAACGTGTTCACGGCAGCAGAGGGGATTATCTGGTTTCGCTACCACAATTATGTAGCTTCCAAACTGCATGAGGAACACCCAGAGTGGTCAGACGAAATGCTGTTTCACAACGCCAGGAAGATCGTTGTTGCCACATTCCAGGTAGGAGGAAGAGTCTCCATGTAATTCTCCCACTACTCAGGCTGCAGATTTTATTTGCGCTCCGGAGAGAGCGAGGTTGTATCAATGGATGCAGTTGTTGGTTTTAGTTTTAAGGCGAAGGCATCGCCTCTCACTTGTTTGATTAGTCAAGTCTGTCCACTGCAAAAATTGTCCTGTTCAACATTACACACATGTTTCACCTTTTCTTCTTCTATTACACACAACGGAGGAAAATACGTATATTATCATCATGCAATCATGTTTAGTTTGAGTGGATTCAGAAAAGCTGCACTAACTTTGATCCCTGCTGTTTTTCCACACAGAATATTGCTCTCTACGACTGGCTGCCTGGATATCTTGGTGACGAAAAGCTTCCTCCTTACCCAGGTAAGACTCAGCCAGAGTGCGTGTACGTACAAGTGGAGGGGAACAGGTAATGCACTGGTGACCACAAGCCGTGGTCAGGTGAGCTATCGTTGTTGGTGTTTGACAAATATGTGCTACGTCAGCAAAGCATCACCCTGAGTCTCCTTCTTCTGCTGAATAAGCACCCGCAGCTGTAGAAAGCTAAAGGGACAATAGTCAGATGAGCCCATCACTCGCCATTCAATCTTCATTTTCATATTTACTCTGCTTTTGTTGCCTCAGGTTGAACTTTTGGATGTTCGCATCGGGTGTTTGCCTGCATGCGGATTGTTTCCGATGGCAAGTTTATGTGTTCTTCTTGTATTTTCATTTTTTATTTCTTCCGCTGTCTACAGGTTACCAGAAGTTTGTTGATCCAGGGGTCTCTCCTGAGTTCCAGGCTGCCATACGATTTGGCATCACTATGGCCCCACCTGGTGTTTACATGAGGTACTTCTCCATGTTTCAGGTGACAGAGAAGAATCCAAGCTCACCATGTTTAGTGGGCTTTGGTTGAGTGTGAATGGTCAATGGGCTGCTGTGAACAGTGTCAGACACCCTCTAAAAAAACAGTATGTAATTATTAGAAATGAAACCAGCTGCATCGCCTTTTCTTTCTCCTACAGAAACAGAACATGTCATTTTAGGAGGCTCGTCAACATTGATGGCAGCTCATCACCAGCAATGCGCCTCTGTAACAGCTTTTGGAAACGTCAGGTAGATTATAATCATACTTCTGCATTTTCATATTCATGTAAGGAATACGTTTACAGTAAATTGATTTGTGTGCTCATATAAACACCATATGCTTTCATCACCACAAACTGTCTCCAGTCGGACACTGCATACTTTGAAGAAAGGAAAGTATTTCATATAAGTAGTTGTTTAATGTTTATTTTTTAAATGAGAGCAGCAGCATTTACATTTAGTACAATTATTTTAGTTTAGAAAAGTACTGAAGGAGAACAGCAGAGAAGCTGTAAAAGGATCTTTGTGTTTCTTTTGGTCATCTGTTTCCAGACAGGCGATGATAAGACAACCAGCCGGGACATAGACGACCTCCTCATGGGCATGACTTCGCAGATTGCAGAGAGAGAAGACAACGTTGTTGTGGAGGACTTAAGAGGTGATAATCATCCTCATGCATATATCAGAAATAGATTTTCAAATGCAAGGTGTTGATTTTGTCTCTATATTATTATATTATATTGATAGAATATAAAATGGGAATCTGTAATAAAATCACTATGCACTCATTTACGTGTTTTCAAGTTATGAAGTAATATTCACAGCTCTGATCTCATTTGCACCCCGACAGACTTCATGTACGGACCCATGAGGTTCACTCGGTCAGATTTGGTGGCCAGCACCATCCAGAGAGGAAGAGACTTTGGCCTGCGTAGTTACACTGAGGTCAGAAAAGCTCTGAATCTGCCTCCTGTCAAGGCATTTGAAGACATACATCTGGAGCTCAACAGCACCAACCCACAGGTAAACATCTGTAAACAAAGATTGATCCTCCTGCATTGAACTAGTGCATTAAAGTTCTTCTGTCCAACAGTTGCTCAACAATATTGCAGAACTGTACGGCAGAGACATCTCAAAACTGGAGCTCTTCCCCGGAGGACTGCTGGAGTCTTTTGATGGTCTCGGTCCAGTTTTCTCCGCAATAATCTTGGACCAGTTTGAACGCATCAGAAATGGAGACCGCTTCTGGTTCGAGAACAAGCAGAACGGGTAAGCTCCTCCCTGAAGGACTGGACATTGCAAAACGTTGAGAGAGTGTCTGATCCTACACGATTATGTGTTTTACCTGATATGCCGATCATCTTACCACAGTGTGATCTTTGGGGTGTTTTTCAGTTTGTTCACAGATGAGGAGATCGAGATGATCCGCAATGTGACCTTTCATGACGTTCTCATCGCAGTTACAAGTGCAGAAACCACGGACATACAACATAATGTGTTCTTCTGGAAAGATGGTAAACATGTGTATTTGATTTATTAAAGAAACTAGGATGTTGTTCGAATCATTGATATAATATTTAAAGGATGGATAAATAAACTCTCTGTTACCATAGGTGACCCTTGTCCTCAGCCTGCACAGCTGAACGCATCAATGCTGCATCCCTGCACTAATGCGACCAAACTTAATTACTTTGATGGCAGCCAAGCTGGCTTTGGGATATTTATCATTATTCTGTTCTTCTTTCCTGTCGGTCAGTATCACAAATCCATCTTCTTTTGCACAGCAACCATTATCATTTCAGCGGTTTGGCTGTGAAACTGATAATCCCATGGGATTATTCTACTTCCACAGTTAGTTTTCTGGTGGCTTGCATGGTGGCGTATCTTCGCACGTACAGGTACAGGAAGTTCCAGAGAAAAAGAAAAGCTGGTGACAGAACAGAGGAGCCAGCGGTGGGAATCACGGGTAAGTAATCCAGGGGAGTTTTAAAAAATACGTTGAAGACTTCTAATAGTGTCCAATGTTAGTAAAAACATACACATTGTAAGGTTTTAAAAACTGACTCAATGTCAATTACTAATAAAAAATCAGCTGACCACCAGCAGCTATGATTTACTGCAGCGCTGGCCTTCAGCAGCCACTATCAATGTCACATGGTATCAACACAATTATAAAACTGAGTTGATTTAATGCGCACCTTTCATTATTAATATATCCTGCCAGCGACTGAACCCAACCTATAAACACTATAAAATCTGATAATCAATTTTTTTTAAAGGTAATAGTGAAACCCAACTGGTAGTTGTGTTATTTTACACCAGCATCATCTTCCTGAATCCTGTTTTGCATCATTCTGCTTCTTGCTTTCTAGCCTGTGAGTGGCAGGGCCATAAAAAACCTCTGCACCCCGTCAGCGTGGAGCTCGATGAGAAGGGAACGCTGCAGCTCTTTGACAGATCTGGGTCCCCTCACCGCAGGCTCAATCTGGGCAACCAGGACTTCCTAGACATCCATCTCTCCAACGACCAGCACCAGAAAGCTCTAATGCTCAAAGTATCCAAAGAGTACGACCTGGTGAGCAGCTGAACATGGGGGTGGGGGGATTTACACCTTTAGGTTCTGAACAAGCTACAGTGTGTCTCAAATTGCAGGATAAAAAAGTGTTTTCTTTGATGTTGCTACTGTTGCATTTTGTCGAAGCACAAACATAAAATTCATCAAACGCTTTCTCTCTTCATCAGTGAAGTTATTTCGCACCTCATTCAATCGATGATGCGAGCAAGATTCTGCAGATGTACCTGATCTAAATCACTTTTTATCTCACTCCGGTCCCGCTTTTCTTCTCCTGTCTGTACATCCAGGTGCTGTTTTTTGATGACGAGAGCAAACGTGCAGCGTTTGTCAAGTACCTGTGCCTGGGGGTGACAGACCTCGCGCAGGAGATTAGAGTGATGGAGATGAGAGAGCGGGAACTGCTGAAGGAGGCTTTAACCAAAGAGCAGAGGGCTCAGATTGTGGAAACTTTCATTCGACACGCTTTCTCTAAGGTACCATCAGCCTCTGGATGTTTACCTCATCCCTCGCTCTGTTACAGCGGCAGCAGGTTTAAGCTCGGCCGCAAAATGTCGTCAAACCTTGTTTGAGGTCAAATTAGGTCCGACCTCCAGCCAAAAGAACTAATTGTTGGTCTTGATGGTGACCTCATCTGTGATGGACACGCAGTAACCTCAGTTAACGTCGTGATATTTCTAATGACATACCCTCTGGTTCACAGGTCTTGGAAATTGAGAAGTGTGACGCTGGCGACATGAGTGGCGTTCCCCACAAGAAAGCCAGAGAGGTTCTCCAGTGCGAGCTGACAGCGGCGGAGTTTGCCGATGCTCTCGGCCTCAAGCCCGACTCCTTGTTCGTAGACTCCATGTTCACGCTCGCTGATAAAGATGGAAACGGTTACCTCTCCTTCCAAGAGTTTCTTGACGTGATGGTTATCTTTATGAAAGGTAAAATGCAGGACTCCAACGTGCTGCATTGTGTATCGAAGTGTGCTGCTATCTGAACTGTGCAAAACATTTAAATATTTCATTCCAGATAGATGGAGTGAATCATTTTGGAAAAAAACTGATGCTCATATATTTGCAATGACTATTTATTTCTGCTATTAGCTGGAAATTTGAGCAGACATTTTTTTTGTATGAGAAAATCACAACAATTCAACTGATAATTTATGAATTTACGAAACAGCATTTACAAAATAATTTAAAGCATTCTGGTGGATGATCTCCTGCGACTGTTTATTATTCTGAAATGAGTTGAGTAAATCAATAAATAAACAAAAGTAACATACAGGTTTTACAGATTGATGTGTAGCTCTAGACAGAAGTGGGCAATGTCAGATAGCGTCTGAATGTCAGATGAAAAGGTTGATGTCAGGATCGATCTCGTCCTACATTACGTCATCGGTGATGTTTGTATTTAATCAGGTTCTCCAGAGGAAAAATCTAAACTGATGTTCTCCATGAACGACATTGATGGAACTGGTTTCTTATCAAAAGAGGAGTTTGTCCGGATGCTCAGGTTTGATCAATGTTTTCTTCTTTCTTCATGACTGCACCAGGTTTTTGTTGCACGTCTGATGGTTCATCTTTGCCCTTTTGATGCGCTGCAGGTCTTTAATTGAAATCTCAAATGGTGCTCTGCCAAAGAGCCAGGCAGATGCTGGCATCAAGGCAATGATGCAGTCAGCAGGCTTTGACGACAAGGAGAGAATCACATGGGAAGACTTCCATTTCCTCCTGCGGGGCCACGAGAAGGAGCTGCAGTTTGCCCAACTCAATGTCAAAGGTTGGAGAAAGTCTTGTCTCGGAAGGTCTTTTCTGTAAAGTCCTCATTTCTCTGACCTCATCTGATGAAATGAATGCGCCTGCGGTGTGTGCAGGGATGGAGAAACAGGGGAAGAAGCGGATGAGTCGAGACCAGAGAGTGTCCTTCATCTGTCCAGGAAACAGGTCAGAGAACAGGACGCAGGCTGTGATCACTCATCCAGATCACAAACGTCACTGCGGATGAAAACAATGATCCGCTGTAGCTTTGTCACTTACTCGTTTCATCTATAGATCATCAGTGAATATTGTATCCCAGCTTGCACTCTCACTTTTTTTTTGCAGCAGCAACAAGACAGATGGAGCGGAGATACGCAGACGCAAAAGGTCGGTTCCTTATTGGATTTTTCTGTTTCTCCAAATGACTGGAGGGAAAGATAAGATAAAGATAACAAACACAATTGTTCTCGTGTTTGTGTGTTGAGGATACTGGTTGTGTGGAAAACCATGGCAACTTGTGGTTTACCAAAATGTATTAAGTTGCATCACAACTGTGGTTGGGTGACCTGAATATGATCAGAAGCTCCTCAGCTAAATGAGATCAAGACTATCCTCTGAGTATAAAATAGATGATAGTTTTTGTATATTTTCAGGCCAGGTTTCAACACTGCTAATGTCTATGTGAAGCCCAAGCGTGAGCAGTACATCAAGAACCCAATCCAACAAAAGATTCAACACTTCAAGCGTTTTATTGAGAATTATCGGCGTCATATCGTCTGCTTCGTCGTCGTGTACGGCATCGCAGCGGGCGTGGCACTCGAGAGATGTTACTGTGAGTAGAAATCATTCCTCTCCTTGTTCATCTTCCTCACGATGGTAATATGTTATTGTCCTCTTTTGCCCCCCGGCATGATACCTTTTTTTTCTGACTTAAAAAAAAAAAATTCAGACTACAGTTTGCAGTCCGATTCGACAGGTATCCCCGAGACGTCGCTGGTGGGCATCGTCGTCTCCCGTGGCTCGGCCGCCGCCGTGTCCTTCCTGTTTCCCTACATGCTCCTCACCGTGTGTCGCAACCTCATCACACTGTGCCGGGAGACATTCCTCAACCGCTACATCCCCTTCGACGCAGCAATTGATTTCCACCGCTTCATGGCCATGACCGCCATCCTTCTTTCAGGTTGGTAGCCCCGAGGAAATTAAAGCAGAGAGTGACGGGGTGGGTGGAAAGTACAATTCTGATGCCTTCTCTTGTTAATTTGTGTGAGCTCACTTTTATTCCTGTTCCAACTGTAGTTGTTCATAGTTTGGGCCATGTGTTCAACATCTACATCTTCTCCGTCAGCAACCTCAGCATCCTGTCTTGTCTGTTCCCCAAAGTCTTTTGCAACAACGGGTAATGTTTGCTGTCTCTGCCTGATTATAACAGCTCTGTGTTCACTCTGTGGGGAGTTACGCGTGCTGATTCACTGTGTTTCATGTTAGGTCTGAACTTCCTCTGAAGTGGTCGTGGTGGTTCTTTCAAACCGTTCCAGGTATTATAGGAAACAGTTTTTATGACCTCCAGTGGTACACGGAGGGCTTGATATAGTGCGCTTAAATCCTGCTTTTTGCTCCTCTTTGTTCTTTTCCTAGGAATGACTGGAGTATTACTTCTTTTTATTTTGGCATTTATGTATGTTTTTGCCTCACACTATTTCCGTCGCATCAGCTTTCGTGGATTTTGGATCACACATTACTTCTACGTTGCCATATACATTCTAGTAAGTACTTATCGGACTTTAAAGTACCCCAAATGCACTCTGCAGTCAGGTGGCTTACATCATGAGGGGCAGTTTTTTACAAATCATGTGATGCTGGCTTTGTCAACAGCTAGTTGTTCATGGCAGTTTCGCTCTGCTCCAAGAGCCCCGTTTCTACATCTACCTGATTCCACCGGCGCTGCTCTTCCTGCTGGACAAACTGATCAGCTTGAGCAGGAAGAGCCTTGAGATCCCGGTGCTCAGAGCTGAACTGCTGCCTTCAGGTGACTCTTCTGGAAAAATCTTCGAAATGTCATGTTATTCACAATCTCTCCTTGATTTCAATCTTCGCTAACTAAGCGTCACTTTTCCATTATCTTCAGTGGAATCGCGTCATGATTGCGTGCATTGTGAGTTCAAGTTCACACTTCGCTTGGCTTTCCTACCTGTAGGTGTGACACATCTGGAGTTCAAGCGGCCGCAGGGCTTTGTGTATCGTTCGGGCCAGTGGGTTCGTATCGCATGCCTGATGTTGGACACAGACGAGTACCACCCTTTCACACTGACATCAGCCCCCCACGAAGAGACGCTGAGCCTGCACATCCGAGCTGTGGGGCCCTGGACCAGCCAGCTCCGAGACCTCTACGCAGATGAAAGCCTTCTCGAGCTCGGAGCCTATCCAAAGGCAGGTTAAAGCGTTATTTTGTATGTTTAGTGTGTGTAAATAGTGGATTCTTGTTCTCCATTCTATGTGTTTTCATGATATTCATATTCTATTTCATCCTAAGCTGTTCTTGGATGGTCCGTTTGGTGAGGGCCATCAGGAGTGGATTGACTTTGATGTGTCTGTTCTGGTGGGAGGAGGCATTGGAGTCACGCCTTTCACCTCCATCCTAAAAGACCTGGTGTTCAAGTCATCCATCAAGTCCAAGATTCAGTGTAAAAAGGTACTGCTTAAAAACTTACAAGACGTGTTGTCTTGAATCTGTCCCTGAGGGGTTATTGATTTGTGAAAGAAGCTCACTCTTTCTCTCTCGACCACTCCCTGGTTGTTTGAAGGTGTACTTCATCTGGGTGACGCGAACACAGCGTCAGTTTGAGTGGGTGTCAGACATCATCAGGGAGGTGGAGGAGATGGACACCCAGGAGCTGGTCTCAGTCCACACCTACATCACGCAGGTGGCCGAAAAGTTCGACCTCCGCACCACAATGCTGGTGAGATCCAAGTGTACACAGATAAATCAACTGAAATACTTCAAACATATTTAATAAATCCACATAACAATTCATTTGAATGTTCACTTTCAAATAGGTGCTTTATTTCAGTAATAGTTCAATATTTTGGGAGATAAGCTCATTATCTTAATAACTGTAGTTAGAGGGGAAGATTGATACCACTCTGATGATAAATATGAAGCTACAGCCAGCAGTTGGTTAGCTTAGCATGAAGACTGGAAACAGGAAGAAACAGAAACAGCTAACCCGGCTCGGTCCAAAGATAACAAAAGCTGCCTATCAGCTCGAAAAAATATAGTTGCTTACATATGATAACGTCAGATTAAACCTCAACTTCTTATTTTTACAGATTCAAATAAACAAGATATAACATGTTCCACTTTGTCTCGTCTTAATGCAAAGCTAAGCTAACCAGCTGCTGGCTGTAACTTCATATTTAGCAGAGCAGAGTATCACTGATCTTCATCTTAAACCCTTGTGAGGAAAGCGAATGACATATTTCCTCAATAGTAATGAAATCCACCAATGACCCCTCCCCCCCTTGTCTTTCCACAGTACCTGTGTGAGCGCCACTTTCAGAAGGTGTGGAGCCGCAGCCTCTTCACCGGCCTGCGCTCCGTCACTCACTTCGGCCGGCCGCCCCTGGTGTCCTTTCTCAGCTCACTGCAGGAAGTTCACCCCGAGGTCCGTCCTTCATCCATCTTCAGCTACCTCGTGTTTGTCTGAAACAATACATCAATACATCAGCCTGCTCTCCAACTTGTATTACTATCTGCAGGTGGGTAAATTCGGTGTCTTCAGCTGCGGACCACCTGGACTGACCAAGAACGTGGAGAAAGCTTGCCAGAAGATGAACAAGAGGGATCAGGCCCATTTCATGCATCACTATGAGAACTTCTGACTTGCCTCTTGGCGTCGGACGACATGCAGAACTACTACAGCAGTTAATGACACAGAGACAATGTAGGGAGATTTGATTTAATGTAATGTTTATGGATTAAATGTGCCTTATTCTTTACAACTTATTTTCTATTCATAAATATTATTGTCATGCATTCATTTCAAGCAGTCATGGATGAGATTTTCTCTTTCTTTTATCACAAAACATACATGATTATATTCACAAAATATGTCAAATAATTTGTAATCATCATGCAGGTTTTTATTTGCTCTTTGACTCACATATGTACCTGCTGTTACCGGTAATGCCATGATTGTTCGACTGATTTCATGTCATTGGTTTCTTGTTTTCTGTTTAAAATATGTGGAACAAATAAAATCACATTTGACAATAAGTGTGTAACTCGATCATGTCAGAAGAACATTGTGAGTACCACATTCGTAACAGCAGCTGGATATATCTGGTCTATGTAGTACATTAGATTATGTAAGGACCTTTAGGATTGTGTGCAGTTGAAACCTCTCCTGAAGAAGCCCACTCTGGATCCAGAGGTGTTGGCTAACTACAGACCTCTAACCTTCCCTTCCTCTTGAGAAAGTAGTCGCAAATCAGCTGTGTGAAATTGTATTTATCAGATCAATCCAATTATCTTAACAACTTTGATACGATACCTGCCATAAACATCATGATACCCGATAATTACGATACAAGAAGGTATATTTATCGATAATAGTACAAAATAAAACATCTGTATGGTTCCCTTGTTCCTGCCCTATCATGGTGGTGTGGGGCTGAACCCAAAAGCAAGGACATGGAGCAGGAGTCATACACAATTATATTTATTTCAAGGCCAGAGATGGAAGAGGTGTGGGATCCGTGAAGGCGTCCTCTGTGGGCTGGTTGCTGGTTGGGTAGCTAGAGAGGCTGTGGCTAGAAAAAGCACAAGTTTACCGACAAGAATATACCAAAAATCCAAAAGGCTCTAGGAGCCGTTCCAGGAATGTGAACTGAGGATCTGGCGAGAAGTTGAGGGAGAACTGAGGTCGATATGCTGCGGGCTTGATGAGGGAATGGGTTTCATGTGTGTGTTGATTGGCAGCAGGAGGAGGAAAGGAAGGCCACGCCCAGGTAGACACCCCCCCCCACACACACACAGGACAAACAGGGGACCATGACATGCCCAGCTTTTTGAACACTTAACAAATTACATTAATCTTACTATTAGCCTACAGCAGGATATTAATGAAAACTATGGTGCCATCATAGCATTGATTGTACACGGCTATGTAGGCCTTGTGTCCGTATCTGTCCAGATGTCCACATAGTTTCTTCCGTAAGGATGAGCAACTGTAGAGTTACATCATTTTACAGACGTGTGTTTGAGGTGAACAAACCCCTTTGGTCTGTGTTTTGCAGACGGGTCTCTGTCTATCAGTGGGCTTCTCTTCACTGTCTGCAAAGTAGCCAAAGTACTTCCAGATTTCACTTCTGGCATATTTTTTTCCCAAAAAGCCGAGGACGGTTGGCTCAATCACAGAGGTAGCTGTGTGTTCTGTTAATCTGATAGGAACAAGGAAGGAGACAGCGCTTTAATGTAAGGTCATGCGTGACAAGTGTGTGTTATCGGGCAGAAAGATCCAGTGGGACATTGAACCTCGCGTTTTCCCAGAGGCCCAGGGAAGTTTCCCCATTTAAAAAAACATATAAACTGATGCAATTATAATCTTGCTTATTGCAATTCCAAGAATCAGCATGCCAGCTGATGTAAACAATGTTGATTTTTCTTTACTTCTATTTACTCAGGGTAGTTTCACTTTAGGAACGCCCTGGTGCAGTCACACCACACACCTGACAGCCAGTTCAACCAGTCTGATGAGGTGGCCACCGCCTCAATAAAGAGCAGCTCAGTATTTCTACTGAGGGAGCGACAAGCACGGCTATTTCATGTTTGGAGATCAAATCTGGTGATCTTCTCGTCAGATTAATAGAAGACTCTGTAACAGTACAATCTAGTTGTCTAGGGTCGGCTGTAGCTCATGGGGAGAGTGATTGTCCCGCAACTACAAGGTACCCGGTTCGATCCCCGCTCTCCCCATAGTTCCATGTTTAAGTCTCCTTGAGCAAGACACTGAACCCCCAGTTACTCCACTGCAGCACCTAGATAAGTAAGGGTGGTCAGATGCAGAGAAGAATTTTCTCACTTTGGGATCAATAAAGGTTACATCATTACATTCGCATTGAAAATGCAGAAGGTTATGTTTTGATCGCTGCGTATTTATTTGTATGCGTGTTATTCGCCTCACTCAAAAAGTATTAAACCGAATCGCATGAAATTTGGTGGGATGATTGGTTATTATCCGGGGACCATTTGATTAGCTTTTGGGATCGATCGGGTCAAAGGTCAAAGGTCAAGGTCATGAAAAAGGTCAAAATCTTCTTGAATCGCATGGAATTTGGTGGGATGTTTGGTTATTATCCGGGGACCATTTGATCAGATTTTGGGATCAATCGCGTCAAAGATCAAGGTCATGGAAAGGTCAAAATCCTCTTTTTACCATAGCACGGTCAATTTTTATCCAATTGGCATGCAACTAATGCCAACATGTTCATAATGCAATGCCCAATCTTGTGATATGTGAAGGTATGCGCTCTACCGAGTGCCCATTCTAGTTATTATTATTAGTTGACTCACTGTTAAATGCAATTTAGTACCTAAAAGTACTCCACCAATTCGTTCTTCACACATGTATGATATTAATACGGTGATGTGGAAAGTCAGAAATTCACGTTTACTTCCTTTTGGTACCAGCATATTTACTGTATGTGCATGCCATGCAATTATTATATAGAACAAACCACAAAACCTTTATCTTACTCGCCATGTGGTAATTATATCTTTTATCTTCAGTAAATGTCCTTACATGTTTGTTCATGCAATTACTCAATTTCTGCTGCCATTATAATCAAATTTAATCTAATCTAATTTCCTTTCTGGTTCTCTGGTAAAGAAGTGTTTGCAGTTAGCAAAAAAGTTAAAGGTCAAAAGATTACAAAAAACAAAAAAAACAGGAACACATAAACACAGCAGACACTTGCACTGTGACATGGTTCCTGCCTTAAATAGTCTTTTTTTGCATTGTCACCTGTATTAATTTGCCAAACAAATGTTCTGGCATTGTGCTTATAACAAGTCAAACAGAAGTTTCGTTGCAAGGCCAGTAAAGAATATAGAATAGAATAAGAATATACACTTTTATTAATCCCTAAGGGGAAATTAGTTCTCTGTATTTAACCCATCCTTAGTTATTAAGGAGCAGTGGGCTGCGGTGAAGCGCCCGGGAAGCAACTGGGGGTTCAGTGCCTTGCTCAAGGACACTTCGACTTGCAACTAATGGGGAGAGCGGGGATCAAACCCACAACCCTGCGGTTGCAGGACGGCCCTCTTACCCCACTGAGCTAAAGCCGCCCCTTAAAGTAAAGTGCTGAGATACTGTAACCGTATGACTCAACAAAAAATCGAATCATTTAGCAGACGCTTTTATCCAAAGCGACTTCCAATAAGTGCATTTCAACCCAGAGTATAAACCAAGAACAACAAGAACACAGGAAGCAACACTTCCTTAACTCAGTCGAACCACAAAAGCACCACAATAAGTGCCATCCCAGTGCCACTGAAATGCAAATCTGTGTTTTAATCCAGATATAGTCGGAAAAGGTGTGTTTTCAGTCTCAGGCGGAAGATGTAGAGACTTTCTGCTGTCCTGATGTCAGTGGGGAGCTCGTTCCACCACTGAGGAGCCAGGACAGCAAACAGTCTGGATTTCGAGTGATTAGCTCGAGGTGCAGGAGGCACAAGACGATTGGCTGTTGCCGAGCGGAGCGAACGTGCCGGGGTGTACGGTGTGACCATATCCCGGATGTAGACGGGGCCCGATCCGTTTAGAGCACGGTACGCCAGAACCAGTGTTTTGAAGCGGATGCGGGCAGCCACTGGTAACCAGTGAAGAGATCGAAGGAGCGGAGTGGTGTGGGTGAATTTCGGGAGGCTGAAGACCAGTCGAGCTGCTGCATTCTGGATGAGCTGCAGAGGTCGGATGGCCTTAGCGGGTAGACCAGCCAGGAGGGAGTTGCAGTAGTCGAGGCGTGAAATGACCAGAGCCTGGATCCGAACCTGTGCCGCCTTCTGAGTAAGAAGAGGCCGTATTCTCCTGATGTTGTGCAGCATGTACCTACAGGAACACGTCGTCGCAGCGATGTTGGCCGTCAGGGAGAGTTGACTGTCTAGTGTCACCCCGAGGTTCCTGGCAGTCAGGGTAGGGGCCAACACGGAGCTGTTGAAGGTGGTAGTCGGGTCATGGGTGGGGGAGCCTTTCCCTGGAAGGAATAGTAGCTCGGTCTTGTCAGGGTTGATCTTCAGGTGGTGAGCAGACATCCACTGAGAGATGTCAGTCAGACAGGCAGAGATTCGCGCCGCCACCCTTGTTTCGGCCGGTGGAAACGAGAAGATCAGTTGGGTGTCATCAGCGTAGCTATGGTAGGAGAAGCCATGCGAACGAATGACAGAGCCGAGAGAATTTGTGTACAGAGAGAAGAGCAGGGGACCCAGGACGGAGCCTTGAGGAACCCCAGTAGTGAGAGGACAAGGATCAGACACAGATCCTCTCCAAGTTACCCGGGAAGTGCCGTCGTTAAGGTAGGAAGAGAAAAGAGCGAGTGCCGTGCCTGAGATCCCCAGGTCCTGAAGAGAAGAGATAAGGATCTGGTGGTTCACGGTGTCAAATGCTGCAGAAAGGTCTAGAAGGATAAGGACAGAGGAGAGAGAGGCTGCTCTAGCAGTGTGAAGCTGCTCAGAGACAGCAAGGAGGGCAGTCTCTGTTGAGTGGCCGGCCTTGAATCCAGACTGGTGAGGGTCAAGAAGGTTGTTACTGTGGAGATAGGAGGACACTTGGCTCAAGATATCTCGCTCCAGAGTTTTGGAGAGAAAAGGAAGAAGAGAGACCGGTCTGTAGTTGCTGACTTCAGACGGGTCGAGCGTGGGTTTCTTCAGGAGAGGGTTGACTCTCGCCTCCTTCAGAGAATTAGGGAAACAGCCAGTTGAGAGGGAGCTGTTAATAAGATGGGTGAGGAAGGTCAGAAGGTCAGGAGCAATAGCCTGGAGAATGGGATGGGGTCAAGGGCGCACGTGGTCGGTCGGGCGGAGGTCACCAAGCTAAGAACTTGATTGGGAGACAGGGGGGTGAAAGAGGAAAGAGAGGGAGATGAAGAGGTTAGTGTTGGTGAGGTGATAGAAGATGGATTAGTAAAGGAGGAGCGTATGTCGTCTATCTTGTTTGTAAAGTAGTCGACAAAGTGGCTCGGCAAAAGGGTGGAAGGAGGAGGGGGACAGGGGGGATCAAGGAGGTTGGAAAAGATAGAGAAGAGTTTTTTGGGGTTAGAGAAGGAAGACTGAATTTTGGTCAGGTAGAACGAGCTTTTGGCTGCAGATATAGAGGAAGAGAAGGAGGAGAGAAGAGATTGATAGAAGAGCAAGTCTTCCGCTTGATTAGTTTTTCGCCATTTTCTTTCTGTCGCTCGCATGGTGGCTCTCTCGGCGCGCACCGAGTCCGACAACCACGGAGCCGGAGAGGATTTCCGAACCGGTCGTGTCTTAACCCTCCTGTTATGTTGCGGGTCAAATTGACCCGTTTCAAAGTTTGAAAATCTAGGAAAAATACTTCTAAGTACCTTTTCTGTATAAAACTTCTTCTGCTTACCTTATTTAGTGTAATCAACGTAAAAAAAAATACTAAAAAAATATCATGTATTTGCAACCCCCCCCTGCAGATTTATATAACAGAGATGATGTTCCCGGGTCAATTTGACCCGGCTGTGAAAGTGAAGGCTAAAAGTCATCAGAAGAGTCACGTTTAGACTATTTCTTTCTTTGTAAATGTAGGACAGTCTTTCTTACTCCCTCCCACCAAGTTTCAACACACACACTCACACCAACACACACACACACACACACACACACACACTAACACACACGCGCACAGACACCAACACACACACTCACACCAACACACACACACACACACGCGCGCACAGACACCAACACACACACACACACAAACACACTTCTTCTTTGGCTCTCTTCGAAGGCGGTCGCATTTTCTCTCCCTCTCCTCCCCATGACCTTCCCTTCCCTGCTTGGCTTCTCTTGTCCGTGTCTTGTCTGTCATATACTTGAGAGACTCTCTCCTCATTGCTCTTCGAACTAAAACTATGGACCGATCAACTGGTCATCTGATCAACTGGTCTCTCAACGAAATTGACACCGTCTTCTCGACGAGAAGCTTGGGTTCGGGGGAACCTGCCCGTCCTGCCGGGACGTTGCAGCTGGTTACACGATGGACGTGTCGTGTGTCTAGCAGCCCTTTCCGTGGAGGACGTAGATGACATCTACCTATTCGGAACTATGATTACAGGATTTCTGCTGTTTGGATTTGGCGTTGCCCTGGTTTATCGGAAAATTAAGGAAACGGTGACAGCCGTTAAAAGCCCCCTAAGGCTGCCCGACGAAATTGGATCGATTTGAAAAATGGGAGGAAAGTGGTGGAATAGCAGACCTGTGCGCAAATTGGATGTAGCTGCTGGAAGACCAAACAATCCCAATCTTATCTGCTTTCGGCTCCCTCGACCAGAACGGGCCTTGGCCAAGGCCGTTACTGGAACAACAACTCCCCTGAAGATCGCTGAAGTGAGAACCTCTCTCATTCCCTTCCCCCTATCCACAGACACCTGTGGTTGTTTTCTCCCAGGACCTTTCAAGGCTATCTCCATGGCAACGACCATCTTGCGGACTGTGAACTCTGTCTGTTGTGGCCTGGGGGAGGACGACTTACCAGACCACGCACACACAAACTTTCAATATACTGATTGCATTCACTACCCCCCTCCCCCCATCCCACGCCTTCGCCTGCTTCTTACCCCCAGTGTGACCGGACGGGGCTGTGGCTGGCGCTGCTGTGTTGGCGCCGGACCGGCTGGCTGCTTGTCGGTGCTGGTTACCTTCTGCCCCCAATGGATGGGCTTAGATCACCCAGTTGTTGGATTACCTCCCCTCCCCCCTTCCTACTCGTTGCAAGTCATGTCTAAAATGTATGTGCTTATGTGCTAAGGTGTTTTTTTCATGCTCCCACACTGTACCCCTCTCGGGGCATAGTCGGGGGGTTGGTGTTTTTTTCTCGCCTTCTTCCCTCATGTTATGCTGTAATCTTTCATCCACCCTTTCTTGCAATCTCGATGCTTTTGTACCTGTACTCTGGCAAACGACAAATAAATATATCAATCAATCAAAAAAAAACACATATCAGCACACACACACCCCGTTCACAACCCCATATATAATGTTGTACACATTTCAAACTTCAAACAAAAGAATCAGGTGGTTGTTATGGGTACCATCTCTATCCTGCTGTGTGCCCATCACTCTACATGAGAAGCACACTTTACAGACTAAACCATGTTTATCATCTTCTAACTTTCCCCCTAAATACACCTTTATTGGACATGGGACACTAATGTGAGGGTTTCTTTCATGTCTCAACTAATACATATGTAGTATAGTACTTCTAATATACTTTCTGTCTGACTGGGAGAGACACACACCCTGTCTCATCCCAATCTCAGACCCACACATTCTCTTTCTAACGACCGCACTTGTGCGAGAAATACAGATACTATTTTGACGGGAACCTTTACGAAAACTCCACCCACACGTATCAGGGGAGGGCCAAACATACAAAATGGTTGCTGAGAAGTCCTACAACATTACACTCTGCAGATACATACGACTGCACCAAGAGGATGACTGTGTGCTGGTCTTTGGTCATCTTTTATCATATATTTTATGCATCTTAACACTAAAAATAAACATAACTAACGTTTACTTTCAATACAAATCCTTTATGACTCATTTGGCTTGATTTTTAGTGGGCGGGTCATTATGACCCTGAACAGCACAGGTGTCTCATCTCTATTTATCTACATCACCCCACGAAGAAAAAAAAACTTACAAAATGCAAATAGAATTTAGGAGAAAATACATGTTATGGTAGACTAATGCAATTTAAATTTAGATTCTTTCAATGTTCCTAAAAAATAGTTTGAACATGTATTTTTCATTAAAACAAGTGAGTGCTCCTGATTGAACTCTGATCTATGGAGGGGTAAATAACTCAATTCCACTAAAAAACTGATTTAATTGTTAGTAATGTTGTTGGTGATGAGGTACAAACTATAGTTTTTAGAATGTTTTGGTTTCTGACCACTTTTGGATGATTCAACATTAACCGGGTCAAACTGACCCGGGAACATCACGGCTGTATGTAAGAAACGAACATAACAGGAGGGTTAAAAGGACAAAGAGAATCAAGAGATGAAGACAGGGAAGAGAAGAGAGTGTCTGTGACAGAGTTAGGCTGCATGAGTGAGAAGGAGCCAGTTGAGGGGAGAGCAGATAGGACAGAGGAGGCCAGGGAGGAGGGACAGAGGGTGCGAATGTTGCGCCGTACAGGTGCAGAGTCTGTAGATATGGGTGGGTTGTCAGTACCATAGAGCGAGAGAGAGTAAGAGATGAAGAAGTGGTCAGAGACATGGAGAGGAGTTACAGTGAGGTTGGAGGTAGAGCAGTTTCTAGTGAAAATGTAGTCAAGGCGGTTGCCGGCTTTGTGAGTGGGAGGGGAGAGACTGAGTGAGAGGTCAAAGGAAGACAGTAAGAGTAAGAGATCACATGACTTCTCTGTCTGGATGTTAAAGTCACCCAGAAGGATGAGCGGGGGGCCGTGTTCCGAGAAGTTCGACAGGAGGGCGTCTAGCTCTTCCAAGAAATCTCCCAAAGAACCAGGGGGACGGTAGAGAACAACAATGTGTAGTTGAACCGGATGAGTAACCGTCACAGCATGGAACTCAAAAGTCAGTGGGATAAAGAGTGGAAGCGAGTAGGGAGAGAAACACCATTTGGGTGAGATGAGTAAACCTGTACCTCCACCCCGACCAGAGGGTCTGGGTGTGTGGCTGAAGGAGAAGGCCGAGGAGAGAGCAGGTAGACGTGTTGTCTGCTGTGATCCAGGTCTCAGTGAGAGCCAGGAAGTCAAGCGACTGCTCCATGGCAAAGCCAGAGATGAAACCGGCCTTGCGGTTGGCTGACTGACAGTTCCAGAGGCCTCCTGTGACAAGGTGCTGGGTGTGAGTAGAACGGGTAGGAAGGATAACCGAGGAGGGGTTCCGGTACATGAATGAACGAGTCCTATAGTAACTACGAGTAGAGATACGCACAGGTATGGAAAAGACACACATATTCACAAAATGGTGGAATACACAGCCACCACGAAGACTCCAACGGAAGACTCCTATGTCTTTGTCCTCCGAGTCTTCTTATGTAAATTGTTTTGTTTTGCCTTTTTATGCTGATTAACCATGGTCACACATTTCACATAAAACCATAATCATGGGTATGTTTGAATAACAAAATAAGTTTTCTTCTTGTTCAATTGAACAAGCTATAGGTGTTTTTATAAATCAATCTTTCATTAAATACATTGAAGAGAATAAACAATCAGGAAACACAGACGCATGGAATAAACATGATGTAAAGACTCGACTCAAAGGAAGACATCCAGTGTTCTGCACTGCCTCTGGTAGTCACTGAGAAAGAAATAGAGCAACTATATGTAACAATCACACCTTCATGGCATACTTTGTATTATCAAGTAATAAGTGTGTAATGAGATAAGCAGTAGTTAATACTTACACAGAAAACAAACTATCTTTTGTATTTGGTTCATTGGGATATCAGATCGCACAATGACAGAAGGCGATGAATGCAAACATGAAACAAAGGCGGCAAACAATAGGTCAGAGGGTGGAGTTAAGTCAGGGCACGCAACATGACGTTTTACTTCTTTGAAGCAGCAATAACGAGCAAATGTACCCGAAGCAATGTGGATGATAGTTGATGGAAACTTCCACCTTCCCTAATGTAGATTATTAAGTATATATAAATAATTATAATATGTGTTCTTAATTCAGTTCAACAGCACGTCAGCCCCCTTTTGTTTCTCTTCATTTCTTGTCTTTCTAAAAAAAAAAATGGCTGTTAGTCTAATCAAACGTGTATTTCCCAAAGTTTACAGTATTGTTTGTTACAAATATCCTCCTTGTGTTAACTCCCTCCACTGCAGCTAAGTGAGGACATATTATATTTAGGAAAACAGAATTAAT
Organism: Pseudoliparis swirei; assembly: GCF_029220125.1. Taxonomy (NCBI): domain Eukaryota; kingdom Metazoa; phylum Chordata; class Actinopteri; order Perciformes; family Liparidae; genus Pseudoliparis; species Pseudoliparis swirei. The sequence goes on along the minus strand of NC_079393.1, from coordinate 10,720,881 downwards.
CAAAAAAAGCAATTCTAAAAATATTGTTGGCGTTAACATGCAACTTGTAGAAGGATGATCAGGAGAAATACTGAATGATCAATAACTGTACTGACGAAAATATTATTGTATGGGCATAAATCATTCAATTTTTAATTTGAATAATTGAGGACTATTAACATTTAAATAAAACATGTTGGCATGACCCTGAGATGGACTGGCGGCCTGTCCAGGGTGTCCCCTGCCTTCGCCCTATGTCAGCTGGGATCGGCTCCAGTGCCCCCGCGACCCTAATGAGGATGAAGCGGTATTGATAATGGATGGATGGATGTTGGCATGACATGCAATAGCATATGTAATAGTGGATAAAGAAAATGGAAAGAAATAGTGATGATGATACACTGATGAATTAAAAACATGATTAATAGCCGTGAACATTAAAGAAAACCCATCTTGTAGACCCCATCTTCATGTGTTCATAAGATGTATATTGAGTATTATTACACAATACAGGGAGGTCAGAGGCTTCAAAACATGTATTTCACATTGTAATTAGTGCTGTGAAAAATAACGCGTTAACTCAGTTAATTCAATTACAGGTTTAACTAGTTTTTTTTTTTTTTACGCATTTAACGCATGCGCAGAATGAGCTTCCAATCCGTCTGTTGTTGGTCGTCTCTCCAGCAGCATGTCATTCTGTCTCTACGTGTCGCGTTAACACGACTCCGATCTCCGTCTCGCGCGCCGCAGAGCTCGGATGCCGGCGTGTGCGCGCACATCAGGACGAAAAAAAGTCACTTGCATAATAGTAGGGGAGACACTGGAGTTGATAAGCGTGTCTTCTTGTCTGATCAATACGCAACTGTGAGGTGCGCGAATGGACCGAGCGGCCAGCTGCTGATCACTCACTCAACGAACAGATGAATTTTTTTGGGAGCACCGAAGACCCATTTTGACCCAGGAAAAACCCTGAATGTATATATGGGATTAATCATGATTAATCCACAGAAACCTGTGATTAACCTGATTAAAATTTTTAATCGTTTCACAGCCCTAATTGTAATACATACATATAGATACGTCAATCAGTTTTGAGTACAGATTTCAGATTTGACATTTCCATGATATCAGATCGTGATCTCTTTTGATCTCCAGCTCTCGGTTACACAGATATTGTTTTCGTTCACATCTTTTATTTGAGATATTTTGGCAGTTGAATTTCCCTGCTGGGGGATGTGCAGCTCATTTAGCCATGTGATTTATTTTATTTCCTCAATTGTTCACAATATTCTTCTTTTGGGTGATTTTTAAAAGCATACTGTTGTGACACTGGTCTGTGGTTCTGAGGCTGACTGGTTGTACTGGTCAGTTGATCCACATACCACTGTCCCCAAATGATTTACTGTATATATGATACTCACTGATCAAATGGCACCCTCTCCTGGTAGAGACGAGGCCATCCTCCATCCGTTCACACTGCAGCTGGTTAAAATGTGATTCAAGGTCACGCTGGTTTGTGCCGCATTACTTTTCTTTTTCTTTTGGATTTTCCATACTCTGCATTACGCTCTCCTTTAGATGCCCTTGATCCTTTCTATTATATGTTAATGCTTCTGCTCAAAGCAAGCCTCGATGTCCCGATGTAACGGGTCAATGCCCGAGACTAAATGGTTTGATTTGCCTTTAATCAGGTGTCACATTCACAGCAATTGCCAAGAAGGTGAGTTGTTGAGCTGGGCAGTGGAGCGTGTCAGTGCCTTGCTCAGAGGCAGCTTGTTTCATTAGAGATGGGGAGCACATTTTGAAACTCACAAGCCTTATATTCCCTGATGACTTTAGGCTCAGCATTACCCCAAATGACTGTGCTGCCTGTGACATGGTTGTTCTAAATTATCTGTAAGAAAAATGCACATGTAGAATTAAAGGCAACATATGGTGATTAAAGGAAAACGTAAGTAGCTCAAATCTTCCAACAAAACAGGCCAAAATACTGTAACGTGTGTTGTCTGCGCAGTGGTGAGCAGTTGGCGTTGGTGTTCTTAAGATTGTGGTAATCTGCTTAGTGTCGGTAAGTACCCAGCTAGAAGCCAGCCAGCGTCCAGATTGTCTCTTCCTGCCCCAGATATGCGACTCAGACAATAACAAAGCGAGGCTCGAGGAAACATGTGGCGCGATCGCTTCACTGGCACGAAATATGCACCTCCTCTCCTTCAGGAACTGCATTGACAGAGTCGTGGAAGAGGTTCTGGTTGGTCCCCTCAACTCGAAGATGTTTGGCAGCGTCTCTAAGAAGTGGTTTGTGAAGAAGCAGAAGAGGCACCAGCACAGGTCTGGCAGGAGGCCGTGCACCAGGAAGAAGAAGAGATGGGCGTCCAAGATCCTCAAACGGCACCGCCAAAAGATCCTGAGCGAGCTGGACGTCAGCGCGGTGCTTCCCTACCTGGTATATGATAAGGTTTTCACACTGGGGGAGTATAAGGAGATACTGGGACACGAGTCCAGCAAGAAACGGACGGAGGTATTCTTGGACCATCTGTCCTGTAAGGGGCCGGCTGCATTCTGTTCATTCTGCTCTGTTTTGGAGGAAGAGTGTCCTCACCTGCTGACTTCCTTTCTGCTGGATGAAAAAGGTACAACCATTGATCCGCCACACATTACGTTAATGACCGACACCAAAAGCTAAAGGCAGGTGTTCCTGTATGTGTTATTACATTATTATAACATTCCAGTGTCCATGAGAACAAAACAGCATTACATCTCTTCAATGTGTCGCTGCTCTCCTCTTGTTGGTCCAGTGTTATCTTGTGTGGCATTGGTTTTTCTGCGAGAAAATTAAAACAAACCAAAACAACTAAAGGGAAGAATACTACTTTGCAGTAAGCTACCGCCACAGACTAAGAGCCAGCTAAAATAGCCTCTTAAATCTGGATGTCTGAGGGGATTACTGAGCCGCCAGCGATCCCAACTAGCCACTCACAACATATGGCCTCAGCGTGGCTGTAACGTCTGCAGCTCTGTGCTGCACTTGTATTCACAGAAGACTGAATACTCTCAAGACAATGACCCGCATTTACAGCACAGTGTTATCAGTGGATAATATCCATCAATTACAATCCTGTAAATCCTCTTATGTAGTCAACCAGTCAGAGGGGAATGTGTGTAAATTAGCAGAGCCATAAAAAGTGTCTTGTATATTAATCTTTTCCTACAGATGGTGCCCCGCGACAGGCCAGGAACGGGGGACTCCCAGTGCCCCCTAACAGTCCAGGAGAGCAACCTCTGTGCTCCCCTCCCACGTACACCGACCCCGTGTTTGACTCCAGGTGAGAGCAAATGGACATTTCAGTGAAGTTGAGAAACTCACGTATGAAGGGTTTTAACGTCTGATGGATGTATAAATTGATACATTCCAAACTGTGTTATAACGTGTAACAAACTTTAGACAAACTAAATATCGGTGATGCGGTTAAAGAAAAGGCCCCTTAAAGAGCTTAGGTTTATGCTTTCATTTATATTTCTCAATGATGTAATTGATTACAATCACAATTCCTGGTGCCAGCCAAAATAGCTAATTTTTTATTCTGATGTTGGTTGATTGTGTCTAGAAAACACAGACAGGTGCGGACACATTGTCTTTTGTTATTGTGATCCACTCATCTCACACTCAAGGAACATTTGCAACATCAAGTGTTTTTTGAATGGATCCACACAGGCATCCGTGTCTGCCCGGCAGTTACCAAACCACTGTGTCTGCTTTTTTATTTTCTAATTCAAGATTCCAAGATGTTTTATTTGTCACATACACACACAGGGTGTGCAGTGAAGTGTGTGTGTGTGTGTGTGTGTGCCCTAAGAGGGCAGTTGTGTGTGGTCTATGGGGGGTCCTGGTGAGGTGGAGTTCACAATCCTGATGGCCTGAGGAAAGAAACTCCGTCTCAGTCTCTCTGTTCTTGCAAGCGTGACGGAGGCGCCTGCCTGACCGCAGCAGCTGAAACAGTCTGTTGGTCCTGCAGGGTGGGAGTGGTAGGTCCAAAAGCGCTCAGCAGCGCACTACTCTCTGCAGACCTTCCTGTCCTGAGGCGAGCAGTTGCCAAACCAGGCTGTGATGCTTCCTGTCAGGACGCTCTCTACAGCTCCAGAGTAGAAGGACTGAAGGATCCTGCTGCTGCTTTTCTCACCAGAGTGTCTGTGTTCCATACCCGCTCACCCTCTCCACAGTAGTCCTCCGTTAATCCCAGTGAGTACGTCCTCTGTTGTTGTACCCTCCTAAAGTCCACAATCAGCTCCTTAGTTTTGGTGACATTCATGATGAGGCTGTTGTCCTGGCACCAGAGTGACAGATCACTCGTCGTTGTCGGAGATCAGGATGATGGTGTTGACACAGTCATGTGTGGGAGTACAGTAGGTAGGGGCTGAGGCGCCTGGGGGGGGGATGTTGTTCAGTGAGAGGAGGGGAGTGTGTCTGCCCCCACACTGACCACCTGTGGGCTGGGTCAGGAAGTCCAGGATCCAAGCACACAGGGGTGTTCAGTCCCAGCTCAATCAGCTTGCGGGCCAGTCTGGAGGGGACTATGGTGTTGAAAGCTGAACTATAATCAATGAACAGCAGTCTCACATAGCCGCCCCTCTGGCTGTCCAGATGAGATCCATGGAGGAAGGAGAGGAAGGCGCAGATGTAGTCCTTTATCTCCTTCAAGCATTTTCCACCACGAGGGTGAGGGCCACGGTCGGTAGTCATTCATACATGCCTCTTGAAGCAGCGGGGGACACCGGACAACACTGGCTAGGCTAGTTAGCACAGGTCTTCAGTACTCGCCAGATATGCCATCTGGACTGCAGCTTTCCTGGTGTTGACCAGCGTGCATCCCCACGCGCACGCTAACGTGTTGTTGACGTGAGGCTTAGCTTGCGCTGCTGCTTGCTCCCCAGTACAAACGCATTCAAATGAGGTATGAGTTCTGTGCTGGCCGGCACACTCCACATTGCTGGCATGTCTCTGGTAGGTGATAGTGTCTCCGTCCAGCCCCTGCCATGGCGCCTGGTGTCGCGCTGCTCCTCCATCTGTGATTCCTCTGTCTCGGTACCTCCTCCTGCCTTCTTCACCGCCTCCTCAGTCCATAGACCGCTGCCTTGTACTGCCCATGTTGCCGGATACAAGACCGTAGCAGGCAGCATACGGCGCTCACAGCTTCACGGATGGGTTAGGACCTAACTTTTTTTTACGGGGGGGGGGGAGTCGTTAAGCGTTGCTGTTAGCTCATTGCTACTTCGCAAAACTCGCTGACGCCACTGATGTCCCAGTCGACGACACGCAGAGCGTCCTGTAGCCACCGCACATGCACCGTTCCTACCGCTTTCCTCAGCGATCCTTTGTTTATACTCCCGAAGAAAAAATGGCATGGTCTGATTTCCTTTCGGGAGAGGAGAGAGCTTGCTGCTCTCTTTGAATGGCGATAGCAGTGGTCGGTCCAACTTCCCTCTGGTAGCAGCACAAATGTGCTGGTGAAAGTTCGGCATGACTTTTTTTTTGCCTGTTAAAAGTCCCCAGCCACCACCACAGCCTGGGATACGTGATGATATGCCGACATGACACATCACATCATGTAGGATGTGTCCGTGCGTGTCCGCTGTGGGTGGTGGTGGTAATGTGATGGACCAGCTGAACTCCCCGGGAAGGTGGGAAGGTGAAATGCATGAGATGATCGCCATCCAGGTCCAGGTCGCAGGAACGAGAGAGAGAGTTAATGTTCTTGGGGTCACAAACCTCCACATTTAACAGACACTTCTTCTCTGTCTGCACTGCAAAAAAGAGAAGGACTGGGTTGGGCATGATGACTCCATCCGCACCAGCCAGTCAGCCAAAGTTTCCAGACAAAAGATGTTACAATCCCGCATGTCCGTGGAATCTGATCCTTGCCCTAAAATCCTCCCCCTCCGCTCTCGCGTTTCGATGTTTCCGCTGTAGCCGCTCCACACTGTTGTTGTGGTTCGCGTGCAATCTCTGCCTGCCGCCTGGATCGATGAAAAAAAGACAAAAAACCTTGTTTTGCGCAAAAGTTTATAAACACAAAACTAAGAGCAATAATCTCCGCGGAGCTGCCGCGACGGCGACTGGACACAGCCGCGCCATCCAAAATGTGGCAACGGCAACTTGATGGAAAAACGTGATGGCCTATCGGAGATTATAGATCGAAGAATCCATCTACGTCTTATTGCTTTGCATGGGTTGTGTGTAAAATGTGGTTCCAGTGTGCTAACAGTGTTGCTCCTCTGTGCTCGGTTGCTTTATGAAGCTGTGCATGGCAGCATGTCCAGAATGATGGATGTTGTTGTATCATTGCATCAATGTCTTGCTCTGTGGTTTCTGCACTGGCCTGTTGGCATGCTTGTGTAGTTACCTTCGCATTGAAAATGCCGGAAGGTTATGTTTTGATCGCCGTGTAATTATTTATTTATTTATTTGTATGCGTGTTATTCGCAAAACTCAAAAAGTATTGAACCGAATCGCATGAAATTTGATGGGATGATTGTTTATTATCCGGGGACCAGTTGATTAGATTTTGGGATCGATCGGGTCAAAGGTCATGAACAGGTCAAATCTTCTTGAATCACATGGAATTTGGTGGGATGATTGGTTATTATCCGGGGACCATTTGATTAGATTTTGGGATCAATCGGGTCAAAGGTCAAGGTCAAGGTCATGGAAAGGTCAACATCTTTTTTTACCATAGCACGATACATTTTTGTCCAATTGGCATGCAACTAATGCCAAAATGTTCATAATTCAATGCCCAATCTTAATTAATAAATACACGGCGATCAAAACATAACCTTCCGCATTTTCAATGCGAAGGTAATAAATAAATAAAGTGGTGAAAATATGTATCGGATATTTTGGAGAAATTATTCCAGAGACTTCAAAAATCAATGCAGAGAAACGATCGAAGCGGCATGTGGTGCTCCAACACTAAGACACTTTATGTTGTTTTTTCCTTTAATTTTGGGCCCATCTGTATAGTTGAATTAATTTGGCAGAAATTCTCTTGCATAATTGAAGGCTTTTGCAGCACAATATTCAAGTCTTGAATTGGTGATTCATATCTGAAATGACAGAAAAGAGGAGCATAAAATGACATCTGCTGAGCTATTCTTTTGTATATGACGGCCGCAGCAGTCCAGTACCCTGGTCCTGCGAGGCTTTTTTTGTCACTGCATGTCAGGCCCTGTGAATGCATCATGACTGAGTGTAGGTGTCTTTATGGGTGTGTGTGTGTGTGTGTGTGTGTGTGTGTGTGGACCCCTGGAGAGTACCCTTGGCCCAGCTAACACTGCAGGGGGAGGGGAAGCAGGGAGCAGTTGACATTGTATATATATATATATATATATATATATATTTGTGTGTGGGTGTTAGTGCTTGCTTGGATGTGATGCCTGAAGTGATGGAACAGACAAGCTGATATGCTCCCTAGACCGTTAGGAAGGCCTCTTTAATGTATGACAGCTAAGTCAGCATGGAGACAGCTATCCCAGTGGTCTGGCCCTGGGCACTGACACACACACACACACACACACACACACACACACACAGACAGGCTGACAGAAACAGACCAACACACAACACAGCATAGCAGCACACACACAGCCAGAATAGTCCCAGATGCAATACCTCTAACAAGGCAATGTAAGTCCCTTTTGAAATTGTATTTCAGAGTTAGATACTTGATTTGAACGCATGTCAAAGAATCTTGAGTTCAGCTGTGAGCAGTGATGCTAACAGCTGTTGGTGTAAAGGGAGGATGCTTTTTGTTGCTTCTGTGTTGGTCTTTTATGTCTTCCTGCATGTGATAGCTGTTAATAGAGGGCTGATTCAGATTTACTAATTGGGACTAAAAATGGCATAATCATTTGTTTATTCACTCTCCGGAGAAGTAGGACAGAAACAGCCTCAAGTCATGGAAGCTCCTCTTCAGAATGCATGTGCCAGCATGTGTCCCTGTGTGACAGAGGGAAGCAGGTCTGCAGCTATACTCCTTACAGATGTGGAAACAGTCTGGGAGTATGTTCCTCGTGGAAAACTGCTTCTGTGTTTGCTTTTCACCTTCCTGGTCTGCACACTTTCTCTGATCCACAGCAGAAGAGCAGATAGATTGTTAGCTGTGTGGGTTCAAAGAGACACTGTGTTTATTAGTTTGGCTATCCATGTCCACCGCTGGTTAGAATCCCACCGACTTAGAGCGAACATGCAGCATTTAATCACATCTCTGGGTTTCCGTCTTAAAGGACCTGTGCATCACTGTAAGAGCAGCTCGGGAACCGGTGTGAGGCTGATTGAATCCAGTCTAAGGGCCGTTCACTGCCATACGGTTTTCATGGGACTGTTTTTGAAACCAGCATTAAAAAACATCAAGAGCCATCGCCTGAATTAAAGTGCATTAAATGCATGATTACGCAGAATTATTGTTAGGATAGCTGGCTTATTTTTCTTCTTTTATAGCTGCAGGATATCTCACTACAGAGGATGTGTGATTCCCCAGGATGTGCTGGCCATGTGTAAAGATCTATGTGGCCTTATATGTACTGTATATGTGAGGCTGCAGCGATGATGTAAGTCACCGTGCCTTCATCCATAAGTGGAAAGAATTAGATGCTGGCAGGTCAAGGAGGAGGAGGAGGAGAGGAGGAGGAGGAGGAGGAGGGATTAGCTGGAACTGTGAGGTTATGCTTCTCTGTGCTGATGACTCACCTCACAGCATATAGAGAGAAAGCACTGCGACAGCACTGAGGTGTGACTGTGTGTGTGTGTGTGTGTGTGTTTCATTACTCTTGTTCTTCTTGGTGCAGTGCATTCATGTGAAGAGGACTTTCTCTGTGAACTTCTTTCTCCTCTCTCTTTGGTGCAAAAGTAATAAATCACGGTAGTGGTTCTCGGGGCTTCGGTCCAGGTTTGTCTCCTCCGGGAGAAGCCTCCGAGTCCTACAAACCAGCTTTGATTTTGCTGTACAGAAAAAGAGAGTCTCAGGACACAAGAAAGAAGAGCAGCCCCGTCTGTCCTATTTACTTGCTTGGAAAAGGGCTTTTCGTGTTTTGCGCATATACGTGTGCCGGTGCATCTCTGTGTGAGCGTGCTCGTGCAATAGCAGATGTCAGCAGTGGGTTCTCATGTGAGAAGGGTAATGATGGGGCCGGCTGCTCCGAGCCGTTACTGTCGAGATGCAGAGGAGGGACGCCAATGCAAAATCAAAGTGCTGCATGCAGCTGGCTTCAGACTGCAGCACAGCCACTGACCCACTGCTGTCTCAACGTTTCCCCACTGACACACTGTTACTGGTTCCCATACTCGCTCCCTGTACTGTGTGTGTGTGTCTATGAAAGTGAGAGAGAAGGCTGGTGTGTGTGTGTGTGTGTGTCCCTAACAGTTTCCCCATCCACTAATGATTGCTGTGTCCTACATGTCTGGTAATGACGAGCCGTAGCATCTGATCAATCAGGAGAGTCATCTGGTGGCATCCAAGTCAATGGGAGGTGACAGAGTGCGCTGCTGGTAGTTTTGTTGCTGCTCTGATGATTCCATTAGTGGTGTATTAGTTGAGTGTTGATTGGATAAAAAAAAAAGGCTAGTAACAGGGAGCAGCGACATGTTCTGTATGAAGAATCATTCTTCACTATATAGAGATTGTTAAAATACCAAGGTCACCCCACCAACACCAAAACGACAGGTTCACTTCTTTTTTCATTGTGTGGGGTTTTCCGCTCTTACGTTGAAGGACAATGTCATTGTGCGACACAGGATTGCACAATGACATGCGGTTGCAGACCGATGTAAACACAAAAAGAAACGCGGAACAAAATAAAACAAAAAAACATCATCAGAAGAAATGTCATTCGCTGCAAAAAATATATATTTTGGCTGACATCTTAACATGAAAAAAATCATCCTTCAGGTAAACATTGTCAATCAACTCGACAATGCTTATGTGCGTATATGCAAAGCTCTTTGGCTCCACCTGAGTCCTGCGCTCGGTCCTGTCTCTCCTCCCTCTCCTTCTTGGGCGGTCGACTCCATCTTCGATGGCGTTGCTGCACTTTATCCAATCCACAGACTTCCTTCTCTGATCTTGACGTTGAGATTTTCTATGTCGTGTTTTTTACGCGCATCCACCAATAAACACGAAAACACAACAAATTAAAACAAAACTGTAGTCTGTGGGAGCTAACGGCGTATACGTGCGCCACTGGCATGAATATAATTATTACATTTGGGTGAAACAATGAGTGAAAAAATAGAAGCCTAAAAATATTTAGCAAAATGAACGTATGTAAACTAATGATTGCCATACCCACCGAATTCAGAGAGACGGTCTCAGTGGGAGCTGATTGAATTACATGTTTTTTGAACGGTACTGATTCCATTACACATATTCTGTTTCAAACCCAGAGATACTGTAAGTGGAGAATCCAAGTTATTGTTTATTTCAAAGATATTTTACTCTCTATCTACTGTGCAGATATTCCTCTCTTCAGCAAAAGCTACATGGGAGAATTGTTGGACACATGAGCACGACATGAATTTAGGTTCCTTTAATGCCCTGAAGGGTTTTCTGCTTCCAGTCAGCCAGAAGTAACTAACTGGCAACCACAAAAAGAGCTGTTTTTTTATAAATATATAAATAAATATAAATAACAGCTCTTTTTGTACAGAAATCAGAAAAGGCCTGATGTTCATTGTCTTCATATTACATTGGTATTTGCTCTAAATTTAAAGCTATACAAACTCAGATGTTTATTTTAGTAATAGGGGCTTTCACTATTGATTTTATTCCACATAACCACACAATGCAGCATATTTAAACAGGCAGTCATATGTTTACCTTACACTTGCCAAAGAGAGGTTTGCATAATGCACACACTATGTGGAGGATACTTTCATCCATAGAGCCCTAACGTGTCATAGGTCCATACATTAATAACAACAAGAGCCAACGAGGGCTTCGTTCCCCTGATGCTAGCGATGCTCCGCCTGTTTAGCTTTTATAGTAGAAATCTTCCGGAAAACGGCACAGTTCCTCAAGTTAATTTTCAACATGTGCTTCGGTCTGATTTTTTTCTAATTAACAAACCAGATAATCCCTTTATCACATAATGCGTATAACAGCTATCGTGGTATTGTATTCCTCATAGCCGATAATATAGGATCCTCAGTTTCCTTTTATCTGGCCTCCTCCGACCTCCGGTGCTGTCAGCATCTCTGTTAGGTCCGTCAGGTCTGGTGAGCGTAAGAAGTGCATCTCTCGACTCAGGTGAGCACTTTTCTACTCCTCTAAGACTTCAAAGTCTAGACTAATCGACTTCCTTTGAAGCTTAGAACGGCACAAGTGTGTCAGTCTATTGACCGAAAAAAACACCCCCGCCAGCCTCTGTTTGCTGCTGATGACGGGCAGTGTGGGACAGCTGCTGCGCACCTCCATGAATGAAATACCAAGCCACTGTTTAAGCTGCTGTGGAACTGAGATGCGCATGTTCTATGTCACGCATCAACAAATGTCACATGAACATAACATTATTTATGGACAAGGTATACTATACTATGTTGTTCTTCCTCAAATGGGAGGACGTATGTTCAGTGTCACCAAGACAACTCTTGTATGTATACTTTTAACCCTCAATATCAAGAGTTCCTAACAGGCTCTGTAAGACGGAAGGTGTAAGAAACTTGTGAAAAATGAAAATATGGACGAGTACATTATTGTGAAAATGTGGAAAAGACTATTACACATATATATGGTAGCAGATAGGAGAGGTTTAAAACACAAAGGGTTCATAAACGAGAGACAGAATTATAACAATCAAATGTGTATCATAGGTGTTTCAAGGTGAAACAATCTAATGAAATTAGTTAAGTGGAATAAGCCCATTAAAATGTCCAATAGCTGGAGGACACTTGACTTTTAGAATAATTGTCTTTCTCATCCATCCAACTTACTTTATCTGTGTATCAATTCATCAATTTATGACTGTACAGTTCAAATAGAAATGGACATTTGTCCTGCTCATGCCCGTGCCGATCACATTTATTGTAATAGACTGACAATGTTTGAACACATGATGGTGCAACTTGCAGTGTCAGGTAATGGACTGTACCAATAGTGCAAGATGTTGCACATGACATACAAACAGATAAACTCAGATGTGGCCTGCTTGGACACAATTGTATAATTTATTAAAGAAATGCTGCGTTTGTGTCTGGAACTCCAGAGAACAGAAACGTACGCAGGTGAAGCAAATTGGTAACTGAGAGCTGCCTGAAAGGAGTGTCAATGTCTGTCCGTCTCGATAAGTTATAGTGTACGACTTCAATGTCAATGTTAAAACCCTCTTCAGCCATCTCATTCATCCAAGTCAGATTAACAGAAGGACGGCCCCTCGAACACTTTCCATAGTCGCCTCCCTAACGTCTTTGCACGTGACCTTTAAGTTTAATTAACATTCAACTGTTTCATGTTGAAAATCTGCCATTTTGCATCATAAGTAAAGCCAAGAGAAACATTTCTAATCTGTATGTATCATTGTGCGTACTACTTTGATTGTGTATCGATTATCATGTTATACAGTAACATTCAGGCGTAATCTAGGATGTGTTGTTGATCTGCTCGTTTACCAAAGATCTAACTGAGTAAGGCATTTAAGATAAATAATAATCGCCAAGGAGTATGATAAGAATTATTATAATAATCACAATTATTATTATGATCTCATGTAGCTCCTACACGCACAGTACTTTCACTTTAAATTCACACTGTGAGCTTGGAGGTTCATTATTTAACTTTGTGACTTTAGATTTATTTCAATTACTCCAAATGTATCGAAGCGTGCGACTTGACGTCCACTGAAGAAACGAAAAATATCGTCTGAGACAAACATCCAATCTACTTGGAACGATGAGGAGACGATAATCTTCCTCAAATTAATACAGGAAACTAACATAAATGTCTTATTTACATGTTTAATACGTTATTTTCTTGACTTTGAGGTTCGACTGACACACTTGTAATCATCTTTAAGTCATTTTGTTCTTCTGCAGTGGCACCTGAGTGGAGAATAACGCCTCCCATTCTTTATCTCAGGGAACCAACCCAGAATATTATGTAATACTAGATGAACATTGATTTGCATTTGATTTGATTGATCTTCTGTACATGCGGCTAACATGTGCTAGAAACTGAAGCAGAGAAATGGAATTCAACATTCATTCATTTTACTGTGTGCACATGTGACATGTCAAAATGTCATCTGTGAAAAATGACACGAAACAGGAAATGGCCTCCAAGAAATCCCCCACCTCCAAGCAAAGGAGGAAGGGGGCTCAACCTGGTTCCTCTCCTGGAAGCCGTTGCTTGTTCCAGGAAGCACTGTGAGACACATTTACTTTATAAATAAGCTCCTTTAACAAGTAATTAAAGACAAACTAGACTTCTTAAACAGATGCTACAACTGAGCCCCTACAAATGAATCGGTCCATCTCCTCCCTCCCTCCCCTCCTCCTCCTCCTCCCGCCTCTCTCCTCTCTCCTCCCCTCTGACTACACACACACCCACACACTCTCTCCCCTACCTCACACACACACGGACGCCTGGACGCTGCAGCGTTTTTAAGAGAGTGTTTCCAGCCCTGGATAGGAGGGAGGAGGCAGGAGGCAGGAGGAAGGCGAAAATGCCCAAATCGTGACCGTGTTCACACCAAAAAAAAGAAGCAGAAGAAAAGAAAGAAAGACATTACACGCATCGGATGGATCGGCGATCTGTGGAGGCGCGCTAACACACGGTCAGAGTGTCATTGCAGACATGGGTCTCAGCCGTACGGCACCTCTCGCTCAGCTCCTCGGGAGTGTTTTCACTGTCAGTCCTTCAGCGCTGGAAATGGCGTTGTGATGCTGAGCATGGAAGACGCAGCGCAGGCGGATGCCAGGGAATAAAGAAATATATGATCACCTGTGCTTTTCATTGGGTTGGATTTTTTGTATCGGTGGATAGTACCATGGTGAATTACCAGAAATACATTACTGTTATGCAGCTGGCTCTGGGGGTGACCGCCTCCAACAAAGATCAGTGTCTTCCACCCAGGAAGCATATGTGGTGAGTATGAATCTTGGGTGCGGAGGGTTTTGATGATGATGATGATGATAATGCAGGTTGGGAGAGAGAAAACAAAAGAAGATGAAGAAATAAATAAATAAAAATGCGATGAGCCGAGTTGTCGCCTCCCACCTCTTGTCAAATGATGAGCGGCTCACGGAGCCACGGTGTGCCCGCTCAATCTCCAAAATGACATAATATTCCGTTCGGCAACTGCAGCCAGTCTGCACCATGTTGCAAGCATCACGAACCCACAGTGGTCGATGCACAGTCGGTATCCGGCAATGGCTCTCCGCATGCCGGGAGTGTGTGTGCGTGGATGCGTTGTCTGTGCGCGGTCGTGACGCCTATAGTCCAATGGCTCAAGCTATCTCCGTTCTATCCACCGGGTTGTAAAGTTGAATGCGTAGGGATGATGTCATAGCATCATTATTGTTTCCTCGCCACCAACTCCATGTGCTTTAATGTAATATATGGCCTCCACTGCACTGCTGCTGTCACTGGAAATGTCACCACCACCATGCTCACCATGTCGTAAACCATTGCCCTTCCTCCTCAAAGCCCTCTTAACCCCACTGCTGTGTTGTAATTCATTAATAAAATGTAAAGCATGAAACATGATCCCCTCCTGTTGATATTTCATGTGCTGCAGGCCTCTGTACACCTCTCATTGCCATGTATATTAAACATGTTCAACCCATTCTCTGCTCTCAGCATGTGTGTTTGTGTCTCGTATCCACCTCGTCAGTGTCCTCATTACTCTGTGTGCCTGTATATTACAACCTCTCATTGTCTCTCTCCTCCTCGTTCATCTGTTTACTTTAAGACAGACTTTCATTCCTTTTTCCTGCTGTAAGCAGTTTGTCACCGAGGCTGCATCGTGTGTGACATGGTCATCTCTAATTACAGCCGGATTACCATCTTGTTTGAATGCAAAAACGGTTAATTGGGAGTCAATAGATTCAATGGGACTCTGGTAGCCAAGTGTCTCACACAAGCTCAAAATGTATCGCACGGTGCGGATCGGTTAACCACATAATGCAGTTACATCGCTGTGACTCCAGTGTGTGAAGGGCTGAACTATTATCGTCACCTCTATCAAGCCAAACTAAACCATCGTTTCACGCAAGGACAAAACACCGGTGCTGAAAATCTCTGGGCGTCATATTGTCTTGAAGGCGATCATCATGAATAAAGGAGGTTTACCAACATGCAATAAAATCCAAGTTTACATTATGTAAATAGTGTGTGTACAGATGTTTTTACAGTTTGGAGTTATTAATGGTGCAATAAGGCGGTTCGTGGTTTTTCAGAAACATGGCCACCATCTGTTCTGGACTCTCAGAGAAGAGGAGCGATGTCACCAAAGTGCTGCAGATATTGTTTATCTCTTGGTCTCTTTGGCTAATTATATATCTTAGTCGTCCTCTTATTAGCCCAGGTGTCCCCCTCATGAGAAGATAAGGGATTTCACTGAGACAAAGGACTCCTTTCATTTTTCTTCTGTCGTTGTTGTTCTGATATTTCTCCATATTCAAGCAGATTTTAGAAAGCGCTCTTCTTGTCTCCTCCACAGAAGTGCTCTTATTTAAAAGGCTAACCTTATGTAACTCTCCGAGCAAGCTCTGACCTTGTTAAAAAATAAAAATAAATGTAGAGCCAGAGTGAAAAGCAGCCGCCCCA
Organism: Pseudoliparis swirei; assembly: GCF_029220125.1. NCBI lineage: Eukaryota > Metazoa > Chordata > Actinopteri > Perciformes > Liparidae > Pseudoliparis > Pseudoliparis swirei. The sequence continues at coordinate 10,705,090 of NC_079393.1, read as the reverse complement.
GATTATTTGAGAGGGAGTTCTTCATGCACCTCCAACAATCCATTACTAAACACTGAGTGATCCATAAGAGTGTTTTTGTGTCTCAACTTTTTGTCACAGAGGACCATCCCAGGAGTTTGCTTCACTCCATTTACTCTCCCGGTGTTTGGGTACAACCAAAGATTTTATTCATCATGTTACTACGGTTTGGATGTTTAAATGTGAAAATGTTTTTCTACCTTTCAAGCAGGTGTTGTTTTATATAAATTTTCACACCGTAAAATTACTTGAAATGTACAATACTTGTTATTTATCTCACTGAATATCACGTCTGCTGGTCACAGTGTTGTTGCACTCTTTTCAAACCAATCTCCATTTAAAGTAACAACAATTAATCTTTGACAATAAAATATTGCAGACTTTGCATTCATAGTACCTGTAACAGATTACCCGCCTGTTGAACATTTGAAGAGACTTCTAATCCTTATTTGTGCTAATTCACCAATTGTGTAATATCAACACTATATACTATCATTGGGATTTTCAGATTGTTTAGTTATAATGTAAAAATAAAGGAGGATAATTTAAAATGGTCAACAGTAAAGTATGGACATAAGGAGATATAACTGCCATAGTCCTTTTGAAATATATAATTAGAGCATCCCTTTCATTAACATGCCTTATAAACAGAAAAGCTCTTCACAATATGGCTTGAGAACTAATACTGACTCATATCTTAAAGGCTCATCGGCTACAATTAGACACCAAAACCTCCAATTTGTTTTTAAAACCTATTTACGTCATACATTACATAGTGATAGCGAAATAATACATGAAATAAAGAATATGGGATTAATACTCATGAGAATAAGTATTAATCCCATGGTTGGGATTATTCTTATTAATACTCATTAATCCCCCTGGTTGTCAGACTCTGCTTCATAAGCATCATCGGTAAAAGTACAAATAATAGTAATAGTCAGCTGTAACGTGAATAGTTGTATCACACTTCCTTCCTTGTGGCTCTGAGCACCTTTTACAGAATGGGAGTAAATCTGAGTCGTTGCTCTTCCGCTTTGTTCTCATCCCTCTCATCTAAATATTAAACAAAAAAATGTGACAGCACACCTAATGGATGCGCTCTAATGCAATGCCATGTAGTGCGCAGTGTCCTCATTTAACAGGCTTGTGTTTTGGACATTTCTGTCTGGAGACCTTGTGAAACATGTGGTGTCCGTCCACCTGACTAATGCAGCACATCGTGACATTAGCATTACGGTTCAGGTGAAGTGCAGCAGCAGGTTTTGACACCTCATGAATCATAAACTCTCAGTGAATACCATATTAAGTTTTCTCAGAGCAAATAAACACAAATCAAGTATCTTACTTATCAGACATGAAGTACAAACAGGATTTTTATTATGATAAATGCACAGTGTAACATAAAGTGCCTTGGGTGGAAAAGTGTAGTTCATCATATTTTGTCATCTTCTCTCTGCAGGGATTTTGGAGAAAGATGCTCCATTGATAACTTGATGAATGAAACCTGTTTAGATCAACACTGCCCTATACCCACAGTGTGCCCATAATCAGAAAAGTGGAGAGAGAGAAAATCCTAAATGAAGCTATTATTTTAAAATGTCATGTTATTGTAAATTGTCTTAAATCTAGAGACATCTCTTTGATCTTATGAACTTCCGATCACCATTTATCCCTATTTTCCTTCCTAGAAACATTATTAATTGAGCAATAAAATAACCAATACTACCAGTGATAATACTACTATTACTACTAATAATAATACATGATACGTCACCTCAATAAAATATATTATTATTTTTTATTTGTCAACTCCCCGAACAAGGATTATGAAAAGCAATGCGCTTTTAGAGTTAGATCATTATTCCGTCATTGCAAATACATTTAGCATACAGATGTACAACAGGATGTGACATCACTGAAAAACACAGATTTTAAACAAAGCCAAACTCTTCATTGCATTCGAGTCCAGAATTTAAGCGTCCTGTTTTTAAGGTCGCTCTTTACATAATTGCGGCCTCTGTCCCACTTCTGGAGCTGCCTCCTGTTCTGATCTCTCAGCGTGTGGCGGTGCGATTACACACCGCTCTGCTCCCAACACTTATACCATCAACTGAACGAAGGCCGAGGCCACCGTGTACATCACATTCTCCTAAAATTAGAGAAGGCACAGCTCTGCTTTCCTTTGATAAAGACTAAATAGCAGCAGCTCTCTAAATTAGAAATAATTTTAACAAACAGATGTTCCTCTTGCCTGCAGTCTTAAAAAGCCATTCCCTTCTGCACACAACCAACGATTAGCATTAACCTGGTTTAATGAACTTTACACGCTGTTGCAAGCCTGCAGGGATATTACTACAAATGTGTTTATGTAATGTTTCCTCTTATTTTTAATTTGCACATTTTCTCCAAAAAGGAAAACAAAAACAAACAGATGGTGTGGTCACAGTGTATAGAGACAACTCCTTTTAGGCCTGCACTAATGTTGAATTAAATTGTGTATCTTTCACACTGTGCATGGCTTAATTAGTTTTATTGTGTCTCTGTGTGTCCCAGACACTGGTCAGGACTGCTCTTCTTGTTAAATGTTATACTAGCAGTGGGCAAGATGGGGGGGATGAAGCGTAATATTGCCTATTGACCTGCTGATAAAGCAGTGGCCGTTATTGCTCCATCTAATCGTACCTGATGGCTCCTCCAGGCAGACAGGGAACAGAGGGACGGCATAATGTCCTGCAACTGATGAATGTGTGTCTCTCATCCGTTGTAATAGCATCAGGCATCTGCTTGACCTTCCCTTATCTGTGAATTACACGATCACATTCAGTGGTGGTCGGTGTGCACCATCGGGGGTCTTTGCATTGATCTTATGACTTGTTCTCTTGAAGTGGATTTTTCTTTGTTCACAGCAACGACAAAGGATCCAAGAGTCCAATAACGTCGTCATATCAGGGTCGAGCAAACACTTATCGTGTTGTGAACTCGCCACATATCAAAAACCTGACTTGTTTGCCGAGACTAAACAGCGGATAGAGGGTTGAGGCTTCTGTGAAGCACATTATTGATCAAGATAACATATTCTCAGTCTTTACATTGCTCTCTGAAATCAACAGAGCAGAAATAAAAAAAATTAGATCAGACACTGGCCTTTTAGTTTGTACACAGGGCTAAACAAGCTTAGTCAGACAGAAGATAATTCAAATATTAAAGTGTTTCACATTTTATATATTGTTCTGTGCTTTACAATTAACTTATAAATAAGCCTTTACCTCAAATACATCGACATTTGGAAAACATGCTATTTTCTTTCTTGCTTTATGTCTGTAAAAGGGAACTAGTTGACACATTATATGTGTCAACTATATAAAAGAGCAATACAGCAGATTCAGAGCATTAGTAACTATTATCTCGGCAAAGATATCATGTAGAAAGGTCTACCTGAGCAGGGAATACATTCGCTGCCTCTCTGTGAGTTGTTGTCCAAGCTACTCATTCCTTTATCGACATAACCGGGCCGGCCGCGCATGCTTTTAGTGCATGTTCCTGCACGTGAGCGCGCCCCTCTAGCTAGCTTAAAGACACTGCTCTGCACTGCGCTCATACAGCAAATACAGCTGATAACGGCGTTCCGACCAATAGTGTCGTCACCGAAATGCCCAACCTCTGGTTCCCCCTCAGGTCAGCACTGTGAGCCCTGTCAGCACGTTTGCTGTGGTCTGTGCGGTTAGCGCCGTTAGCTTCGAGCCGCCCGCTCAGGCGACGCCATCTTGAGAACCGTTGAGAGGCAATCAAAATGCTCCAAATATCATGTTTAAAACGGACAAGTTGTGGGACTCACTGCAGGAAGTATTTCTTGGCTCGTAGCAACAGTGATAACAAGACTCTCTGAAGTCAGAGCCAAGATTCATATGAAGCTCCTGTCTCCTGACTCTAGCTTCATATTTAGCGTAGAAACACGACAGTATCCATTTTCTCCTATAACCTTTGACAAGAAAGCTAACTATAGTTCCCCAAATGTCAAACTGTTCCTTTAAGATAATATCTTATTTCATGAAATTGGTTCATAAAAAGGTCTTTTGACTTTCCATAACTCTGGCAATATGTCTTGGGGGTTCATCCAGGTGTATGTTAAAATGTACCCATTAAAGTGACACAGTGAAATGAAAATGTTGACATTTATTCTCCTAAACCTCAAGAGAAACACATTACACCTGCACATTTGATAGAGAAGACACACAAGCGATGTGAAATCGCTCTCTCCACTTTATATCTGAGTCGGCACAGTTGCTGGCACTATGTTACATTCTGCCTTTGTGGCCTGAAGGATTTTGGCAGGAATCCATTTTAAAATCAACATCCACGAAATGAGCCTGTGAATGCGCAGGACTGCACCGGGCCTGTCATACAGTCCGAGATGTTTTTCTCATTAGTCATGTTTGCAGTATAGTTTATGAGAACATTCTGAGGTGGCTTGTAATTGACTGCACGTATTGCAGAATGCCTTTTACCTTGCATTTCCAGCCCGTGAGCACGTTACATTGCTTCAGGCAAGTATTGACTGAATGCACAGAGAAAGTGGAAGGGGATGCTCCCTTTCCTCCCATTTTTGTTCATTTCCTTTTCTTCTAATTTCCCCTCGCTGAGTCTTCAAACCTCGGGAGCTCCTATATGGGCCTGCTGCTGAGCCCGCTAATGGATATCTATACGGTCCCTGAGCAGCACTGTGTAGACGGGATTTCTCCTCTTTGAATATTGTGTTAGGTAAATCCTCATTAAGAGTGACCGTTCTCCATGACGCTGAGAGAAAGGACCGAAGGGAAGAAAAGAGAAGGAGGCAGTAACAATAGTAGCTGCACCGTGCTGATGAGCACTGCACATTCATGGGACACGGGGGACAAAAATAAAATGTCAGTAAATATAAGATTCTGCTCACAATTTACTAAAGCCGAAAGTTTCCTCTTCAGTTTTTTCGGTCCAAAGTCCAAAGCTCAAAGATATTCAGTTTATACCATGATATAAAATACTGAAAAGCAGTTTATCCTAAACAATTGAAAAGCAAACAAAATAGATTTTAGCTGAAAACTAATAATCAAAATAGTCAACGGTATTAATTTTTCCAATTAAATGTTGTAGCCTAAATGATATAGTTTTACTACTTTCTAATAGAGCACCTTTTAGAAAGCGTTGTTACTCATGGCTTTAACTCTGGTTGATTATTAATAGGTAATACCTAACTTATTAACATTTTGAAAACATGTTTTGTCATTGTAGAATCACTTTTGGGTTGCCAGATGGTGTGTCTCCTCATCCACCAGGACACCTATGTCTTTTTGAAGAGTCTCCAATTAATCAGCTAATGGACCACTTAACTCCAGGAAAAATGCAACGCATTAGAAAATGTGAAATCCACAAGAATTAATAGATATAATGAACATGAATCATTATTGCTGCGTCTTTTTCACACTCTGGTATCCCAAACCTGCACTCATGAACGGATCTACAACCCATTTGTATGTTATGTATTAACCGTTTCTAAAACAGTTAGTTCAAATCTTTAGACTTTTTTTTAAGGGGTGCATTATCAGAAAGTGGCACCAACATAATCTATATGCCAAATGTTTTGTAGATAGATGTGGATAGTTTTAAAAAGACAACCCTGCTGTAGATGGCTTGACTAACTAAAGTCTTAGTTCAGTTCAGCTTTATTCATCCCTGAAGGGACTCTTCATGTTGTGGCAAACACAGCACATTTCACAGCAATTAAGCAACAAACATGAGAAACATAAAAGAAACGAGAGTTTTAATGTGGTCAGCAGGGTTCCAGCAGTGCTGCTTAAGTATGTCATTTGTGGAGGGGAAAACATTTCCTGAGAGTATGGATGACGGGTGAGCCATGTGTTCCTCCTCCTCACATCTCACCATGACCCAGCTGCAGTGGGGCTGGTGTGGCCCTCAGAGCTGCAGAGACTCTCTGTGTTTGAAGCTGCAGTGCTTCCTGAGCTCCAACCAGCTCCCCTACAGAGCCGATGTGACATTAAATCCAAGTATAGATTTCTTTAAATGCCGTTTTATCCAACGGGGGGCTGTGGCCCTTTGAGGAGCAGAAGCGTGACCGCTGTGTTCTTCCTCCTCTTCTTCCGTCCTGTCCTGCTGTGATAGAACCATGCTGGATGTGTTCTTACTTGCCCTGATGTAGTCTCGTTGTTTTTCTTTGTCCTTCTTCCTCCACGCTGACCTCAGGATACACCCGAGCCCGACTGCTGGCTCCATCACAGGCTCGTCAGTGAGCACCATTCAGGGCAAACCATCACTCCGCCGCATCAAGGGCCGCATCCACAGGAGCAAGAGCCTGGACAGCCTTGATCTGCTCGACTCCCATGTGAGTAAACCGACTTAAAGGCGACGCGTCGACGAGCTGTCTCACAAAACCACAAACACTGTAATGTATCACTAAAATTCACAAGACAAATGATTCACCATCCTGACATTAGAGACACAAAAATGTCCTTCAGGAACATGCATGAGTTATGACGTTTTTTTTGTTGAGTTATGCATTTATTGTGCAGCTAAATTAATTTCCCTTTATCTGTGTTTGATAAGTGAGTGACTGAAAGGAATCACAGACAAAGCATTAATTTAAAATAAATCTAAAAATATACCTAAATCTAACATCCAAAAAAGTTACCCAAAGCCAGTTAGGATCTATTTGTCTTGGGTAAAAACATGAAAGCAGGGAGATAAACAACACACAATAATGATAACACACATAATTCACAAATAATGTCTCGCACAGATCATTTATTAATTAGGCCAACAGGGCTCATGCATTCTCGTGCACGGTATGGAGTTTGCTTTGATGAGTGAAATTTGTCAAAAAATGGCAAATAAATGTAAATGTAAATTGCAGGCATGTTGCAAATTTGGTCAAATAGATTCATGTTTACAATTCAGAGATGATGATGATGATGAAGATGATGAAGATAGACTTGTTTTTCTTCCTGCTGTTTGAAGCTCTGATGAAATGGTTCTGTTGCACCACGCTTCACAAATAGGATGTCTTTGCATTGTAGGAACTTGGAATCTGCATTGCTTGTTGTTTCTGTGTCATGTCAATATGGCCCCTTACTAAAGGACATGTTCAACATCAAATGTGCATAACTAAATATGAAGCTACAGCCAATAATGTGGTTTTATTGGAGTATTTACATTTATTCTAGAGAAGAAAAATAAATCTAAGATGTTCATTTGGAAGTTTGGAGGTGCTTGAATGCAGATTTTGATACATTTGGACACAGCTAAGCTAGCAGTTTCCCACTGTTTCCAGTGTTTGTGCTAAACTAAGCTAACCGGCTCCTGGTTGGAGCTCAATATTGAGCATGCAAACTCGAGAGTGGTGTAAATCTTCTTATCCTAATACAACTGTTGTGAAAAGGTGTATTTCCCAAAATGTTGAACCATTTCTTCAGGGTGGGACAAAGATGTGTTCACCTCCACATTTAACTCAAGGAGAAAATCTGGAATATCACCACAATCAAAGTTTGATATTTATTCCCGTTTACCACATTTTGACCACTCAGCCGTTTGTAATCTGTTCTAAGATTACAATGTTATGTCAAATGTATTATATTGAAAGCTATTTAAATTCTATATTTTCTATATTGGTTTCCAAGAAGACATTTTGTTTGAAGCTCAATTGGTTGCTATTTTATTTATACAAACACACACACACACACCCACACACACTTTTCATCCATAATCACATTCAGAAAGCAGGTTGCTGAATCCTTCAGTGGATCAAAATGCTCGAGGTGAGAGTCTTTCTTGTCTTTATAGTCACACAAAAGGATCATGACGTAAGCTTTTGCTGAGTGTTTACGAAACAAAAGACGTATTAATTCGTAAAGCAGTGTTTGAAGTTCAGAGATCTGATGTGCATAAATCGAAGCACACACAATTTTAAAACACACATGTACATTGTTTTTTCCAGACAGAGCAAACTGCTGGAGGGCCTCCGCCTCCGGGGAATTGTACCGCGTTGACAGCTCAGCTTTGAGCTGACTGTGAATTCAGCTCCATCTCATTAAAGGATATCATAGAATCATTGAGCTGGTTGACTTATTGATAAGTACTGGTCAGCAATGTTAAATGGGTCTTTTGAAGACTTGTGAGTTTTCACAGCTGTTAATGCTGATTTGTAGCAGCTTAAAATCAAGTTGAACTACTATTGTATGTTTTAAAACATACCACATGGTGTACCTTCAGGGTTAATTGTACACACCGGTGAAAGTAAAGACTCTCATCTTAGTGTGGCTGTGTGTCACAGAGCTTTACATGCTGATTCATTAACGAGACAAAGAGTCTGCAGACATGCGTGTGTCTCAGTGAGGCTGCATGCTGACATGCTGGTGTAGTGCAGTTGTGATGTTTACCATGTTCTCCATCTCGGTTCAGCCTTTTGTTGTGCTTCTTTCTGTCGGCTACTAAACACCACAGCTGAGGCTGATGGGAATGTCATTATTTTTGCAGGTCATCAATAAACGTGTACACATTTTACTTTCCGCAACAAATTTGGTCACTGATACCATATTCAGCTATTTGAGCCAGTATTGGCCCGTTATCAGATATTGATATTGGTGCATCTCCACTCAAAACTATTAATGTCATCCTCACTCTGGCACTACAGGAAAAGTCTGGGGATCATATCAAACACAGCACTTTCTGTGCCAAGATATTTGTAGGGATATTTTATTAGATAAGCGACAATGTTGACCTGCGGGGGGTGTCATTAAAGTCTTTACTGCCGGATTCAAACTCCGGAGGTCTAGATGTCTCGAAACAAAAACTAAGACAAAATGGAATGGCAGGCAGTGCAACAGTAATGAAATATTATAGTCTGATCAAGAGTATTGAACTGCTGAATTTCCATCCCTAAAGCATCGCAACTAGAAAGGCTAAAAATAACGGTGAAAATATTATAGCATTGTCTCAATAATAAATTAGCATTGTCTCAATATTTGCGTTGTCTCAATAATCAAAAGGAATAGCTGTAACTGATTGAATAAAATATCTATATTTTCCCATCTACTACAGTGGACAGTGGATGCTTTTAGACTGTAATTGACAGATTAGTGGTGGCCTTGATTTTGAGCCACACACAGCAATCATAAGCCTTCATCTGAATATGAAAAGACAGTGTGTAATATCACTGTATTCTCATATCCTCTATTGCTCTGTCATAGAAAGTGACTTACCACATCGATGTCATTTGTCTTTGTGGCATGCCACTCAGAGGCCACTATCTCACCAGAGACTGCGAGCCCCGCTCAGGGCTCCTGGCCTCTCCACGGTATATTTCTTTTGTACAGGCTGTGTGTGCACTGGAGGAAAACTTGCTGACTTGCCCAAACTCAAATGCAGCTGATGGAAGTAACGGTCCGCCTTACAGTGAGTGATGAGACTGCAGGATGCTGAGCTGAAGAGCAGTTTCCATCGCATCCTGCTAAAATGTCACAACAGACACAACACGGCCTCCCAGCCGCGGGGTGATCCGTGGCCATTTTCGAATGAAATAATCTCGCCTGATTGGCTGTTTCAACAGAAAAGTGAAGATATTAATCAACTAAGTGTATGAATTCAGGTCTATAATTATCATTGCCCGTCAGCGTAGAGCGAAATAATCAATAGTGGTTAAGACTTTGTTGATATCGATTGTTTCTTTTGATTGCTTTTCTCTCTTGATAGTCAGGGGAGGACTTTGGCCCGTCGCCCACTCCCGCTGTCATTTGTGTTGGCAAGCATCGCACTTGTTCACAGAAAGCTTGAATCAGATTTTAGTGCTAAGGCTGCAGAAAGCACAACAGAGATGGAGAGAGGAGGGGGGGGAACTACAGTCTTTTATGCACCCAATGCCTTTGTGTAAAGCAGGAGTTATTTATTTATATATCAACAACACCTCGTCCCATTTCTCAAAACAGCAGCGTTTACAGCATTTCTTCATGCTTTAGGGAGATGCCTAAATCCATCTGTTCGAGTATTACTCAACATATTATTATCTTTATTATCTACACCAGTAATCACTTGTCTCTGTTGGACTAAGAAAAGACAGGAATTAATGATAAGAAATAGTAAACTGTCCCCTTTTCCAGGGGGCACAGTGTCCTTGTTTGTGTGTTTTATATGGATCAATGTTGAGATGATTCTGTATATGCAGTTTATTCCTATATGCGTTATATTTCATCATGATAATGGGAACAAAATGTTTACATACACAAACCCTAGTGTGTCCTTGGTGCAGTGTGGATGTTAATCTGAGGTGGTGGTGGTTTCTGTTTCATGTGCCTTGATTTGGGGAAAGATCTGTTTTTAATGCAGTATTCTTCCTGCCGTCTCAGCTGTTTTGGAAAATGTTAAAGCAATGTTTGCTGCAGAGGCTGTATAACCAGGTGAGGTGCAGGGAAACTTAGAGGGAATCAGCAGGAGCAGTTGCAACTAAGCCAAGATGAAAAGCGCAGTTAAATTAATTACTCCTTAACAGATCAAGATCAGTCACCAACTGGGCCTTGAGCTTTGCCTTGGTCAAAGTTGTAATCTCTTATTAGTTCTGCTTGCCCCATCGCACTTCTAAAATCCCATCCTTGGCTGCAGTCTACCGTGGACAGAGGCACTCCCCCCTAACCACTACCAAAAAAAGACCAGCGTAAGCATTTATTCGCTGCTCAGTCTTCGGAAAGTGCTTGCAGATGCATTTACGGAGAGAGAGAGCAACTGCAGCTGAATTAACCAATCTGCATATTCAGGGTCTGTTAGAGGGAGATGGCTCCCGTGTGATGAAGGCGTGGAGGTGGGCGCAGGGGGCCGGAGTTAGTGAGACGCACCACAAGGGGCTGTGGGAAGAGACATGGCGAGGAGCAGAGCGTGGGGGTTTATCACGACTACTGTTGGAGGCCTTATAAAAAAGGAGGGGGGGGGGGGGATGGAAGCATGCAGCAGCTGATTTTTTTCCCCGTACGACAGGTCTGTTGTGTAAAAACAGGGTCGAAAGAATGATTTTTCTTTTTGACCTCCATGTGATGGGCCCAGGGGGCTTGTTGGCGGTGATTGAGGGGGTTTGCATGTGACACTGAGGTGGAGCGGGCCGTGTATGATGCGTGTCAAGGTTGCGTGTGTGATCCACAGGCTGCGTGGAAGAGATGGCAGATGTTGGTATGTTTCTGGAGGCTGTGACTCAGGAGTTCGGCCTGCCTATGTTTTCTTCTGATGGGACATATGGCAAGCCACTGAAGGCACTCTGCACTGTGTGTGTGTGTGTGTGTGTGTGTGTGTGTGTGTGTGTGTGTGTGTGTGTGTGTGTGTGTGTGTGTGTGTGTGTGTGTGTGTGTGTGTGTGTGTGTGTGTGTGTGTGTGTGTGTGTGTGTGTGTGTCTGTGTGTACTATAACACATCTTGTAGTAATGCAGGAGCAGCAAAAATAAAAACATTTGAAACTGGATAAACTAGATAGTTGTTAATATATATTGTGTAATAGTGTTTCATGGTAACTGTTCAGTTTTATATTACATCCATACGTCAGGATGCCATACATGGATTTCCTGTAGCTCTCAGTAAAACTGTTGGATCAAAATACCCTCTTGTTCATTTCTTCTTCAAAGGATGCTGGGATTATAAACAGCTAAGACCTTGGTTGTCAGTGGAAGATTTGGAGGAAAGGACTCGTGCTTCTGAATTGTTTTTATGGTCGCGCTTGTGTCCTTCATCGACAACAAATCATTTTGAAGAGACTCAAGACTTAAACCCACATAAATCCGAACAACTCTATTGACTTTCCTGCATGATTTATGTCAGGAGGAGAGACCTGGCTGGTAAGCGTCATCGGCAACCGAGGATTAGTTCAAATGTAGCACTAAACCAAAATCACGTCCCAAAAATGCAATCTATTAATACCACAATAACAAGCTTTCATTATAATTTCAGTTTATTTTCAAGGAGGACTTGATGTCCATGTTATTCCCCCCGTTTGAGCTCTTGAGTGGGGGGTCATGTGAAGGACAACCAGCAGTATGATGTAATGTTTGTAAGAATCAAGATGGGAGCCATGGAGGGGAAGTGAAGCATGAAGAATGGAACCCTGGGAAGGCTGTCCCAAGACAAGCTCATCAATCGCAGGATTTGATGCTCACAGTCATGGTTGTGCTGTAGATTACATTGTCTGCTGATTGATTATCATGAGTTGTTTTTGTAGAGGCGATATTTTGTAAAAATTAGATTTTGCCCTTTGGATCTACCTATAATATCCCGACATGGACATATCTTTGTTAATGCCCTGAATACAAACAATAAACTATTTATTTGGTCTGCACATACACAATGTGTTTTTATCACCTATCAATCTGATGGCATTTCTTGATTAATTGATTAATCATTTAAACTATAACATTTCAAATTTAAGAAAATTGGAGAAAAGAAATGCCCATTCTTTTTTTTACCAATAGTTATAAAACCCAAACTCAATTTACAAATATGTAAAACCAAGAATAGCAGGAAACACTCTGAATCAAGAAACTGATAGTGACATATGTTTCGTCTGGAAAAGTGACTCAAAAGATCATCTAATGATTAACTGACATGTCGTTTCAGCTCTTTTATTGTTGTCAGCGATATAATTCAGTGACAGTTCGTCCTTTATTCAGTGATGGTTGAAATAAGCAACATGCACTGTTATACGCCTTTTATTGGTCTCAAATAGTACAATACTGGTTAAAATCTTGTGAGATTTAATACAACAGAGCTAAACAAAGAACACAAAGAAATAAACAGACAAACATGTTAAATAATAAGATTTTTCATTCTCATTTTCTACTTAAAGCCAACATGTCTATTCTGTGTTTAAGTATGAATGAAAGGAAGTGTGTGTGTGTGTGTGTGTGTGTGTGTGTGTGTGTGTGTGTGTGTGTGTGTGTGTGTGTGTTTTGCTGGACATGTAAGATGTGTGTTGGTGCCCAGGGAGGCACCACATGCTGTTTAGACTCCGGCGCATCCCATCACGTGGCGGACCCGTGGGTGAACAACCTCGGCGCCTTCTCGTGTCTCCCTCCATCAGCTCACGCATGCACCATCAGCCAGCGGGGGATGAAATCACGCGGATCCACTTTCCTCATGCTTGTTTTCTTTTTTTTACGCCCTCATGAATAATTCTTCACATAGATTTCCCTTTTGCAAGGTTGGGGACAGTCATGCTTGACACAGATCACGTTCAGCTGAAGTCCTGCAGAGGGCAGAGTTTTACTATCTATATGTGCAGGAGCACAGTGAACATCCATGTTTGCATGGCTGATGCAACAGAGGGAGGAGGGGTTGGATGTGCAGTTGGGATGTTGGGTTTGGATGAATGTTCATAGCTCTAATATGTGCTGATAGAAATGTTGTTGTAGTTACTAAAACACATATTAGAGAAGAGTGCAGAGGCTAGAATGGGAGGAGTTGTTGGTGAGGACTCTTGATGCTCATGTTGTTGGCAAAGTCAAGTAGGAAAAACATAGTTCAACCACCCGCTCATCTGATGCATTATACAGGGGGCAGCCTTGCACTGTTCTCTCTGTTCATACAAAACATAATTGTGGTTTCTTATTGTATTTATCAATGAGTCCACCTGGAGTTTGAATGGAAAATTGTATTCCAGTTGAATTAAGAAGGTGGAGATTGATAGTATTGTGTGGCTTCTTTTCCGCAGTGCGGTAAATTACCCCGGGGTGATTTTTCTCCCTTTTTCTTCTCTGTCACCGTTACCCCGTCACCTGCCCTCCACAATGCCTCTTTGCTTTGGTCCGGAGGGAGCACCTGATCCCACACCACCGAGGCCTCTAATTGCTTTACTTTCATCCTGAGCGAGGCGGCACTCCCGGGAAAAAAAACATGAATAGACTTATGAATCCAAATTAATTTAAAAGCCGCTTCATTCATAATTTATCTGGTAGGTCACCTCAAGGGTCACACGGCAGGTGAGGGGATTACACTTTGGGGATAAAAGATGTGTATAGGCTACCTTGTGACATTATCATAACAGTGTATGGTTTCAGGGCATTGCTGTAAAAGAGCTTAGTGCTCAGCCAGATATCCCCATAATAAACAATCGTTGATAACATTCTCGGTTTTAAGAGAAGTGAGTCTGCATGGGCTTCTGTGAGAAAAACTGCAGAATACTTGGGGTTAATTAACAGATATTTAATCTGCCGTCACCATTTCCAGCTGTGTCTGAAATCACAATCGGATTGATCAGGATCTTGCTGCTTTAAAAGCTTCAACTCTGGAATTCAGCTTCATGGTCTTAACCCTTGTGTTGCCTTCGGGTCAATTTGACCCGATTCAATGTTTCACCCTCCTGTTACCTTTATATTTCCTAACATATTTTACCCTTGAGGTCAATATGACCCCAGCTATTAAAATCTCCAGAAAATTATTAGAATTAATATTGTTTTCCAAGTTTAAGTGTGAGGTACTTTATGTTTGTTTGTTGACTCCCGAAAGAACACCGACATTAAACATTGAATCGGGTCAAATTGACCCGAAGGCGACAGGAGGGTTAAATATTGAATCGGGTCAAAATGACCCGAAGGCAACACAAGGGTTAAGCTCTGCAATCTATCAGTCTTCAAACGCCAAATAATTCCTAACTCACCATTTTGCTGTCGGAGACCTGTCTATCGTACACGTATCCACATTAACTGATTGGAATTGTTCTTCTTTATTGGCATTAGTGCTCCCCTCCTGGGATAAACATACTTAGACGATTGCTTCTTTGCAACTGTAAATGATGCTGGAGTTTGATCCAGAGAGGATTTGGATGTCAGTGACCTGTTGTCACATGATCAGCAGGGCCGGGGGATGTGAGGTCATTGCACGTCAGCTGATATGTCTGAACTCTCAGCTGTTGGTGGGAAAAAACGAGGAGATTATAGGTTTATTTGTGGAATCTTGAAAAAATATATATTTCAAACATGTATGTCCTTGCATTTTCATCCACTTGATTAATTAATTTAAATTAATTAAACTATTAGATCCATTTGAGCAGCAAGGAATAAAATCACAAAGAATATGTTGTTTAATTGCTTTGGTTGGTTGTGACATAAAAGCTGAGTGCACTAAACGGCTCCATTTTCTATACATATTGTAATGCAGAATCTAAATATTATATTATGTATTCTTTAGTGGTACAGGTGTTACAATCACATACTGTAAAATCAGCTGCTAATAAGCTGGACAGAGATCAGGAAGCTGTAGCTAAAGTCTTTCTCCTGGATCAGCTGCATTTTGCTGCTGTACATCCTCACCGAGCTCACGCTTCACTCTATAAAGCATCTTCTGATAAGTGGCGTTTCTAACTGCTGACTTTGCAAGATATCTCACGCTTGCTAGATCATGTATCCTTGCTGCACCACGTAATTGTGAGGCATTGGGACACCTCGTGGAAGGAATCTCTGTCCCGGACAAATGGGTTGGCTGTCAAGTCAGTGTGCTGCTTTCCCATGTTAGAGGTCAGTAATACTGAAAGAGGACAAGAGGGGAATCACAGAAATACAAGCCTGCGTACAGTAGCCAACTCACTCCCTTATTAGATTACATTGATGTACTCCAATTTGTAAAAACCAAAGACCGGATAACAAGATGAGAAGCGCAACATTTTGAGTATCATCTTGCAGCTTTGGCAACAGGGTGTCACAAAATATCTAAAGTTGGACAAAGGCATTTATTTTCCTCTGCTGCAGTGCTATGTTTAACATCTGTCATGCCATTTGATAGCTGCAGTCATTAAAGCTCGTGGATAAACACGCCAACCTTTGCTTAGTAGGCTGTTTCCCTGACCTGTGCAGCTGAGAGGTGACTCACTCACCGTCAGGAGCAGTGCACTCTAAAAAGCCAACCTGCTGTGAATTTGTAATTTGCCTTTTCACTCGTGTGATTTGTTCCTGCAGTTAAACTCTGGTTTGAATCCTGTCTGTGTGCCTAAATGCGCTGATGGGGAGCGGGGCTGCATAATGCCGTTGCACGGCATGTGAACCTCCCTCTGTGCTGTTGGAGCCAGCGATGCAAACACTGCCATAGCATTAACAGAGGGTATTTCAAGGGCTTCAACAGAGATACATTAAGCAGCATTAGCTCACATCAGGGCCAATTCAAACACATGGAGAACAAGTTTACATGCATGCATTTCCAGAAGGGTTTGATAGCTTTATTACATTTCTGCTGCAATACTTTAGCTCGTTTGAATACCGTAATGCATGATGATAACGACTGATGCTGCCATCTCAGCTTCATTCATGCTCAGGGAGTATACTATCCTGATTTGCTGCCATGATTTGCATGTGATCACCATCAATAGACGCTCAACAAAACTGTCAAGGTGTAGGTCATGGATACATACATTGATCTTTGAGACGTTTCTTTCATCCTATATTTACAACTCCTGTTCCCCATGCATTATTTTCCCACAGGATATAAATGACTGCTCTTGTTTATCTACTTCTTCTGACCTTGTCCAACTCGCATTCTTCCATTCAAGATGCCCCCGCCCACCTTCTCCTTCAAATTCTCCAATGGAATCTGCGGCAAGTCTCCCTACGTCAGCAACATTGCAGGACCTCTGTGCCCCTCCAGCATTACATTCAGCCCCTATCTTCCCCTGCACTCATTAGTGCCAGAGGTAGAGGTGACAAGAACGGTCACACTAGCTCAAAGTGATAAAATGCACAACAGATGGTACTGCAGAGAATCAGGTACTTCTGGAGAAGCCAGCACAACAACTAAAGTGCATGCAATGGAGTCTTAAGAGTGGAGTTTGGTGCAGTGCACAATTTACATTCTACTGTATATTGATTAAATCGGTATACCCCATGGGAAGGAGTATTGAGCATCGAGACTGTAGGGTGGATTTTAGTTCTATCCTCTGCATTTTAAATAGCTTTATGCAGCATATCATTACGACTTAAGTAGCCTACCTCAGCTTTCCCTGTAAAGACTATATGTTTGTGGTAGTTAAAAGTGATATCCAAATGGATTTTTTCGTACCGTCTTTTGCCTTCAAAACAATATAACATCAAAGAGAAATATATTCCACATTAAGCGCCTTTAATCTTCATCCTCTGCAGCATAGTTTAGAGAAAGCTATCATTTTGAAGTAAATAGCTATTTTTCCTGCATGGGCACAAAACACACCTGTGCACGCGCCCGCACATACAAACACACACACATGCACGCGCGCACACACACACACACACGCACGCACGCACGCACACACACAGACACACACACACACACACACACATAGAAAGGGATGAGGGATTAACCATCTTGTCCTTGTCCAGTCCTTTGTTTCAAAGCATGTCCAATCAATCAAACAACTTGTTTTTTAATTTGATCTGTCAAATCAATATTAAGGCCTGCTTAACATAACACAGTTATTTGATTCATTGTAATATATTATATGCATCTGGAAGTTAACTTCTGGGTGTATAGTTCTTAACATGAACTATAAATAAAATACTGTATCTTGCTGTTGAATTACATATCAGTAAAAAAATTAATACACTGCTAAAATGATGATATGATCAGTTTTAAACACGCCTCTCTAGAGGAGCATGAGGACAATGTGGAATCACGTTGTATGCAAACACAGCTCTTTAGAACTCTTTCATCTCACACCGATTTATTCGCGCCCTGTTTGATCAGAGTGCTTGTTAAAAGCTCTTTACGATAAATTACAAACCCTTACGTCACATGCAGCAGAGGGAAAGCTTAAAATGCTTTGTGTGCACAAAGGTCTGTTCGGCCTTCTGCTGTATACATGGAGACTACTGCTCCACGAGGGCAACAGGGAAATCATATTACCTGGAAAAGAAAGCTATTTTTTTCATTCAAAGTTCTCATTCTCTTCAGATCAACACCATTTATTTATTTTTAGATTGTGTGTGGTCTTGTTTGTGTCGGCCTCGGCACTAAAGATGGGCCAGAGAAGAATACCACATACACACATCTATTTCTTATTTTTGCAAAAGTCCTCGTTAATGCCAACCTTTAAAATAATTAAATAGGTTGGTATTATTTTGATTAGATTATTAAATATTTTGAAATATATATATTTTTCTTATTAATTGATGCATTTGGTAGAGACGACAAGGCGATAACAGTCGCACCCAGTCCTTCACATAACGTGGCCACTGCTGTGTTCACGAAGAACTGTCTAATGAAGCTCCTTCGGTGTATCGGTGTATGTTCGACCGCTTATTCTCACGCTGGAATGGCGCTTGATGCTGCTGCTGCTGCGGATGCTGTGGAAGCCTCTCTGCATCTCATCCCCAGGGTTGCCAGGTCTGTGTGACGAAACCAGCCCAATGGCCAATCAAAACCAGCACAAAAACCAGCCCAATATCAGAACTCAAAATATGCCCGTGCCAAACCATATACACTGCTTTTAAAGTCCATGTCCATGTGTGTACGTGCTGATCTGGAGTCAGTTTGGTAGGATTTGGGTATAAATAAATTATTTCATTTAAAATATGGATTTTTATTTAAAGATATTCATGTAATTTGCATGCAAAATAGGTCTACCCGAACCAGCGGGCAACACTTCAAAAGTAGCCCAATTCCGCGGGAAAACCGCGGACCTGGAAACACTGCTCATCCCCCCCACCCCCCCGGACAAATCGGAATGGTTTCTTCCAGGCGAACCTGTCACTGTCACCGCGGCGGTGACGGTAGCCGAAGTGTGAGAGCAGAGTGTGTGTGTGGGGTGGGGTGGGGGGGAGAAGGAAGGCTTCATCCACTGCCTGCCATTGCAGTGCGGCGGCTGCTGCTCTGGAGCCACACCAGGAAGACCTTTCCATTCCTCTTTCTGTAAGAAATTCACAAGCACGCCGCGAGGACCATTGCTTTTACGAAAGGTGAATGGCTTTCTTGTTCTGCCTGGGTACGTCATGCCGGGAGAGTGTATTTCTCTGCAGCAGCAGCAGCAGCTGACTGGACGTGTGTCTCTCTGCGGGCACGAGCGAACGATAACGGTTCGGTAACTTAGCTACCGTTCTGCTAGCAAACTGTATCTAAGCGATATTATAATTGGTTAGCTAGTTGCCCAGCATGCTAATATTATCTTCAAGCTGACACCATGAATAACGGTGTCCCTATTTATTTATTTATTTTTGCGGAGCTTGCGTAACCGATAACGTCAGGTGACAAACTGCCTGGCGGTTGAGCTGTCAACGGGCGGTCCGCGAGACAAGTGCGCGCGTCGTCCAGGTAACGTTAGCTGTGATGTGCTAGCCTAGCTCCAGGAACAAAATGTCGGCCAGTTTGGGGTTGATTTGACCAAGTGGGTGTAAGGGGGGTACACGATTAATGAAGTGTAAACCTGCTCGACGCGAGGAGGGAGCGGTGTCGCGAGGCCAGCTGCTACAAGACATCGGGTTTATGAAATGAGACGGAAGGTCAAGTGGTGGCTCTCCTTGTTGTGATGATCTGCGAGTCAAACTCATGTGGGGCTTTGGTGAAACGAGGTAACAGTTGGCTCACGGTAGCTTTTCAGCTGTCTGAAGTTTTGGTGACACTGAAATACCTGCTCGCCTGTCCCTGAGTTTGTGTCTGTGTCTGTCCCTGTTTCTGTGTCTGTCCCTGAGTCTGAGTCTGTCACGTTACCAGCTGTCATAACAAAGTCATCTGTTGTCAGCTGTGTTTGGGGCTTTCCTGTGAGCTACAGCCGGTGATTGGTTAGCATCGCTCATATAACTGTCTAGCTAACTGTTGACATTTCCATAACAAGGAGCAGAGTGCTGCTCACATGAACCAACAGCTCGGTTAGTCTGTTAGTCATCACCTGGTCAATATTATGAATAATGGACTGTATCGTATTGTTGATTGTTCTGGTGTGTTTTGCGAAAAGGTGCGTCTGTCCTGCATTACGTTTGTATTAATCTATTAGTCATAGCTACAGCTAGTATATGGATGGATAACATTGTACAATGCTTTTTTTATTCACTGTTGTGTGTGCAAAATTACAGAATGGTGAGCCGGGATGTGAAAATTGTCTTAGATATAAAAAGTAACAGATTTTTGTAATCATAATATCGGGATTCAAAGTGACCTATCCTTAAGCCAACATCTTTCACAACCTCTGTTTAGATTACATAATGGATATAAGCATCATTAATAGTGGCCAGAATCGGGTATTACGTCTGTTCTTGTTGTTGCCATTGTCGCCCAACATATATTGGGCTGTATTTGCTTATTTTGTGAATGGTGTGGGGCGGATTATTTGGTCCCGTCACAGAATTTACTTGTCTGATTTGTTTTGTTTCTATGACACAGCCTTTGCATTTGAAGAATTCACAAACATAACATGTCTTCTCTTACTATAACATATGTACATTATACTCTATAATTGGACTATATCAATAAAAGTATAATGATTCATTACTGCACATCTGTGTGTTGATGTGCTAGGACTTAAATAGGTTATCATGAGAGGCCACTCGGAAATAATGGCGACATGAAATGACAGCGAGGCAAAACAACAGCTTTTTCCAATGATGTGTGAGGCACAATACAGATGATATTTGTGGCAGCCATTAGATGTTTCATTTCCCGATTTAAACTGTATATATATTTATATATTTTTTATAATTCATTTGGCAACGGGTATTTGCACAGGGTATGATTCTGGCAAGCATGTTGCCTGAAAAGAAACGCATATCTAGCTGTTCAAGGTCAGCCATACATGTTGACCTAAGCTGTCAGGGGGGCAGCAGTCATCTGAGTCATTGTGGTTTTGGAAGGACAGATGTACCGTATCTGATATTTTGCTCACCTAGGTTACATTTGACTGGAGTTTTGTAGTCCTGTGTATTTGAGGAAACTGTGCTGGTTAATACACACCTATGTACCAATGAGACTACATTGCGGGTACGCGCCCATATTAAGGCCAAGCCAAATAGCTTATTTTATTCATATAACATAGATCAAAGTAAATGTCCTCAGGTACTTATTTGAAGAGATTAATAGTCTAGCTGTGAGGAAAGGGGCTGCTGGAAAACAATGCAAAAAAAAAGGTGAGCGACTGTGAAAATGGCCCACGTTACAGTGTTAGTCATACCCTAGAGGTGCTACTAGAATAAAAAGGAAATGATGGAGTGTGGCAGTGAGCTATCCTTAAGCATTACATCTCTGCTAACTACACCATGGATTATTTTGTATAATTAATATTTGAATCTGCTGAGAGGTGAGACTTCAGACTGAGATGGATTCATGACACTAATTGATTCACCCTGCTTGAGCTAATATCTCTAATCCCATTGTTCAATATAGGAGGATTTTCTGTTCTGCATCGCAGCCTAGTTTAATCCTGCCCCTCTGTTTGTCCACTCAAATGTTACTCTGCATGCTTTCTTGGCACAAGATAAATTAACTAGAACTGGTTGTTTAAAAAAAAAAACATATGTCACATATCTGAGCATATATAGATCATTTGTTATAATTATGTTTTTGTGTCGTCTGTTTTCGTCAACCCCCACAACCAATTCCAGAGACAAAATATAATGCAAAGTAGATTGCAATGCGCTTACAGATAACCCTTGTCAATTGACATTGTGTGGGTCAGACTTTAAATAGTGATCATCTATCTATCTTCTTTGGTCCTTACATATTGTATCTCATCTCTAGGCTTCTTTTGGAGATGCATGAGTTGTTGGGATATTGATTGATGGGTGCTGTGCACATTGAAAGGTCATTGCTTTGATGCATGTCCCTGCTAAGACTTCCTATCAAAGACCTTTTAGAATTAAAGTCCATGTCCCCAACGAACAGCAAGTCTCTGTGTTCGCAAACGGCATGTTTACGGCATGTTCAGAGCTTCGGTGAAACAGAAGCTTGCTTAGATAAATCAAGTCCATCGTAAATCCCAATTTGAAAGGGGTGTGAAACTATCAGGATGAAGAGGCTTGCAAAATATCACTTCAATCACATTTCAACAATGAAGCTCCTTTTTCTTATAGTGCAGAAACATCTCTTATCATGCCTGTTTTTCATTGGCTCCGTCGTCCTCCATTTCAATCACTGTGACAGAGAAGGCGGGGTGCAGGTCAGCGGCTCGGCTTATCAGCACATTCCTGCCCTCTTCTGTGCTCTGTGGGCCGCTGATAACTTCCACAGGGCTGATTGAGTTCAGGGGCTGATCTCCTGGTCCATGTGTTGAAGACACACTCGGGTTCTGGTAAAGATCACCGGCTCAAGCTGCGGATTCTGAAAATAGACTCCGCTCACCCTGAGCCAGTGTCCCTGAGACAAGTGTATATACGGTTTGAACTTTATTTATTTATTGTTGTAATATTGTTTTGTGGAAAGTAAACCCAAACTCAAAGCAAGAGTCCATTTTTTGTAATGATTATTGTGTCATTTACATAGTTTTCTCAAGAAAGAAAAAATGTCACTACCTGCTCAGCACCAAACAGCAGATCGACAAAGTCAGCGACTAAATGATGAATAAACGAGAGCATTTGGCAGATAAGGAGTCAGATACCATGAGAGTTGGTGGAGTTAAAAAACGTAGCTAAAAAGTGTAAAAATGTGACTTTAAAATATAGAAAAAACGACTTTAAATTAATGTTCCGTAACGGCTGGATATACGAATACACAACCTTTCGCCAACAAGTTTTCCAAATCAACTTAAAAACATATGATATATCAGTGTTGTGTTCCTTATCCACTAACCCTGAGTGGCCATATTATTGCAGGTTTAATATTTAAAATACATTAAAGAGATAGGATATGATTGCAACCCAGCCAGACCTCTTATACTGGATTAATTATGTCATTATGAAGTCATCTTGAATTATAAAATGTGTTATGATAAAAGAAAGACAACCAGCAATACAATATGTCTCGTCTCCACTGAGGAATGTTTACTGTTGGACAAAAAGTACACAATTTGTGTCAGCATCAATACTATGACCATAAAGTACGATAATAAAGTAATAATCACTAATAATTACCATACTTTCCAAACACATTTAATGAGGTCACTTGTTAATTACAGTGTTGACAGTCATCCTCAGTGTTTAGCACATCAAATAAGGTTTGTCTGCCGGCTTCCTCTCTTTTAGAGGCTGATACCAAATCATTGGTGGTTTAAGTGCTTTGTTTTTAAGTACTGCTGCGTTATTTGTAAGCAAAGCAGTTCTCAGAAGTTTCTGTGTTTTCAAACCATCACCAAAGACTTTTTATTCTGTCATGCATGACTATTTGTCACATGGACTGCCTTTGACACTCATCCGTCACCTAAATTGTTGCCGCTCCAGTAACTTTATGTCTCGTCTTTTACTTTGATTTGACTTCTATTATTATTTTTAATAAAATATTAAGAATATATTTATACAGGTGAAGTATAGAAACAATGTCCCGTCAAAACGGCCGGTCGTGGAAAATATCTCTAGTCACAGGATTGACTCTGTTTTAATATATACTACAACTCAGTAAAAACAATCCAATTATTTTAAATAAACTCGCAGTATCCAGAATTGAAACACAAAATGTGCCAGAATGCTGGAGTAACAAACCGTACTGCACAAAGAAATGAGAAACGTGTCTCTGCTGCACCATTTTTCACTTAAGTGCTCAAACAGTTTCACGATAAACATTACAATTAGTGCAGCAGCAGTCTCGTGGTCTGAACCACAATTCTTGTGCTATTATTAAAATCTGCTGGGGAAAAGGAAGACTTATTTATAAGATTTGTTTTGCAGAGTTTAATGACACCCTTGCATTCTGTCGAATGAAGTCTTAAAAAGAAGACGTAGTGGTGGCTAAACTGCAGACCTGAAAGCATGTAGCTGCTTGGGTTCCTTGGATGCCTCCTTAAATTGATGTAGAAATAATTAATCTGCAGTCCGGGAGGCACAAGCCGGTGGAGAGAGCCCGTTCTGTGTGGAATCTGTCGGCGCGCTCCGGCTCTGCTCGGAGGGATGTAACGTAACTCGTTTCCGTGCCAGCGGCGATCGGGTGTCCGTCAGGCGTGTCCAACTCGATCATTATCCCGACTGATGTGAGCGGTGTCATGACCCACGTGGCCTTTGTTTTTGTGTTGGATCCATGTTTGTCAAATTGTGATTTTACTGTATCTGAGGTTGGCAAACTTAGGTGCTTTGTTTATGCTTTTACGGTATTGTTTTATGATTATTTCCCCTTATTTTGTGTATTTGTTGTATATTTTCCCTGTGATGCAGATTAACAAATCTGTACAACACATGAAATGACACTCAATCGCATCAGCCATTTACTTTAATGCACAGTGCCTCCAGTATGTAAATCAAGCCCTTAGGTAAGGATCTGTAATATTATACACAACATCAACAAATACAGCTGCACATGATGCTCGTCTGTCCATGCAAGTTATTCATTCATGTAAACGCATATGAATCTCCTTCAACACGGGGGTCGGACTTGATGGCGTACAAATAAATACGCTACCGTTCAAAAGTTTGGGATCACTTATAAATGACTATTTTTCAAAGAAAAGCATTGTTTTTTCAATAAAGATAACATTAAATTAATCAGAAATACACTCTCTACATTGTTAATGTGGTAAATGACTATTCTAGGTGGAAGTGTCTGGTTTCTAATGAAATATCTCCAGAGGTGTATAGAGGCCCATTTCCATCAACTATCACTCCAGTGTTCTAATGGTACATTGTGTTTGCTAATCGCCTTAGAAGACTAATATCTGATTAGAAAACCCTTGTGCAATTATGTTAGCACAGCTGAAAACAGTTATGCTGGTGATATAAGATATACAACTGGCCTTCCTTTGAGCTTGAAGTTTGTAGAACAGAGAGAGGGGAAGGTTTGAGCTCACACCGGTACTTTATTGAAGGAAATAATCGTGCTCTAATGACAGACGTAGATAACTGTCTTTAAATGCTAACCTGTCGCACTGGAGGATGATGTCAGATCGATCTCTATTCAATAATCTAGTCTCCTTCTAAACACGCGGACACTTATTAATATTCTTATTCTTAGGACAAACGAGGACTCAAGTGTTATGAGTCCCTCGGAGGTCTACCGGCTGCAGCGATATCTCTCTTTAGTACAAAATGTCAGTTACCAGTGTGTGAGGAATCAGTATGTGTCCTGGGTGACAGAGATCAGTGGGTGTAGCCGTGCAGATGTCGCTCAGACTCACCTTGAAGAAATAGGACTCACAAAAAGTAGGTCCGTTTAAGACTGCAAGGCAGCCAAGTATTTTATTCAAAAAGGAAGAAAGAAATAAACAAAGTACAATCATTAATGATTTCAGCCTGACGAAAAGTCACAAGAACTTAAAACTCTTTTCTTCAGCCTTTCAGAAAAGGAAGAACGTGAGTTCTTCACGGACGCCTGACGCAAACCACAACCTATGAAAAAACCTCCTTTCTTTTCAAAACCTCATTTTCCAAAAAAAGCCTCTTGTTTCCTCTGTTCGTCACCTTTATACCCGGATATCCGTCTCTTTGGGAGTTGACGGGTTTCATCCCCTCTCTTCCTGAGAGGTCCTGGAGAGACTCTCTGTCCCACATCAAAGAGGGGGACGTTGTTCCCTCCTGTCTCTGGGTACTATATCCTTTCAGACTGGGTCAGACTTTACGGAGCCAGTGACAGAGACATATATCACATTATCATGTCAATGACCATTGATCTACAGGCAGGTTAACACACATGAATCCAGGCATTTGAATATCACAAGAAGTGCCATCCCGTCTGGTCTTGCTCGCATTTATTTGTCCCACTTCTAACACCCTCTCTTGTGAATTTTGATAAACCAAGCCCCTTTAATATCTCAATTACGTTTATGCAAATGGTACTTAATCTGTTTCCCTTATTATCAGTTATCTGTGTTAACCCGACTACTCCTCACAGAACAAAATTAATATTTCAAATATTAATCATTATTTCTAACCTTGTCAATGTCTTGACTATATTTTATATTCATTTGATAAATAAAAGTGTGATTTTTCATGGAAGACACAAAATTGTCTGGGTGATCCCAAACTTTTGAACGGTAGTGTACGTCAAGTAACATTTCTCCGATACTAACGTTTGTTATTCAACTGATATGCTACACGTCAAGTCAAGCTTCTACAAAAGTCCCAAACTCTATAATAGGGCATTCGAAAATGTCTCCTACGGTGGCGGCGTGCCACGGGCTCCTTCATCGGCCTCACGGACTGTGCAGCGCGTGGATCCTAATGCAGATGATGGACGCTTCCTTAGGATGAATTTACATGTTTTCCTCAACAAGTCTTAATGGGACTAAAATAATGTAATTACTAAAACAAATATAAACACTTCTGACAAGTTGTCCTCTAAATCCTGCTTGATTGGGTATAAAAAATGCTCAGATGTTCTTATTTTTGTTTGTGTTTGTTGCAAACTGCAATGCAGTCAGCGCTTTTCTTAATGAAGCCATTTTATTTGCCTCACTGTAAACGCCATCATAACTCGGGCTGTACGATAATGAGCATTTCCTTGGGCAATCATGAGGGCAGGCTGTTGAGTTCATTTTCTCATAAAATAAGTGAACTTATTGAGCAAGTTTGAAAGAGATGCAATCCAAATTAGTAGAAGTCTACTACTATTTTAGCTGAGACCTTTAGGAATCAAGAAATCTGTCAAAACTAGCCGTTTGCTTTCCTCTCACTCTGCCTGCAACTCTTAAGATTTCTCTTTTTCTCTTGTTCCATGGAGTTGTATCTGCTTCATTAGCAACCTGTTCATACCGTTGGTGTTGGAGGTGAGATTTAGTGGATGTTGTCTACAGCTGCAGTATAAAACCCCAAGTAAAACGTCCTGATGCATTGCTTATTGATAACTGTCAGTTTGACGGTCGGTTATCCTCGATGAGATGCCGCTGAGACTCGAGCGTAATGTATGCGTGAAATGCAGCGCACCTGGGGCAAAGAGAACCGAGGGATTCTGCTCCGGCTCGACCCGGCACCTCGGGGGTTAAGTCCCATCCAGCGGTTTGCAGTGCGGGCGGATGCTCGCCGGTACAGAGGAGCCCCATGCTGGAGCAGGACTGCAGAGCCCACACAGATCGCTGCCAAGCCAGAGGGGGTTTACTTCCACCCCATGAGCGTGTGAAGAGAGTCGGAGTGGGGGAAGCATTGAGAAGAGAGAGATGTTCCCACCCTGCAGGCCAGAGGGAGCAGCAGGGCGGAGCTGCAGGGCGTGTCTTCTGAATCCTTCACCTGTGGTCGTAATTCCAGCGGTTGCAGAGCCGAGACCAGAGGAGGGACGGTGGGGGTCAGTCCCTCGGCACTGATTGGTGCTGATGTGCGCCTGCAGGAATCTTTACTGCGGAGCAGCTGGAGGTTGGCGTCGCCTTTTTGTTTTTTTTTGCATTTGTGTTCTCTGTAGTGACCAGAATGCATTTTTGTAAGTACCTTTTGATCTCGTCTGCATCCAGTTTGATCTGAATACTAAAGCAACACTTTTAAAAAGATGAAGTGGATGAGGTGGAACTTTGTTTTACTTTAGCCGTGTGTGTGTGTGTGTGTGTGTGTGTGTGTGTGTGTGTGTGTGTGTGTGTGTGTGTGTGTGTGTGTGTGTGTGTGTGTGTGTGTGTGTGTGTGTGTGTGTGTGTGTGTGTGTGTGTTTCAGGGCTCATGGGACTCATCTGTGAACCTTCCGATCACTCGTGCATTGCTGCATCTCTCCGTGAGAGATCCACAGTTCAGTGTCGAACCCTGTTGTACGTGCAGAGGGCCACTTGTCCCTCAGGGGACCCCCTGACGGGGCCGAGGCATGGGCCCTCATTAGCATTTGAATATGTTCTCCGAGGCAAGGGAGATGTAGCAGTTGCCAGCGCTCCCCCAGAACATCGTTCTCAATTTCTGAAGTGATCAATCATCCGATTCTACTTGTTTGCTGCTTCGCTGCCAGCAGCCACGGCGGAGCGCGATCCCGTTCTCGTGTTCGCTCTTTGGCCGCGGTGCAACTCGCACCCTGTCCTGAAAGTGTTCTCCTTCTAGCAATGTGTTCATTGCCGGCGTGCGAGTCGTTTGTTCCTCGTTCGACTTCATGATCGGACGGCGCCGGCGACTGAGAACTTTGGAGATGCTTCATTCCCTGCTGGACACGGAGACCCATTGAGCTTTAGTGCCGCTCTCCTCGTGGGGATCCGGAGGTGTCGGACTGTGGAATCTCATTCGGGTCTTAAACGAGGATCTGAAGAAAAAAAGTGGTCTTCTCTCAAACTGATATTATAAATGGGATTAATAAATATAAGATGAATGGAAGAACAAGCGAAGTTGGTTTGGTTCCAGCGAATCATCGACATGCCGTACCGCTCTGTGCATCGTGAGCAGCATCAACAGGACATTTCCACTGCGCTGGCACTTTAAAGGCGCCGTGAAAATGAGCTACCTCTCTGTTGCCCTCAGGCATGCAGACAATTCCAAACAAATGGGCACTAGAGAGATAGTGAATGTATTTTCTATGCGGTAATGCATCATTTGTTCCAGTCAGTCCGTGGCATTAAATCTAACGAGAGGTTATTAAACGTTCTCCAGTGTTCGTGCTGCAAGTTTCCCTTAAATCACTCTGTTGCAGCATCACAACGGCAGAATTAATGAGAGCTATTTTTAGCCACTCTTGTCCCAGAGCGGTCAAAATTGAATACGGTTCAGCCTCACCCCTAAACCGTACTATAGCACAAAATCTATTCTCTTTGTCAGATAATTGAATGCCTCGCCGTATAGCCTCAGTTCCCCCTTTGAAAGAAATATGATTTTGCTTTTCTGCTGAACAGCGAGTTGGGGAGCCAGCAGTCTTTAATTTTAATGATACTCCAAAGTGAAGAGAAAATGAAACTCCAACTGAGCTTCCCCTATCTCTGGCCGTGTGAGGCTAGTATTGTGGAGACTCGTTGTTTTTAAGGATTTTCATCAAGTAGATATTATTCTGTTTCAGTGCAGATCTACTTGACGCAAAGTGTAGATTAATAGAACGTGAGTTACTTCTACTTGGAACATTGCAAACAATTTCCATCACCAGTTGGTTTCAGGGGGGAATGGGTCGAGTGTTTTCTGTTTTTGTGATGGCTATTGTGTGTGATCTCAAAAGAGAAAAAATAGATAACGGCTATATCTAGAGTAAGTAGAAAAAAACAATGAATTCAATGTATTTTTGCTTCAGTAAAGAAATCTTTCAGGGAAACAAGTGAACAACACACTTGACAAAACGTATTGAAATCCGATGTAAAATGTAGGGCTTATAAGATAAAGATATCTTACAACTAGCTGGGGGAACTCCCTTTGAGCTGTATTTCATTAGTATTACGTGTCAAAAGTATTTCACGAAACAAGATATTTAAAATAAACATAAAACAAGTCCCTCTGTGAGGTGATTGTGTTATGATATATTTTGAATGGTCATTACACAAATATACTTTTGGTAAGGTTTTGCATTTTTCTCTATTCGGCTTGCATTGTAGCAACAAGATCAGCTGCTTTTGAATATTTTACCTGCCACATTGTTATTTGGGTTTGAAAAGAACTGTCTAAAGACAAAAATGCCATTTTAGGCAAATATACCGGCACATTTTCTGTTTTATTTAGTTGTCAAATGAATATCTTTGGGTTTGAACTGGTGTTTGGACAAAATAACAAATGATCCAAATAATGAACCGATCGATCTAGTCTGATCGATAATGAAAGTAATGGTTAGTTGCAAAATGTGGTGTTTTGTCAAACCCAAATGTATTTAGTTTGCTATCAAATAAAGCTTGGATACATATTTACACTTGAAAAGCTTGAGTCTACTTGTGTTGAAAACATAATTTACATAAATGATTAATGTATTCTCGAAATAACAATCTACTGATTGATGAATCAACTAATCGTTTCAAATTTACAATAATAAAAAATCTATAGGTGAAGCTCTAAATTGATTCCTGTGTGTAATTAGTCAAATAATGTTGGATGCTTAAATAATGCGATTGGTCTGCTGAAGAATTAAACCACACACCTGTTTTATTGAGTAAGTGTGTCGGTCACCATTTCTATATTGACGGAGTCCGCTTGGCCCGCGGCTTTCCTTTCTCCACTCGGCCGTGTGCGATCCGTCCGTCTGCCGGCTCCCGAGTCGCCTGGTTGTAATCCCCCAAGCGTGACCCGACCACCGCGGTGCGTCTGCTGCGGAGCGGCTGCCAGCGCTGGCTGCTGGTGGCTTGAGGCTTCCGTTGGCACCAGTTGTTTGTGGCCATAAAGGGCGAACACAACACTGCCACAAAAAGTCATCAGTCACTGGATACTGAGGCGACTTTAGGAGGAACGGTCCGCGCGAGCAGTGCAGTCGACTCAAACGGTCCCCTTCGCTTTCCTTTATGTTGACCTTTGAGATGAGTGTCTCTGCCTCTGAATGGGGCTCCGGGATGTGAGGCGCTGAATACAGAATGCCTGGTGGTGTCGCTTTTTGGTTTTATTGTGCCGCAAAACATTTCTCTGTTAATCCCGACAAAGAACCGCACTTTTGAGGCGACATGTTTTGTTGTGAGTGAGGACTGCGTTGAGAGACACACGATGCAACAAAAAAGAGGGCTAGTTTAAAATTCTACAAAGCTTTTGTTTCTAAATTAATTCAGCTGTCTTTTTTTTTTAAAAATTTATACCTGCCACGATTGAGAGGAACCTTCAGACACGGCCTGAAAATGTCAGGCCACTTAAACAACACCACCCTGTTCCCCTGTTACCAGAGCAACAAGCTCTGCAGGAGGAGAAAGCAACGTGTGTGTGTGTGTGTGTGTGTGTGTGTGTGTGTGTGTGTGTGTGTGTGTGTGTGTGTGTGTGTGTGTGTGTGTGTGTGTGTGTGTGTGTGTGTGTGTGTGTGTGTGTGTGTGTGTGTGTGTGTGTGTGTGTGTGTGTGTGTGTGTGTGTGTGTGTGACGGCAAGGTACACACTGCAGGACCCGCTAAATCTTTTTTTTCTACTAAATTCGGTTCAGATTGTATTTAAATTTCTTCTGTTTTGCTTCATTTGGGATTATTTAACTCATTAATTGTCTGGTAATGTATTGGATCAGACTCAGCGAGCGTTCTCTAATCATATTTTCCAGACAACAAAATCGCAAATTCACACAAACACAAGGCCTAAACATTTTATGTTTGTGTTATGCTTCATAAATGCCAATACAGAATTTCTTGAAGTAGGAATATCAACTGGAAACAATTACTTTGCAGTTTAGGGACAAACCATCCATAAATGTTACATTCCCCCACACAGCAAACTTCCCGGTGAGAATTCATGCCTCCATTTCCAGCATTCTCGTTAATATTCCGATGTCTTGTTTTCTTTCACAGTGTATTGGATGTAAGAAGCCAGGGGGAGTTCCTCTGCTCAACGCTCTGTTCCTCCAGCTTGCCTGAGTCGCACCTTAAGCTGCTGCTGAGGAGTTTGTGACTGTTGCTGCCAAGCTGAGAATGTCTGGGGCCGCTTGTGGCGATTTCCTCAGCTGCCTGTCTCCTCAGACACGAGCTAAAGATGGCGCTTGTCTGACGGGTCATGACAGACGAGAGGGAAGCCTGGAAAACAATCTCATAGCGGCAGAGGAAGTCGCCAACAAACTTCCTCTGATTACATGTTTTTATTGTTTGTTTATTGAAAGCCACAGGGCTTCTTATTACTTTCGTGAATTTGATAGCAGGTTGTCGTGCTGATGTGCAGATTAATCTTCATCATGAAGTCGTTTGGTGTATGAAGCTGCCAGCGAGGTGGCGATGATGTCATCTGAGGGTCCAAGCGCCGAAACTGATGCTGCTTTTAAAGTGCGGTTCGTCTCCCGTTGCTCGGCTGTCGTCGCACTTTAACGCGAGAGATCGCTGCTCCCGACGAGTCTTCGGCCTCGCTGGCCGTACTGTGAGTGTTCGAGTCGTCAAAGAAATTACCCGCAAAGCAGGAGGTAAATGTGCGACAGTCTCACCTATTAAGTTCACACGGGATCATTTTACATGACGAATGGGGGTTATTGCGTCCGGCGCCGTGATGTGGATTGTAATTTGCCCCAGAGGGATGAACCTCGTCGTGTTTTACACGCAGTCATTGGATGGCTAATGTGTCGTGAGATTGTGCTGGAGGTCGAACGATCTAGAAGAAGAGATAAGATGAGAAGGAGGCTGAGGGGCGGAGAGGACGGTGCCGACCCGACCGCTGAACGAGGTGACCTTCAGCGTGTCCTCTGTGAAATTGAAGCTCATCCAAAGACTTATTGTCGGTGCGGCCGTATTGTATTCAGCTGGGTTTGCATCATCGTGTTGCAAGATTGTATTAAACGCCCAAGAAAAAGCGGGACGGCAAACTGTGAATGCAGGAGGAAGAGGAACACGGTGATGTGGTCTGTTTGGCACTGCAGATAAAACCAAGCACAACACGGTGCAATCTGCCTCACTGGAAAGAGGTAACAGTGAACTCAATAACCTGCTGGGTGCAGCCCTGTGTGTGTCGTGGCGGTGACACTTCGCTTCCTTATTAGATTGTGCCTGTCAAGAGCCCAACGGAGACTGCATTCCTCTTTTTACTAGGAACTTTTAACTTGGGAGAGGGGATGAAGTGGAAATGGACTTCAGTCCAATGCTGCTATGTCTTCCACAATGCGTATGAGTTAGACCGTTCACTGTTCTTACTTGATGTTTTCAAGATGCACTTTTTTTCTTCTATATATTTGACAGTGCAGATTTTAGTATTGTTCATTTCTGAAGCAAATCATAATATAAAAGAGATTTCTCCAGTTTGCATAATTACTTTTTTGCGGGTTTTTTTGGACAATAATCGAAGGCCTAATAAAACATTTTTAATTAGTTTTGTCTCACTGGAAAAGAATATTATTTAAGAATCTTGAATCGGTGACTTTTTGCCGTATTTGCTTCTCTGTGACAAGAGGATCAGGCCAACAACAGTCTTGTTTCTGTCTTGCAGAGTGCAGCGATGGAGGAGACTGTCATTTGGGAACAGCACACAGTAACACTGCACAGGGTGGGTATCTGTTCTCCCTCAGATGCTCTTTACTTCTGTCCACATATGGTCCTGGTCCACATATCT
The DNA here is from genome assembly GCF_029220125.1 of Pseudoliparis swirei. Taxonomy (NCBI): domain Eukaryota; kingdom Metazoa; phylum Chordata; class Actinopteri; order Perciformes; family Liparidae; genus Pseudoliparis; species Pseudoliparis swirei. The sequence continues at coordinate 10,671,975 of NC_079393.1, read as the reverse complement.
CTCCCCTGCCTGTTTCTACTATCTCTGCCTCCTTCCCCCATCACTGCAATTTTCTTCCCTCCTATTTCCAGGATTACGTCATGTGCAACAAACAAGACATCAGTCATTGCAGGACTTTTCTTCTGCATAATTCTCGCTCACAATTTATAATAGACACAAAGTGCATTCAAACTACACTGAAGATTTTAACCCTCCTGTTACCTTAGGGTCAATTTGACCCATTCAATGTTTAACCCTCCTGTTACCTTTATATTTACTGACATATTTTACCCTTGGGGTCAATTTGACCCCAGCAATTAAAACCTCCAGAAAATTATTAGAATTAATATTGTTTTCCAAGTTTAAGTGTGAGGAACTTTATGTTTGTTTGTTGACTACCTAAATAGCCCTTTAAATATATTAAAAAGTTGATATTTCTTATATGTTTGACACAGTGAAAAACAGCCTGGGGTCAAATTGACCCCAAAGAACACCGACATTAAACATTGAATGGGGTCAAATTGACCCTAAGGTAACAGGAGGGTTAAATGTCCCAATGGCCTAAGTACATATATGCGTATGTTTTTTCTTAGTCAGTCATCTCTGTCTATCTGTATCCAGACGTTTACGTTGTGTTCAGTATTTTGGTCCTCACAGAAAGCTATATCGACATCCTAATCTATGTTCCTCTGTATGCAGGCACCAGGGTTTGGCTTCGGGATAGCCATATCAGGAGGTCGAGATAACCCTCATTTTCAGAGTGGCGAGACCTCCATTGTAATTTCGGATGTGCTGAAAGGTGGCCCTGCAGATGGCCTGCTGCAGTAAGACGCTTGCTCTATTATTGGCTGCATGGTCAAATTGCACGTTATTAGTATTACATTACCCTTCCTGCTACAGAGAGACTCCAGCTTGTCTCATATCTCTGTGTCCCTTCTCTAGGGAAAATGACAGAGTCGTTATGGTCAATGCTGTCTCCATGGACAATGTGGAGCACGCATACGCCGTCCAGCAGCTTCGTAAAAGTGGGAAAATTGCCAAAATTGTGAGTAAACGGCCCTTATGAATTCCTTTCAAAAACTTTGGGTAAAACTTCTGTCAGAAATGACGATGTTGACCTATCTTTATCAAATTGTAAGTCATAGACATTTCTTTAATGTTTCACAATTGACTCGTAGAAGAAATGTTCACGATTGAGGGAGTAATTGAGTCATCTCTGTATTCCCTTTTCCCAGACAATCAGACGGAAGAGAAAGGTGCATGTCCCCATGGGCCGCCTCGGGGAGAGAGAAACTATGTCGGAGCATGACGAGGAGGAGGACAGCTATGACGAAGAGATCTACGAGACGCGGAGCGGACGCAGCGCGGCCTACAGCGGTGTGGGCGGGGCCATGAGCCGGCGCAGCGGCCGGAGCAGCGGGCGGCGGGACAGGCGACGTGAACGCAGCGGCTCGCGAGAGAGGAGCCTCTCCCCGCGCTTAGACCGCCACTCGCACAACCTGCCCCCGCGTCCCGCAAAGATCACACTTGTCAAATCTCGCAAAAATGAAGGTGAGGCTCACAAAGTCGAGTACACAAAGACATTTCTCTGAGGGAATCCAGGAAATCACCTGCCATTTTATTGATCCGACCATTATCAGGCAGTCGGGCTTTAAGGAGAGAATAAGACGGCGTTTGGCCGACTGCCAGAGTAAACAAAACTCGCCAGCCGCAGCAAAATCCAGTAGTATAGTAAAAGAGCAATTAATCTTCTTTAATCTGTCCTGTTAATCCCAGCGGGAGCAGCAGCTTGACAGCCCAGTGTGGTCGGCGCGGCCACGGGAACTCTGTGCTAACGTGGTCTCTGTTGCTGTCGTTCACTTTGTAAGCAGAATATGGCCTCCGCCTGGCCAGCCACATCTTTGTCAAGGACATTTCCCCCGAGAGCCTGGCAGCCAGAGACGGCAACATCCAGGAAGGAGATGTTGTTCTGAAGGTGAGGCCTTCAAGAAGCCTGCTGGAAATGTGCTACGTATACCATGAAATATTAAACATGAACGAGACAATTGGAAATTACATTATATTATCATTTATTTTCCCCATTTTTGTGCTGATGGAGGGAATAATTCATATTGCGCTGGAATTTACTCACTGTAATTCATTTTCTATCTAATGTTGCATAACGGTACTTCCAGTTGCTGCTTCGTCTGCCTGATGTTACTCAATTATTTCACATTTGAAAGAAAGAGAGTTGCTTTTTGAACTGAAGCTGCTCCGAATCAATCGCTTCTCACATTCGGCCTTCACACACATGTCGTTTTACTCTCTTTGAATGCTCCCATTTAAGGAATGAAAGGTTCATAAAATGATTAAAGGAAGGAATTGTCAAAATGATGTGCGAGTTCGTCCTGCACAGCCCAATCTGAAGCTTACTGATGGATTTGACCCTTACAAACATAATGAGTGCTGCACTTTATTTGCATGTGATCTTGTGCCCTTTGGACGATGCATTTGTAGCCTGAATGTAGCTTTTTACACAACACCTTATTGCAATAATTTGTTAAGCAATATTTATTTAATTTTTTGTGACTGTAACTTCTGTTCTTTGTCATGTCATGGCTAATAGCTTCTCTCTCTCTCTGATTTTCTATAGATCAATGGCACAGTGACAGAAAACCTCTCCTTGATAGATGCCAAGAAGCTGATAGAAAGGTCAAAGGGCAAGCTAAAAATGGTTGTGCAGAGGGACGACAGGGCGACCCTGCTGAACATCCCTGACCTCGATGACAGCATCGCTTCAGCCAACGCCTCTGACCGAGACGGTGAGCGGGCTGTTGAGTGTTGGGTTCAGCTGAAATGGGGCGCGGCTGAGAAGCCCGACTTGTCCGTGTGTTTTTCCGACTGCCGTCATTGATGAAGTGGCTTTTGTTTGATCAGACATTTCAGATATCCATTCTCTGGCATCCGACCATTCCAATCGATCGCATGACAGACATCGCAGCAGCCGCTCCCGCTCTCCAGACAGAAGATCTGAACCCTCAGACCACTCCAGACACTCGCCCCCACAGATCAGCAATGGCAGGTACAGACCTTCAAGCCACTACTTTCTGCTACGATCTTTCTCCGGTTGATATACAACTAATAATCAAGGACTAACAATAATCAAGATTAAGAAGAAGAAGAAAATGAATGACTTAGTAGAGGCCACAATGTTTGTTTACTTACTGAAACACAACAGAGACTTCTTACCGCTCAATATTACAAATATCAACACAACTGTTATTATAGATTACAGTCACTGAAAGAGACAGATTTTTGATTGAAAGGGAATTTTTCATATTTCTAATATGAAAAACAATCAATCATTTAGTCAATGAACAGAAAAATAATGTATTTTGATAATTGGCCGATTAGTTGAAGTGTTTGTTCCAGCTTCTCAATTATGAAGGGTTTGCTGCTGCTTGTTCTCTAATTGGATAGTACTTTGATTATTTATAGGCTTTTTGTTGTTTTTAGGATTGGAAATATAAGCAATTTGATAACATCATGTTGGATTGTCTAGGTTGTGATGGATACTGTTTATACGATTAATTGAGCAAATTATAAGCATATCCTTCAGAAGTCAAAACGATAATTAGTTTCAGCTCTTTATTAACTTAAAAATGAGTGTTATGTAGCTGATCTTGTCATAATGAACTTCAATCTGTCACATTTTAATTAAAATAGACTTGTTTGGTTTTTGGCTGTGAAAGACTTTTGATTTTATCTTTGAGCCATCAACGCGTTCAGCACGTCTGTGACTGTAAACTTTTTTAAAGTACCTCATTCATTTTTCATTTGAACTCGATAGAGCACCAGAGCTGTTCCCCTTTCTTACTGCTTATTGTCCCGAGGAGAATAAAAGTCAACTGTTAAGCTGTAAAAGCTCTCGGTCAATTGGGTTCAAAACTTTGCTCTACTTTGTGTAAAAGTTCAGTGCCCAACCTCTTTTACTGTGCGTCTGTTCCAAATGAGAGAGGACATCAAATTCTCGAGAATGTTCCACACATCAATTTAAAAAGCGCTGATATATTTGATATGGGAACTTAATGTCACCTTTATGCAGTTGTAATAGTAGTGCTAGTAAATCCTGAATAGATTTAATGTAGATTATTAGACAACCCTCAATTCTCACAAAACACTGAATTCCATGGAACAAATTCATTATTTCTCTATTGCAAAGATGACTGACAGCCAGTTATGGCCTAAAGGAACATTGCTGACTTTATATAACATCAATTATTCAGTGATGCGTCTTAATTTGACTTGAGATGATCACAAGATCCTCTTGAATGATTCTGTGAGCAAACCGCAAGTTTGGCACGAGGACAATGTCGCTCCAACAATGGAGGAACACAATGCCGTCGCCCACTATCAGTGTCAACTGTCTCTCCTTTTGCAGCTGAGCTTTTCAGAGATCTGTGGATGTCTGGCTTGATTTGTATCTCTGTTTTGATAGAACATATTGTGTTTTGTGTGCAATATTATTCTCAATTATGTGCCAACAATGTGTTGTATTATAACACAGCTAGGATACTGGCGTACACGTCATTTCAGTATGTAAATTAACAGGAAGGAGATGCTGGGACAGGATGTTACTGTTAATCTGAACCGAGATCTGGATCAGGACCGGTGACCCGTTCTCTCAGTTCAGAACATTGGCAGGTTTGAAGCGGGGCCTCTTTGTGGATGGAGTAGAAAAGAGGTTTGTTCCTCGGCAGCCAGTTCAAACAGGTTCCTGCTCGCCACTTGGTCACTCCGCCTGTGAATACATCCGTATTGTGCCAGAGAAGTTGTGCCAGTGAGCAGCCATGTGACCAGGAGTTTGGGGACGGAACCGTGACGCTTTATTTGAAACGCATCGAGATTGCCAGTATTTAATGAAACACAGAGTGTTTATGATGTCATTTACTGACTCATAATCGACCAGGGTCACTGTGTAGCAGTTCGGGCGGACTCGCTGTTTTAAAACTGGCATGCAAGTCAAACCTTTACTGGTCCACAGCCAGTCACACTGTGAAATTCACCTGGAGGACAGAATCCACTCTGACACCTTAGATAAGCTGCTCTAAAAATAGAGCACAAAAAAGTAGTGACCTTCTACGATGCAGCCTCAGAGCCGTTCGCTCCACCTTTTTTTCCTTTCTCAGCCCGCCGCGGTCAGGAGACACTCCGGACAGTCTAGGTTTCGTGTTGAGTGGTGCACGGCCTTGGCATTGTTCAAGATGTAGCCTTAAAGCTACCTCCAAGCTCTACATCTCCAGAATACACGATTTATAATCTCACGCATTCCTTGGTTAAAAACAAATTGTGCAAAAAATATTTATTGTTTTCCAGCAGTCACAGAAGTCGTGATGACGAACGGTCCTCGAAGCCGTCTTCTACTCCAGTGAAGCTACCAGAGGACGTTCCTCTGCCCAAACCGAAGGAGGCGGCTGTTGCTCGAGAGGAGAAACAGCTCCCACCACTCCCAGGTCGGTAATAAAACAAACGACCATTAAACCTTAATATTGTGTTTACACGTCAGACAAGTGATTTGTAAATCAGAAGTCAACACGTGCACATGGCAGTACACCCAGAGTTTGTATCTTGTGCCTGTAAGCAAACACGACATGCGAGTGTGGGTCTGCCCGTCCATCGGAAGCAGTCATTGATGATGTCATTGATGATTGAATGCAAGTCAAATTAAATCTTATTTAAACTAGTAATGTTTGCCCTTTTTAAAAGAATGATTAAAAAAAAGAAAGTTAGATCCAGACTTCTGCTGAGTGTGCCTGGAGACGGATGAAAATAAACCATCCGAGTTGATCGAGTCTGACATTCCTCCCCAGCCTGCAGCACTCTGCTGCCTTTCTGTTTGACCTCCCTGCTCAGGACACTCTGCGCCTAGAGTGTGTGCGTGTGTGTGTGTGTGTGTGTGAGCGTCTGTAATGACACTTTGCCAGTCTATGGTTTTGAACAGTTGTGTTTTTTATTTGTGCAATTGTACTTAGTTTGACTCGTGTATCTGTGGCATTGTTATGTTGTGAATGTGTTTGAGGGAATATTTCTTTTAAAACCTGCCCAGCGCATTTTTCACATGTTTATCGTACGTCTGCATTAATGACCTGAGGTTGTGTTTTGTTTCAGAGCCCAAGCCGGTGTATGCTCAGCCTGGACAGCCAGATGTAGACCTGCCAGTCAGTCCCTCTGATGCCCCTATGCCGAGTGCTGCCCATGACGAAAGCATCCTACGGTAATATTAACAGTGAACAATATCACACCATCCCCAAGTCTTATTAAAATCTATAAAATAAAAAGTGACCTTTTGTGAGCACCTCACTACATAAGTGTCAGTTCAATAAAACATGAAGGCAAGAGTGATTAACTTTAACTGCAGTTCACATAACAGCACATTTTGAAAATGTTATCCACACAAAGCATTGTGGATGCAACATCTTGTAGATTTCATGCAGTTTAGAAACATGTCTTTGGGAACACAGGTCTGTTGCCCAGTTTAAAACACAGTTTTTTATTACGACTGGATGCACAACATCAGACAGTTTACTGTGGCTATTTTTCTCTTTAGCTAAATGATTTAAATGTATTCAAATGTTCTCTATCACTGGGCCTTTCTCTTTCTACAGAACATTTGTTTACGTCTTTGCTTTTATAAGCTCGGTAAAGAGTCTCGGCAAAAAAAAGAAAAGCTGGCTCGCATCCAGGAGTCACTCAACTATTCTTAAATTTAAGTTTGCTCCATGGTTTTTTCTTTTTTCCTGATCCGATGTGAGGTTCTGGGACAGGGATGTCTATGTGTAGATATTGTAAAGCACTCTGAGGCAAATCCGTAATTTGTGAGAATGGGCTATACAAAATAAACTGAATCGAATTGAAAGACGGAAATTCCATCGAATGGCGTCCTGTCCGAGAAAGTCATCCGAACAATAGTCTTTCCCTTCCTCAGGCCAAGCATGAAGCTGGTGAAGTTCAGGAAGGGGGAGAGCGTGGGGCTGCGGCTGGCCGGGGGGAACGACGTGGGCATCTTTGTAGCCGGAGTGCTCGAGGACAGCCCGGCTTCTAAGGAGGGCCTGGATGAGGGCGACCAAATACTCAGGGTGAGATTTGTTATGTTTGAACACATCAACCTGACAGCGAGAAATCAAGTGGCTCTTTTTCATCTTGAAAAAAATGAGTGTAAAAAAGTTACAACTTAGAGCTTAGTTATTTTATGTCACAAATGATTGTTGTTTTTTCTTCTTCTCCTTGTTTTAACAATAAGTACCTATTCATGGTTTGACACACTGGCTGCTCCAAAATTCTTTTACCTCCATGCCGGTCTCTTAGCGATGGCCCCGAGGGAGCACACACAAAAAACAGTTTCCTCTCGCTGTGTTTGTCCCTTTTCCTCAAAGCCATACATCTCAGTGTACCTCTTCTTCCTCCTTTCTTTTGGTATAAAGAGGAATGGCTTGAGTTCTTGTATTGCAGTAAAATCTTAAACTGCTCTGGCAATACTGCAAGAGCTCTGTAAAGCTTTTATCTAAATAGAGATGAACACCTCACGCACGCTTTGAACAATGAAGCTTACTTCCTAACTCAAACTTTAAACTACCAGACAACAGTGACGTCACTTTGTGGTAAGCGTAAAGCAGTAATCTCTGTTTCTAAATTCCAGGTAAATAATGTAGATTTTTCAAACATAATCCGAGAGGAGGCGGTGCTGTTCCTACTGGACCTCCCTAAGGGTGAAGAGGTCACCATTCTGGCCCAGAAGAAGAAAGATGGTAAGTGAAGTGAGTAAGGAGATGAGATGAGATGAGAGGTTATTTTCTATTGATCACAATAGCCCAATGTTTCTGACTCGCTGTCTCCCGCTCAGTGTATCGGCGGATTGTGGAGTCTGATGTCGGGGACTCCTTCTACATCCGGACACACTTTGAGTACGAGAAGGAATCTCCGTACGGGTTGAGCTTTAACAAGGGGGAGGTGTTCCGGGTGGTGGACACCCTCTACAACGGGAAGCTGGGCTCCTGGCTGGCGATCCGCATCGGCAAGAATCACCAAGAGGTGGAGAGAGGCATCATCCCCAACAAAAACAGGTGACCGGAGAGACATTAACTGTTATCATAAACTTTATTTATAGAGCACTTCTTGTATAAGAGATGTGGTTCCAAGTGCTTTACAACAAATATATATTTAAACAAGGGCAAATAGAATAACATTTGAAAATAAAATACACTCGATGCTAAAATATAGAGGTTGCATAAAAAAACAGACTATTAAGAATAATAGAAATTATATATTTTTTATTAATGACATTATAAGCCAAATTAGATTACTAGGTTTTCATCTGCGGGTTAAATAGGTTTGATGTGTCTGTTTGGCTTGAATCATGTCAGTTATCTCAAAGAGTGACATGCCTGATACATGTTTGCCACAACAGTTCCTCTATTAATATTTAATGTGTTATGATTATCATTGCCTGAGGCATCGGCAGTGTTTAGGTTAGCTGTGCCAAATGTACGCCATTAGCTTGTGTTCCATTAAGAACTGTGTCTGTCGTTGTGCCATGTGCTAACAGAGCGGAGCAGCTGTCCAGCGTGCAATACACTCTCCCCAAAACAGCGGGCGGCGACAGGGCGGACTTCTGGAGGTTTCGTGGTCTTCGGAGTTCAAAGAGGAACCTGAGGAAGAGCAGAGAGGATCTCTCCTCCCAGCCAGTCCAGACAAAGTTCCCGGCTTATGAAAGAGTTGTACTGAGAGAGGGTGAGGACTCTGACCACGTCTGCCAGCCGATAGCCTACATGTCTTCACAAGTCTTTCTAAAAAATACAATATTTCCGTGCAGCCGGTTTCCTGAGACCCGTGGTGATATTTGGGCCGATAGCTGATGTTGCTCGAGAAAAGCTTGCCAGAGAAGAGCCAGATCTTTTTGAGCTTGCGAGTATGTTTGTTTACATTATGCTGCACATATGTTGTCGATGACATCCCCGGACAGTGAACATGTTCGTGGTTCAGATTTCTTTCTGCATAAAACCCCCTTTCACCCGTTTTCCAGAGAGTGAACCGAGAGATGCAGGAACAGACCAGCGGAGTTCAGGAATCATTCGTCTTCACACCATCAAGCAGATCATTGACAGAGTGAGTTTGCCTCCCTGTATTTCAGAAACAGCGTTTTAGGTTCTTCGATTATTTCCTCACATACAGGACTGTCTCAGAAAATTAGAATATTGTGATAAAGTTCTTTATTTTCTGTAATGCAATTAAAAAAACAAAAATGTCATGCATTCTGGATTCATTACAAATCAACTGAAATATTGCAAGCCTTTTATTCTTTTAATATTGCTGATTATGGCTTACAGCTTAAGAAAACTCTAAAATCCTATCTCATAAAATTTTAATATTTCCTCAGACCAAGTAAAAAAAAAGATTTATAACAGCTGAGTGTTTGTCAAAGCTCAGGAAACCCTTGCAGGTGTTTCGAGTTAATTAGACAATTCAAGTGATTTGTTTAATACCCTACTAGTATACTTTTTCATGATATTCTAATATTTAGAGATAGGATATTTGAGTTTTCTTAAGCTGTAAGCCATAATCAGCAATATTAAAAGAATAAAAGGCTTGCAATATTTCAGTTGATTTGTAATGAATCCAGAATGCATGACATTTTTGTTTTTTTAATTGCATTACAGAAAATAAAGAACTTCATCACAATATTTTAATTTTCTGAGACAGTCCTGTATATCTTTTCAATCCCTCGTCTTCACTGCCCTTATCTCATGAAGGACAAACACGCCGTCCTGGACATCACCCCCAACGCTGTGGACCGACTGAACTACGCTCAGTGGTACCCGATTGTGGTCTTCCTAAATCCTGATACGAAGCAGGGGGTGAAGAACATGAGGACCAGGCTGTGTTCAGAGTCCAGGAAGAGCGCCAGGAAGCTCTATGAGAGAGCCATCAAACTGAGGAAGAATAATCACCACCTGTTCACCAGTGAGTGTGCAACGTGTCTCTTGTGTCTTTTTACACATTGTATTCTTCTTGAAGTGACACTGACCCCAGCGATACTCTCTTTAAGCCACCATCAACATGAACAATATGAATGACGGCTGGTACGGAGCTCTGAAAGAAACGACCCAGCAGCAGCAGAACCAGTTGGTGTGGGTGTCGGAGGGCAAGGTGAGCGGCGGCGGCGGCTGCGAGATTCCTTTCGCCTCGACAATATTTCTCGATTCCCGTTCGTCTCACTGAGCGACGCACGAACACCTGAATGATCATTTCTGTGCTCAGGCGGATGGCACGACGGAGGATGACTTGGACATCCACGACGACCGTCTGTCCTACCTGTCCGCGCCAGGAAGTGAATACTCCATGTACAGCACGGACAGCCGCCACACGTCTGACTACGAGGACACGGACACGGAGGGCGGAGCCTACACGGACCAGGAGCTGGACGAGACGCTGAACGACGAAGTGGGCCTGCCCACGGAGCCCGCCATCACCCGCTCTTCCGAGCCCGTGCGAGAAGACCCGCCAGTAATTCAGGACACCCCTGGTTACCCTGGATACCAGCAACCGGTGCAGCCCGACCCAGCTAGTCGCATAGACCCTGCCGGGTTCAAGATGGCTGCGCCGCAACAGGTAAAATTAATATCTAGCAGATACTGGTGGTGGTCAAAGTGCTGCCGAGCTGAGGTACAGCTCCCTTGTGTTCAGTGTTGGTCTCCTGACCTGTGTTCAGATGAAAAGCCCTTTGCTAAGTCATAAACATGTGTTAGAAGCTACTGGTATGTTATCTATTCTACCCACATTCTCTGGCTGGCGTCAAACTGCTTCAGTGTCAGGAAGAAGCTCATGGTGTTGGGCCGAGCTGTACCATGTGTGCCCTTGGCAGGCTGTGTTATAAATGTCTCTTAACAATACTTCACAGCGAGCTGAGGCTGCTCCGCCCCCTGCTGTTGAGCAGCCTGTACAGCTTGAGCCTATGCACCTAGAGGAGCCGCCTGCTGCAGCCGCAGCTCCTCAGGCCGACTCACTTAGCAGCCTCAGCCCTGCCCCTGAGCTTATTCAGTCACCACATGAACCCCACCCATCTGGACCGCCTGGTCCAGAACCAAAGGTACCCGCTGTCTCGCCAGCCACTCGGACCGGGCCTGGGCCACAGCCTGCTGTCTTTAACTGCCTGTTTTCTCGCACATGCTTTCCACTCGCTCTCTGCATGACATGCCCCCCTCCCCCCCCTCACTGTGTGACTCACTGAGCCCGCTGTGTGCGACAGCCGAGTCCACACGCATCACAGTGGGCTGGGAGAGCAGAAGGACTGGTCCATCTGAGTCTGTGACCAGGGTGAAGGCATCCACTACCAGCCCTAACTGTTGCCTCTTACTTCCTTTGCATGGCTCCTAATGGTTTTTGGGGTTCCTTTCAGCTTTAACTCTCTCCTCTATACGACCGATTGTAGCTCTTAGAGTGGCATCATAATGGTAGACGTGTCGTCTGTTGTGGTGCCGGTAGCAGTAGATGCATGATGAAAGCTAACCTGCAGACAGTACTCTTGGCCATGATTTCCATCATCTATATCCCACGTCTAAAAACAAACTGACATCAGCACACTGCATTGTGTCTTCCGTTTAGTAGTTTTGTCCGGAGGAGATGACAACAGATCAACCTTCTTCCAAAGTACTGTAACTAGACTTGCTGTCTACAGGCTACACATCATTTGTTTGAAATGAGGCCTTTCAGAAATGTGCAAATTACTTGTTAGTTCACTATTTATAAAATGTGTTAATGTGTAAAACTCTGTTGTGTCCATATGGATTGTAATCATTCTTGAGAGGCATCTTGTCAAACAGGCATTCAGAACTGTTTTTAAATAATGGACAATTGCGCTTTGACTTGATTTTTGTGTAATCAAACAGTGACAGGATTTATTTTCTAAATGATTTGGTTAATTTAATTAATAATGTTAAATTCCTCACGGTTGTTGGTTTATGTTCCAGTTTTTTTAATGTAATCTTGAAATTATTCTCAATCTGGTGTCTGGAAAGCATTTTTCCCCCCCGACTGCTTTGTGTCCTCGATTTGTTAAAAGCTCAACATGATGACAATGTAATGGATGAATTCACCGAGTGTTGTTTCTTCACAGATGTACAAGAAAGATCTGTACAATATGGAGGACCCTGTGCGTATCCACCATGGCCTGAAGCAGTCTTTGAGCTACTGTCACCAGCCGTTCCAGGACAAACAGCCATACCGCGAATACCACCACCCGCCTTACGGATACGACGGCTACTCAGAACCAAAGCCTCACAACACCGACTCTCACCCGCACTACGACAACCGTGTGCCTCATTACAACGAACAGTGGCCCCCCTACGACCAGCAGACCTCGTCCTCCCAGCCCGCAGGGTACCAGCCGGGCCACCAGCAACCCATGGGCTACAACGCCCGGTCGCCCTACGACGACGGACCGGGGCGGGACTACAGCCCCACTCGGCCGCGTTACGACGAGGCCCCTCCCGCGGGCTACGACGGCCGCCGACGGCACAGTAAACCTGGGCCCGTTCGTTACGATGAGCTCCCGCCCCCGTCTGCCTACGATGCCCGCTCCCCTTACGAGGCAGAACCTCACGGCTTCCCCATTAATTCGCCTCGATCGCCGGAGCCCCCAAAGCAGTATTACGGTGACTCTGGTCTGAGGCCCACCTACATTCCTGGGCCGGCAAACCGTGGCTTTAAGCAAGGGATGCACGAGCCGATGATGAACTCTGAGCCCACAATTCCCCTTCCTAAACCAGAGACCCTGCCCTCTCCCGGTGAGCCAGCGACCACTCCGGGATCCAAACCCCTCCCCCCTCCGCCACGGGAAGACCTGGACGAGGACCCGGCCATGAAGCCACAGTCGGTGCTCAACAGAGTGAAGATGTTTGAGAATAAACGGTCTGTTTCTATGGACAGGGCTAAAGAAGGAGGGGAATCGGCTCTCAGGGTGAGTTCCTCGCCGAGCTGTGCAGCCGTCACCTCAACGGGTCAAACGCATGCTCTGTATGCTACGGGTGTGACTGTAGATACAATGCGGACACACCGTGTAACTCTACATTTGATCTCTTAAAGAACCTCATCACAGTTATAAACACTGATACCCAAGAAAGATCCTGGAGTTAGAGAACTATCAAAATGGAAAAATGCAGCCAGGTCACACACTCAAAGAGGTAGATAACTAAGATGTTATTGCCACTCTAAATTTAAACAACATTATTGCCTGGTACAAGGTGGGTCAGGCTGAACTTCAGGTGAGAGCGAGTATTAGCTATTAAAGAGTTTTAACAGTTAGTACTTAATATGCAAGAATTTGAAAGCATCAGATAATGAAAAATGCTCCACAGAGGCCAAATTATCTTTTCCCAAACTGCAGTCAGAAAACTGCCGAATAGACGGGCTGCAAACTGCAAGCTTGTTTTTGTTAAATGACCGTCTGTTTTGTAATCCTCCGGCTTGTGAGCTGTCAGCCACAGATATCCATGTGTGTGCAATCCGTTAATTTGAACCAAAATCTGGATCAGATGCAAGCAGCACGAAAGAGACTCTTCCCTTTTTGCTCTTCAGCCGGCAGATGTTCCTAAACCTGTGATTGCACCTGGCCCCGTCCTCAAAGCCAACTCCCTGAGCAACCTGGAGCAGGAGAAGTCCAGCTACAGGTACGTCGTCCTCACAGAACCCCGGGCTGCAAAGTAGGTGGATGAAGGACGACTCTGAGATCCTTGGAAAGGCATCTTGGAATTATATATAGTTGTTTGAGCTTCACCATCTCAAGTTTGTATTTCATGTCATTGACTCGTCTTCAAAGGCTGAAAATGACAGTCGGGATGTTTCCCATCAAGACGTCGTCCACCTCTCCCACTGTCTTTCCCTGCAGTTTATATCTCTGCAGCTGTTTCTCCTTGTTTCCTTTTGTTTCCTCTGCAGGGCCCCTGAGCCACAGAAGCCTCATACGAACCACTATGACCCAGATGAGGACGAGGAGTACTACAGGAAGCAGTTGTCCTACTTCGATCGCCGCAGCTTCGACAGCAAGGCCATGAGCCAACCGAGTCCTGGCATCAACCGCTTCCACGATCTGCCCAAACCAGCTCAGATGTCCTACCCTTACAACAGGTAGAGCGCCGCCTCATGTCCGCACTGATGGAACCAAAACAAAACGCCACCAGCTGCACAATCCCAATTGTCGTGTTCACTGTATTGTGTGTGTGCTGCAGAGTGGAGTCTGTAGAGAAGGTGAGTCCAGTGGAGAAACGATATGAACCCTTGCTACAAATCAGCCCATCCTCTCAGTACGGGCCCCCGGGGTCCGCCACGTCGCCCAACACACTGCTCAAGCTCAGCCCCAACGACGGTAAGCGCTCTCTTCCAAAGTGCAGAGATGTAACAGTCGACAAAGACTGCGGTGAAGTCATTGTTCCTTCAATCATTTCCAGCCAACTCCATACCCGAGCTACTGAGTTCAACCAATCCTAAACCCGAGCTGCCAGCTCTCAGGCCGGCCGGCCGAGATGACCCCCCCCCTGGCGGCTACCTGCCCCCCAGGGGCCTCCCCGACAAATCCCCGGTCAATGGCGTCGAAACGGCGCCCCCGAAGACGCTGGGCGCTCCGACGAGCTACAACCGCTACGTCCCCAAGCCGTACAGCAGCTCCGCCCGGCCCTTCGAGCGCAAGTTTGAGAGCCCCAAGTTCAACCACAACCTGCTGCCCAACGACACGCCGGTGAAGACGGAGCTCTTCGGGAAGCCCAGCGGGGGGAAGCCGGCGCTGTCGCCGCAGCCCCCGGACCACGACAGCGGTCTGGACACCTTCACGCGCACCGTGGACAACAGGCCCAAATACCAGCACAATAACATCAACGCCATTCCCAAGGCCGTCCCTGTCAGGTGAGAAACGCTGAACAGCAGGAGGAAGTTCTCCGAGGGTAATTACCGCGCCGCCGACCGGAGACGGCTCCGTCCGCGGGGGTCGGCTCTCGCGTCCTCTGCAGCGGTCGCTGCCGTCACTGTTTTGACCGATGATGCTCACGTCTGTGCCGCGTCCCTCAGCCCCAGCACGCTGGACGACGACGACGAGGACGAAGGACACACGGTGGTGGCCACGGCCCGGGGGATTTTCAACTGTAACGGAGGGGTCCTGAGCTCCATCGAGACGGGCGTCAGCATCATCATCCCCCAGGGCGCCATCCCCGAGAACGTGGAGCAGGAGATTTACTTCAAGGTGTGCCGGGACAACAGCATCCTGCCCCCCCTCGACAAGGAGAAAGGTCAGTCGTCTCTTTGCGGCTAACTGATGTCGAGGAAGAAGAGAAACACTTGAAGTTATCGCCGCGGTAAACAAGGACGTTTGGGACTTTTTAGTTTTAGAAGCAATGCAGGATTTTAATGAATGTCTTTCTTTAAGTGCTACTTCAGGATAGTTTGACCTTTTATTGGATAATTGTAGATTTCATTCCTGCATTATCTTAGATTGTATACATGTTTAACTGTCTACAGGTACACTTCCACAAACTACAATGAGACAAAAGCAAACGACTACATCTCATGTGAAGACGTTAAAACATCAAACTCATCCCAGCAGTTATATTTAGAGTCTTTTTTTTCATCAAGATTAAGCACCGAGGGAGTGCGGTAATTTAATTAATCTGGCAAGTCAGTTAATTATCATTCACCATGAAGGCCGGAATCCATTTTGCCTCTTGATTGGGTAATAAATAATCCGCGGTGCTGATTAATTCCTGCAGGTTTAAATTGTGGAATTAAAATCTGGTTGTGTGTCCGCGCAGGAGAAACGCTGCTAAGTCCGCTGGTGATGTGCGGCCCGCATGGACTCAAGTTCCTGAAGCCAGTGGAGCTGCGCTTACCTCACTGTGCGTCTATGACCCCCGATGGTTGGTCTTTTGCTCTAAAATCCTCCGACTCCTCGTCGGGTACGCTGTCCTCTGTCCTTTTGGGGTCTTTGGGCTTTTGTCTTTAGACAGAAATGTTGTTTGGTGTCTGATTTAAATCTTGTCCTCTGTTTTCCATTTTCCTCTCATTTCTTCTTCTGCCTGTTCTGTTTGGAGGTCTGATTGGTTCACTTAATATGAACTAAAGAGTCTTGATCATTAACAAAAAATGTCTGTTCAATTCCACACATTATTCTTCCTTAAAACCTGGTGCCTACATTACCCACAATGCAACATTACCATAAGCAATTAGTAGCTAAATTAGCCTCGAGCCACCAGCCTAATAAACATAAACAAGAGTGTTGTGTCCTTCAACAATATGGAGATGTTTGAATCCTCCTAAAACTGTTTTTATATTTCCATGAGAAGCAGCACTGCTGTGTTTTCAGATGCACTTCTGTCCCTGGATTATAGTTAATATGGTGGCATATAAATTAATGCATGAAGTAAGAGTTAACGGTAATTAATTAATTTGAATGATCAACTAATCACATAAACTCAAGGTGGGCAGCAGGAATCCGTTTCCTGCTTGAATGTGTGCTTTGACTCATCGTTCTCACTGACACTTGGCTCATTGGTGATGTGTCACAGTATTCTCTTGTTGTTTGGGGTACCTGTTGTGTTTTTGTTGGGGATGCACCGATCTCAACATGCCAACAGATACTGACTCGGAGACAATGGAGCAGATCTATATCATTCTATGTTTGTGATGCATTACATACGTTCATTTTGAAGATTGTTCAGCAAGTTGCTGGTGCATTTATTATTTTAATAATAAGTAACAATAGATAGCTACGTATTTATTTCTTGCATTGCTGTCTTCCAAAGTCAAGAAAGCAATGTTTAAACTCAAGCCTGATGCCTTACGCATAAACTACTGATTTAATTAATAAGGTTAATTTCAACATAGATTGACACCCTGGAACACAAGCATCACATTCGGGGCAGAGAACGTTGGACCGGTGCATCCCAGAGTCTGTATTTAAAAAGGGGCGGGGCTCCAGCAGCTGACGTCATGTCTCTCTTTCCTGCAGGTGATCCTAAAACCTGGCAGAACAAATCTCTCCCCGGAGACCCAAACTACCTGGTGGGGGCAAACTGTGTGTCCGTGCTCATTGACCACTTCTGAAGAGGGCAACAGCTGGCCTGTTACTGAATGTGATAAACAGGGGACCTCGGGTGCACGATGCTCGATTAAGTATGAACCTGATGCTCTCACGTTGTTAGCTGTGCCCTAAAAATTAAAAAAGAAAAATATCGACACACACAAGGAGAGTCGGAGGAGTCCAGCATCCCCAACGCTGGACTCCTCTTTTCCTTTCTTTTTTTTCTCCGGTGCTTTCAAGGCTTGCAAAAAATAAAGATTAAAACAAGTTATTCAAACAAAGGAACTGAAGTTGGAATGCATGACCAGTGCCACAGACTGAATAATCTCGTTTTGACTATTTTTTAAAGCTAATTTTGTAAAAAGGTCTGAGCGGTGCAGAAAAAATGAGAATTTCTGGAAACTCATTCAATATTGCAATGGGATTTTTCGGGTACTGTAAAAAAAGAAAAAAAATACAAAAGAAATAAAAACTCACAAACAGCAAAGTTGGTATATGCAAAACTTTTGTTTGTGAGTTCTGTGGTCATGCGTTTCACTCATGAAGGATCTCTAAAGACTTGAGAAAGCCCGACTCATGAAGGAAGACGCAGAGGCATCATTTAGATGAAGAAGAAAAAAAAGGAAAAAGAAGAAGGTTAAGTATTAGTACCAGATGCCCATTTGTTCTGACGGGGCTCTCTCTGTTTAAAACTGATGTTTTGTAGCAATGTTTTACCGTAGATAAATATACTGACTTGATTTTACAAACTCCTGCTGTCTAGAGATCTATGCATGTGCTATGACTCAGGTCCAGAAGCCTGCTACTACTAAATTCAACACATGAAAATCCCATCGTACACTGCAAGCAGTGATGCCTTATCTGCATATTAACTTTTCAGTGAAACTTTAAAACATCGGTTCCTTCAGTTATAGCGATCACTACGGAAGAAAAAGGTGTCTCTGCATTTTCTCATAAACAGTGAACTTGGATTTAGCACACGAGAATAATTGAGGCTGATGAAAAGGTATGCTTTCTTTTACTGCTATGCATATGAAGTTTGAGGAAATACAAAAAGCTAGAAGATGATAAATTGTTGCTGTACATATTGCTAGTATATGGCCTTGGTTCTCTGTAAATGAACTTTTGTACATCTTTGTTATTTTGTATAAAAGAGAAAACGTTTGTTTAAAAAGAGAAGGCAGTTACATTGGTTATGTTTGTATTCTGGTTATACCCCTGAGCCTTGGAACTGACATAAGCAGTAATAAGTCTGACTTTTCTACCAACATATACACACACTACTTAAGGCATTTTTAACGGTCAGAAAACTTTTTATTCTTATTTACAAAATAGAGAAGTGCTTGGTTTAAATGATTTTAAAAGATGTTCTTGAGGGGGTCTGCTGTGACGAGTGGTCCCTTCCTTTATTTGTGATACTGGATGCTGTATTGTGTGCCCTGAAATGTATTTTTGTACTAATAGACAATTTATTATGGCACATCGGTACTATTTTCTTTTGATATGACAACACTGCTTCAACACAACACTAGTTTATTTCCCCGTGTGGCTGACATTTTTATTTATTTATGTTCCTTTGGTTCAACTTTTTTTTTCTTTCTCATTTGCGTCACATTTCTAAGTATACCACTGTATTAATAAATAAATTCATTTTTAAAGTAACCGCTGTTTGTATTGTTTTTTTTGTTGTCGAGTCAAACATCCAGATGTTTTACACATCGACACACCCCGGCCAGATGCTCAAAGGATTCCTCTGAGCGGTCGGGAAGATGGCAGCTCGTCATATGCAACACTTATGTTTTATTTAAGTGTCATTCACGGCTGCTTCCCATTCATTCCACATGTAAACTCACTTGTCAGGTGAAGTCTTACCAAACTCTGAGCTCACTGTTATTTTCAAGATTATTGGCATCCGATTGGTTTTCTGGCCCCGTTGTTATGGCGACCAGTTCACCGGCTGTATTAAGCCAGAAACGGGATAATATTTACGTCATATTCGTGAACGCAATATGTCGAGGAGTGCCTCGGGGGAATTTCTTCAGAATTGGCACGAACGTCTACTTGGACTCGAGGTTAAAACATTAAATATTGGAGGTCAGAGATCAAATCGATCAGAGTGATCAGTGACCTCACAGCGCCGTTCTCTTGAGCTCATATTTCAGCAACACTGAGGGAATTGCTTGAAATGTGGGTCAAACTTCCACTTGGACACAAACATGACCTGAGGAGAACATTATCACATACGACTTTTTATTGGTATTTTACTGGTTTAGTACCCTAAAGGTTTTTATGATATTTCAAAGCCATGCTCTACTTGTTTTATACGCATTACGACCCTCCCACTGTCTTGAAGGCGGTCCTGGCCGACCTCAGCAGGTACTTGGCTGACGATGTCGTTAGCTTGATGAAGCTCACCTGGGCCTTCCAGGCTGTATAGCTGGTCCACATGCTCGTTATCTCTCTCTTCCTCCAGCTGACGTCCACCCTGCTGCTCCACAGCACACGGCTTCATCGCTCTCGTGATCGGCACGCTCCTCTGCTTGTTCTGCGTAATCCTGAGTAATAAATCATTTTGATTTATAACCTTGCATGGTCTCTCTCCTTGTCACATTCCCTGAGCCAGTTAATGATATATGACATAATGTATATTACTTTTTATGAGATTTTAATGGTATACATACTAAGACATGTTCTGTTTTTTTATGGGAAACTACTATACTTTTTTGTTTTAATGACCCAATTGAATCAACAACTCTAAAAGACTTTTGACCCAAAAAAACAACCTTCGTGAAGGTAGGATCTATTGCAGGACAGTTTTTTTAGACTGCCTTTCCGAGGTGGATCTGATGCACTTAAGTTGCAAATGAATGTACGAAGCTACTTTGCTTTTAATAATTGTCAACAAAAAACGTTGGCTATCTTAAAGATCAAATCGATGCCTTCTACCTCCAAATCTAATACATTGGGGGGGAAAACGTACATTTTTAAAAAGTTCAACCATATAAAATAAAGTCTCATTTGAGTCAATTTCCATGACATGAGCCGGAGGTTCACACCACACTAGTGTACCGCACCATTTGGCTCACGACACGGATGTGATAGAAAACATTGAAGTGAAAAAAGAATAAGAAAGAAAACACATTAGAGTGTGTTGAGGGTTTCTAAAGTTCAACTCCAAAAAATCCATGATTGTCACAAGACAACGTGTGTGAATCGATGTGTGTCAAAGGTTGTGTTGGTTAATCAGCTCACCTGAGCCAGAGCGCTGCTCCGACCCGAGAGCTGAGGGGCAGTCGCTCGCCCAGAGAGCGAGACCCTCTCTGAGCGCCGAACACGCTGTGATGTCAGCGCACACGGTGACCAACTACACACAGTACAAAGGTTCACTGATAAACCCTCAGGCGGTTGTGCGGGTGTGACATAAGTTGGTCGTAAAGGTTCAACATCCAAAGCGACCCAAACTTTTCACGCCACCGTTCATCAGGCCAATCATACAACAGGAGCCGGAGGGAAAAAAATACAACCAGTTTAATTATTAAAAGTACATCGATGGCAGTAAGACATACTTGTATATCAAATACTGGCAGCATTAAAGGAAGACATTTACAAAAGCTGTGAAGATGCACGGTAGTTGTGTTAATATAAAAAGTAGTCTTTCAACCCTTATTATCTTAACGTCTCTGACATCGTTTTTTTGCTTCATTTTTATGACCTTTCCTCGTCACAGGAAATGTCCTTCACACGTGTTGTATAGATCAGTTCTCCCCAGCCGTGTAAACACACGAGACATTGTTTTGGCTGATATTAATATGCAATATTTAAGGGCCCCGCCTGCCACAGCACAGCGCTGTAGCGTGGGAACCCTGACGTGGCCCGTGTTGTGCCAGTGAGGCTGAGGAGCCACAGCTCTCAGATCTTGAGGCGTCCCCTCTGATGAGAGCGAGACCCTCGAGGTCGCCGCTCAAACACCGGCAGAAGATTCTGGGGTTGTGTTTTATCGCAAAACTACCCCACACATAAAGTAAATCATTTTCTCGGGGTTTGAATTGATGAAGTGAAATAGATTCCGAGGATTAAAAAAACTAAACCGGAGGGTTAAAACATTAACTTTCAAAGTCAGTCCGTCCCTGAGATTAGTAGACTGTCAAAAAAATGTCTAAAAGTGAGCTGTTACATCTTTGAGAACCAACGGGTCGTCTGGTTTAAAGTCTTCCGCGTTAGAGTCTTATCTCCCAACGAGCGATGGCGCTGTAGATGTCTTCGGTCAGGGGAACGTACGTCTGTTTCTCAGGGTCTAAAAAGTATAAAGGATCTTCGATGTGAGCTGGATCGAATCCCTCCTCCACCAACTTCACCTTCTTCATCTTGAACGTCCCCGTCATCTCCAGGCAAGGCTATGAAAACAAACAGTTTATAAATATTATTTTCAAATGTAAGTCATTGGTAACCCTTCATATGAAGGTCATGTCTAGAATTCATCGTCAGCACATTCATTATACGTTAATAATCCTTGGGATTTCTCTTTTCTCGCAGTCGGCAAATACTGCTCACCAGTCCTCAGAAATGTGACCTGATGGTCGCTAATGACCTCAAGCATCGCTGTTCCTTCACTTCGAGCGTACAGAGTCATGCTATAGCATGTTATTGATGTTTAAAAGACATTATTACATTTTAGAAACTTTAAGGAAACGTTAGCACAGTCCTCTGTGGCTAAAATAATAATAGTTATGTGCTGCGTAACATGAATACGACTCTTCTTTTAGAAACTGTTGCCACTTTGACATTGAGGAACAAAGCCTCCTCTCCGCCACTTCTGATGCTTTATACGCTTATGATGCTTTATAATGTCTTGTGAATGTGCGTATAATGCATTTTAGACATGAGCTTCATTTCAAGTTAAATTGAATCAAATCATTTCACTGCATGCAATAAGATCAAATGTGCCAAGCGAAGGATTCTCGTGTTGTACCTGGACCCGGATGAATCGAGGCCGTGCGTACGCTGGGAGGTAAGTGACCACCTGCTTGTAGGTGTGCAAACAATCAAAGTCTCCTCCTTCTTTCAGAGTGACCGCTGCCATGCCGATCCGACCCTCGTGACCTAGTCCGACAATTAAATTACCGTTTTAAAAAGCAGAGAATACAGATTTTTCTTATTTTTTTAACATGTCTGCATCAGTGCTCTTACCTTCAACTTTAACACCGTAGACGTTTGCTTCAAAAATGCAGTTCGCCATTGTGAGAATGTCTGCGACCTCCGAGGTGGCAACGTTTTCCCCTTTCCATCTGCAACAAGCAACAAGCGACACGCACGAGAATAAGAAAACACTCGCGCAACACGTCGTTCCGCACGACTTCCCGACTGCCACCGGGTTTAGACTAATAACCGAAAAGAGAACTGCATTTAAAGATGTGTAAATGAGAGCGTGAGGTTTACGGGAGAGTCACATCTAATACGTCCACGTTGAAACGAAACAAATGGAAGACCGTCTGTGCTGTGAGAGAATAACACAACAACTATAACACAAATGAGTTTCTACTTGCCTGAAAGTGTCGCCAACGCGATCCTGAAAGTACACAAACTTCATGTCGTCAAACCAAAGCAAATCTCCGGTGTTGAAGTACAGGTCTCCTTTCTTCATCACGTCACGGAGCCTCTTCTTCTCCGTCTGCTGCTGGTTGCCGGCGTACCCGACAAAGGGCGACCTCCGAGTGACCCGTCCAACCAGGAGGCCCGTCTCGCCTGACAAGGAGACACGCGAAGCGCGTCGATCATCGCATGCACTCGACCCCGAGGTGACGCAACCCGATCATATTCAATTGACAAAAATAAAAACAGATGAAAGCAGCACATCGTCATTTTTTTTATTTTATTTTTTACTTTCAATATTTAAAATAGGGGCTGCTGCTCTTGCATCACAGAAAGAGAAATAATCAAACAAAAAGGTGCGTCTCCATCTGTGATGGCGACTCACCTGTGGCTGCCTCGATGCACAGGCCCTCAGAGTTCCTGATAGGCTCCTCCTTCTCAGTGTCAAACTTAATCAAAGTGTACGGGAAGAAAAACTAGGCGGGAAGAAAGTGAGAGAATAAGTCCATTAGCCTCCGGACACCAAGAACGCCGGTTCCAAACGCATTCGCGATTCCTTCCCAGCTGTTCTCGAGCTGCTGGCGTGGACGATTAAAGCCCAAACTACTTCCTGTCCTCACCCTGTGGACAAAATTGACTCGTCCGACTGCCCCGACTTTGGACGTGTAGTTGATGAAGCCGATGTTTCCCTCCGTGGCCGCGTACAGCTCCCTCACTTTGATGTCCCCGAAGCGGTCGAGAAACTCGGTCCAGATGTCCGTCCGCACTCCGTTGCCGATGGCGATCCTCACCTTGTGGTTCTTCTCGCCGTCTTTCTGCGAAAGGGGAGGTCGACTCAAGGTCACGACGGAGACACGCAGCGCTTCAGATCTTCCGTCAGAGCGCCGCTTGGTTCGTCCGGCCGTCGTCTCCTCTGACCCTGGGCGTGTTGCAGAGGTAGCGCATGGTCTCCCCGATGTACTGCATCACCGTCACGTCGTACTTCCTGCAGTCGTCCCAGAACTGAGAGACGGAGAACTTTCTCTTCAGAAAGATGGTGATGCCTGCAATAAATAAAAAACGCGACGCGGCGTTTATCTTCCCGTCGATGTCCGCGGTGTCTTCTCGTGACCGGCTGCGTGCGTCCTCTGGACTACATTACCCCTCTCCATGCCGCCGATCATCCCGATGAGGAAGCCCGCGCTGTGGTAGAGGGGGAGGTTGATGTAGAAGACGTCCTCGGATGTGACTCCACACGCCGCCTGGACGAAGGAGGCGGCCCAGAGCCTCTCGTGGGTGACGACGGCTGCTTTCGGCAAACCTTCCGCGGTCGAAGATAATAAATCATCATCATCATCATCAGGTACAGTTAGTATTAGGTGTTTGCAGTTTGAAAGGAAACTTCTCACGCTCTGCTGTCAAGTCACAGACTTTAAAAAGAGGAATATTTTCCTTCAAGCTGCTCGAATCAACGGTTCTAAGCGAACAATATATAAAATGACCATTTTGTGCAATAGTCGCTTGTCGGACATCATACAGAGAATCATACCGGCACTCTGGACGTTCTGAATCTAGAGTCATTCGGCTCATTGTTTTGGTTTTACTGGACACTTCCTGCACCAAAAGCCACACAGACAAAGTTTTTGCTGACGCAAGCAGAAATATTCTGCATGGAGGAATGTGAAAGCACCTAAAAAAGTTGTAATCTTACTGGCTCACATCTATATATATATATAAATATATATACATATTATATATATATATGTATGTATATACATAAATATATATATACATATTTATATATATGTATGTATATAAATATATATATATATAAATATATATGTATACGTATATACAGTTCAAAGACCTATGAATGAGCCTCGAGCAGACTTTCAGCTGCCATTAAATAGTTTAAGACAGTTCACCGTCGACCATCCTAGAAGAATGGCATGTATACCCTCATGGATAAAGTATATATATATATATATATATATAAACACACAGTAGAAATAAATACAGTTTAACTGCCTCCATCATGACCCTGAAGTGGAACGAACACCTCTTAAACCCGTCTCAACAACACATCCTGATCAGCTGTTCCTGGCGTACCGGTGGTGCCCGACGTGTAGATGTACAACGCGGTGCTCTTGATGCCGACGTTGGCTCTGAGGTCGCGGGGCAGCGGCAGGTCGGAGGCCCGGGAGATCTTGTCGGACAGCGTGTCGATGCCCTGGATGCTGCAGCTGTCGGCCATGAGGTACACGCTGATGCCCTGCTCTCTCAGCGTCGGCAGCACCTCCTCCAGGGCCCCCTGCAGCTCTGCAAACAGGAGAGGCGTTCAGGCTCCTGGCTTTGTGTGGGGAGCGCCGCGTTACGCAATGCAGCACGTGTCGGCTTCACGTTTCCTCACAGCCCACTGGGACACGAGCACATGCTGCAGGAAACTCCACATATGTGCATTTCTCTGCGCTGAAACTCCAGCGCCAAAAGTGTAGACACAAGTTTACAAAGTGTCTCAAATTAACATCAGGACTGAATGTCCAGAACCATGTGGCCCGGGAGACGTTTACTGACCTGTATCCTGAGATGTTCGCTCCCTTAAAGTCAAACTAAAGAGAGATACAACTTTTGAAATAGATTGATTTGTAATGGTCGGTTCAGCTATGAATCATGTGGACGTTAGAAAATATAACCAGCTGTCGTCTTTTCATCTAACAATACTGTGATGAAAACATCAACACAACTCGTCATACCTTAAACACGTATTTAAGTTTTAATCTAGTTAATTTGGACTAAAACATTCATAAACAGCCTTTAATGTGTGGCTGCGATATGAAGTTGTTACCTTCATATTCCTGACATGCTATTTAATATAAGTGTTGTTATATTGTATTGAACAGTTTCTTTAATAAACCATGTAAGAAGTTCAAAGAAGAGTTGTCTCTTTGGATGACGTGTTAATAATTTACAGAATATCTGACAAGTGGCCCCAATTTAACAATGCATGTTTGTTAAGGGTCAAAAGTCGAAATGTGTGTGACCCACTGGTCTAATCTCTGTTATAAACATGTTCTTTAGTCAATGCACCACTGAAAGTTACCCATAATGGAAATAGTGAGTGTTTGTGTGCGTAAAGATGCGTCTGAAGACCCTCTGACCTCTGACCTCTGCTTAACGCGTTCCTGTCTCACCTTGAGAGGCGATGATCACTTTGGCCCCGCAGCAGAAGAAGCAGTGCAGCAGAGACTTGGATCGGATGTTGATGTTAAGCAGAGCCGTCGGACATCCCAACTTGGCCAAACCGAGCCAAGTCCACATGTAGCTGGGCTCGTTGGCCAGAAACAAGGCGACCGCGTCCCCCTCCTTCAGCCGGGCTTCAGCCTGCAGCGCGCGCGCCACCTTGTTGCTCTGCTTGTCCATGTCTCCATAAGTATACTGGCGTCCTTCAAAGTGCACGAAGACCTTCCCGGGATGCTTCTTCGCGGCGTCCAAGAAGCAGTCCAGGACGCTGTAGAAAGGTTTGCACGACTTGTACTTGAAGAGCCTGAAGCCGAGCTTCAGGCAGGCCAGGATGTAGGTGCAGTCCTCTCCGAGGTGAGGCCACAAGGTCCGCAGCAGCGAGAGGGCCAGCAGCGCCAGTCCCGCGACCACCGTGAACAAAATGTACATGTTGCAGCGCGCGCGGGGGGCCGGTGGGCTTCCGTGCGCGAGGAGCCGAGCGTAATGCAGCGCAGCGAGATGTGTGAGTAAAGTTCAGCCCGCAGCGGGGCGGGGCGGAGGGCCCCTGACCCCTCCTCCATTCCGAGATGTTGTGTCTGTTTCCAGGCCGAGTGTTTCCTCACACGGCCCGACCCAGAGCCGGCGACACGGAGCTATGGAAGGGGAACTCTGCATTCCACGACGAAGGCAGTGGTGTAGTCCAGGGTATACGCTGGTATACGGCGTATACCCACTT
This sequence comes from Pseudoliparis swirei, assembly GCF_029220125.1. NCBI lineage: Eukaryota > Metazoa > Chordata > Actinopteri > Perciformes > Liparidae > Pseudoliparis > Pseudoliparis swirei. Next base: position 10,645,378 of record NC_079393.1, on the reverse strand, counting down.
ATTTTTCAGTCAGCATTGCGTATACCCACTTCTCAATCACCGCTGGTGCCTGGTGCGCATTATTTATAAAACAGGGCGTTTATCCATTGCTGTATGGCAGGGCTCTTCAAAAATTCTCGCGCGGTAGAGCGATGCGCGCAGCACGGCATCGGAGCTCTGCCGTGCTGCGCGCAGACGGACGCACGCGGATGAGCACACTCTCACTAGCACCCCCCCCCCCCGGTCAACAACTCTCCTTTGCGCGAGTATACCCACTTCTCCAGGGACCACTACACCACTGGACGAAGGGACTTGGTGTCCGGGTTTAACCCGTTAATTGCGGGTTCAACCCGATTTGCTAACAGGATTTAAAGGGCCAGCAGTAGAAAGGAGACGACTGCACTCCTGCCTCCCCTGATCGCACGTCCCTGTTAAGTATCTTAACCCCCCTCCAAAAACACACACACTCACACAATATATAAATCAATTGTTACCAGAACTCAGCATAATATCTTCATATTGCTAATTCCAAAAATATCAAATGTACTCCACAAAACATAACCCCATGCTCGATTTTATCTGGATTACTTCACCTTGAACAGTACACCATTGTTTGATGCTAAGATAACGCTCTGAGTATCATAGAGAGAACCTTTAAAGTAAGTAAATCACGTGACAATGACGGACGGATCATTTACCATTAGGTTGCACATTTTCAAAAGTACAATGTTAGTGAGCTCTGGTTGGTGATCTGGCTCCCGTCAACCTCCTTCCCCATGTGTGTCCTTCATGCTGCTGATCCCGGGTCAGCTCCAGGGGCAACACAGTCTGGGTCACTCTGCTTCCAACCAGAGGGTGAACGGAGAGTTTCTGTCCCGGGAGCTGGTCATATGGATCAGAAACACGCTGCTGTGCTTAAAAACCCTCCAGATGATATGATAAAGTCAACATAACCGACTATTTATTCAGCTTTAAGTGACATTGGAGGACCTAAATATCAAGCAGCTGCGTTGCTTTCTCCTCTTTAAGTATAAACATTATGGATGTGGGTCACATCTTAAAGTAAATACAGATTTGAATCTATAAGAGCAATTTAAATCACAATATTGATGAGAAATATCTCAATACACATGTTTGTGCTCGGATCATCCCTGGAGAGAGGGAGGAACAAACAACAACAACAACAACAATGAGTCTGTTGTTGAGGAGGCAGAGCTTCCAGCTCCCACACTGACAATAGCCTCAATAGACCAGATTGGTGTGTAGCAAGATGTCGCTGCTCAGAGCTCCCAGCTTTCTCAACTGGAAGAACGAGCTTTCCTCTTCAAACTGAATCACATCTCAGTGCAGCACGCTCAAACATGTTCTCTGGAGGAGAGTTATAGTACGTATGTATGACATTACAGAACCATACAGTGCATCCGGAATGTATTCACAGCGCTTCATTTTTTCCACATTTTGTTATGTTACAGCCTTATTCCAAAATGGATTAAATTCATTATTTCCCTCAACATTCTACACACAAAAACCCATAATGACAAAGTGAAAACTGTTTTTTGCAAATGTTTGCACATTTATTAAAAATAAAGAACGAAAACATAACATGGACATAAGTATTCACAGCCTTTGCTCAATACTTTGTTGAAGCACCTTTGGCAGCAATTACAGCCTCAAGTCTTCCTCCAGGACATTCACAGAGTCGTCCCGAAGCCACTCCTTTGTTATCTTGGCTGTGTGCTTCGGGTCGTTGTCCTGTTGGAAGATGAACCGGCGCCCCAGTCTGAGGTCCAGAGCGCTTTGGAGCATGTTTTCATCCAGGATGTCTCTGTACATTGCTGCATTCATCTTTCCCTCAATCCTGACTCGTCTCCCAGTTCCTCCCGCTGAAAAACATCCCCACAGCATGATGCTGCCACCACCGTGCTTCACTGTAGGGATGGGATTGGCCAGGTGATGAGCAGTGCCTGGTTTCCTCCAGACATGACGCTTGGCATTCAGGCCAAAGAGTTCAATCTTTGTTTCATTAGACCAGATAATTTTGTTTCTCATGGTCTGAGAATCCTTCAGGTGCTTTTTTGCAAACTCTAGGCGGGCTGTCATGTGCTTTTTACTGAGGAGTGGCTTCCGTCTGGCCACTCTACCAAACAGGCCTGATTTGTGGAGTGCTGCAGAGATGGTTGTCCTTCTGGAAGGTTCTCCTCTCTTCATAGAACAATGCTGGAGCTCTGTCAGAGTGACCATCGGGTTCCTGGTCACCTCCCTGACTCAGGCCCTTCTCCCCCGATCGCTCAGTCTGGCTGGGCGGCTCTAGGAAGAGTCCTGGTGGTTCCAAACTTCTTCCATGTCCGGATGATGGAGGCCACTGTGCTCATTGGGACTTTCAATGCTGCAGAAATCTTTCTGTACCCTTCGCCAGATCTGTGCCTCGATACAATTCTGTCTCGGAGGTCTATAGATAATTCCTTGAACTTCATGGCTTGGTTTATGCTCTGATATGCACTGTCAACTGTGATACCTTATATAGACAGGTGTGTGCCTTTCTCAATCATGTCCAATCAACTGAATTTAGCACAGGTGGACTCCAATCAAACATCTCAAGGATGATCAGTGGAAACAGGATGCACCTGAGCTACATTTTGAGTGTCATGGCAAAGGCTGTGAATACTTATGTACATGTTATGTTTTCGTTCTTTATTTTTAACAGATTTGCAAAAATCAGTTTTCACTTTGTCATTATGGGTTGTTGTGTGTCGAATGTTGAGGAAAATAATGAATTTAATCCATTTTGGAATAAGGCTGTAACATAACAAAATGTGGAAAAAGTGAAGCGCTGTGAATACTTTCCGGATGCACTGTAGGTACAAGAAACAGATAATCACAACACAACCCCTCAAATACACCGAATATCACAGGTGGATTTTCACAATAACATGTAAAGTTAGGGGGACGAGGAATTAGATGCTTTTTACAGGATGCTTTGAAACAAAATACTAAGAGTAAAAATACCAGAATCCTCATAAAACATGGGATTCGGTAGGAAGGAATACTTAAGATCATCTTTGATTGAATAAAGAGGTCATTTTATGAATAGGTGATTGAATAAAGAGGTGATTTTATAAACATCTGATTGTTAAACATGTGGTGCAGAGGTTATTTCAGCTCATGGGCACAAAGTGTGATGATGTGACTGTTAACCAATGCATTCTGGGAAATGCAGGATCCACTGATTTTGGAGCTCGACACATAGGAGGGCCTAAAGGTTGGGGCATGTTGAAACAATGTCATGCACACGGAGGCAAGATGAAGAGTCTCAGAGATGCTCTGAAGATAAAGAGCTTTTTATTGTCATCGTCGTTATACAACGACGCTTCATTTGAGGGCCCACAGCCAGCCAGTAGCAGCTAACAACCAAGACAATGTACAAGAAGAATACACAAGAGGAATAAAAAAAGAGGGTGCCGAGTAAAATATGATAGATGTGTGTGTCTGTTTTGATCGTGCATAAACTGCGTGAACTGACAATCCGGTTAAATCCAGTCGGGTCACAGCCCGTGTTGACCGTGTGGGTGAGCGGGCCAAATCTCTGAGACGAGCTGCATTTCTGTCTTCTTAACTTTTCCCTCGGTGAACTTTGCCCTCCGTGCTGCCTGCCTGACCTTTGCCCTCTCTGATTGCCACTATACAAATCCTGCTGAGTCCCACTTTAGAAGTGTGATGCTCTGAGTGGATCGCTAGAGGAGGAGCAGCTTTGTCCTGCCCGTCTGGACCTGAGCATCAAACTAAATATACATTTAGTCGCTCCCTATCTACTTGCAACGTTCAATTCAATTCAATTCAGTTTATTTGTATAGCCCAATTTCACAAATTACAAATTTGTCTCGGAGTGCTTTACAATCTGTACACATAGACATCCCTGCCCCAAAACCTCACATCGGACCAGGAAAAACTCCCAAATAACCCTTCAGGGGAAAAAGGAAGAAACCTGGAGGAGAGCAACAGAGGAGGATCCCTCTCCAGGATGGACAGATGCAATAGATGTAATGTGTACAGAAGGACAGATTTAGAGTTAAAATACATTCAATGAATATGACAGAGTGTATGAATAGTTCATAGTAGGCATATTCCACGATGGAGACCTCCACGTTCCATCAGGCAGATGGCGGTGGGGAGGAGGCGGAGTCACAACAGGACAGTGGCGTAGACATGAGCAGGAATTCCACGACCCAGACGATCCATCAGGCAGATAGGATCTATGCCGTCTCATAGGGTCCGATGACCCCATGAGACGTAAAGTCAAAAGGACTTCGGGGAGAAAGCAGAGTTAGTAACGTGTGATTGAGAGATGAAAATTCATCCTTAAGGAGAGAAAAAAGAGGAGATAGGTACTCAGTGCATCCTAAAACGTCCCCCGGCAGCTATAAGCCTATAGCAGCATATCAAGGGGCTGGACCAGGGCAAACCTGATTCAGCCCTAACTATAAGCTCTGTCAAAGAGGAAGGTCTTAAGTCTACTCTTAAACGAGGTGACTGTGTCTGCCTCCCGGACTGAAATTGGAAGCTGGTTCCATAAAGAGGAGCTTGATAACTAAAGGCTCTGGCTCCCATTCTACTTTTAAGACTCTAGGAACTACAAGTAGTCCCGCATTTAGTGAGCGTAGCTCTCTAGTGGGGCAATATGGTACGACAAGCTCCTTAAGATATGATGGAGCATCACCAATCAAGGCTTTGTAGGTTAAGAGAAGAATTTTAAAAGTGATTCTTGATTTTACTGGGAGCCAGTGCAGAGCAGCTAGTGCAGGAGTGATGTGATCTCTTTTCTTAGTTTTAGTGAGAACACGAGCTGCAGCATTCTGGATCAACGTTGATTCTATATTGGCCAAAGTTTATGACAAGGACAACGATCGATGAAGTGTAAACACCACCTAGAAACCACGCGCTACGATACCCGAGTTTATGGTACGAATACCATTTGAGTTCAATACACGAGCGACTCCTGGCAAACGATGCGTCCAGTTAATGCTGAATCCAAACCTTGATTAACCGTTGATCTGCAAACAGAGTTTACGGTTTATGACTGACCCACATTTTATTTGTTCATTGATTATTTGCACACAAAAAATATATATATACTTCATTCCATTTGTGCAATAGCTCGAAATGCTTCACAATGTTTAAATAAAGCTATTTGAGAAAGCAGAAGACCAGGTTTCTCCTGTAGAAACGTCATTTAAAATGTAATTTATCTGTCAAATGTGATCACAGCATCCGGGAAACAACCTCTGCAAGATTAAAACATTAAAACAAGTTATTATTGATTGCCAGATTTAAGGCCGTTTACCTCTTTGAGGAAGGTGTCTCGGCCAACAGCTCCGATCTCGCTGCTGTAATTCAGCAAAGAAAAATTATCTTCAGTTGCTCCATAAAACTTCACAATTTTAACATTTCCAAACCTCATCAGGAAGTCCCCCCGGACACAAGACTCACTTTGTGTCTCTGATCATTGAGTTTCTGGAAACCAACGACACAAAGACGCTGTGAGACCTACAAACGGCAACAAGACGCGGAAAACAAGCTTTTGAATATAAGACTGGTGAGATTTGATATTCTTCTTGTGAACTAAACCTTCTGGGTGTGATGCAACACTGGTTCTGGATTAATCAGTGTTTCAGTCTGGACTTTTGGTCAAGGTAGGAATAACAGCCGCTTGTTTAACCCTTGTGTTGCCTTCGGGTCAATTTGACCCGATTCAATGTTTAACCCTCCTGTTACCTTTATATTTACTAACATATTTTACCCTTGAGGTCAATATGACCCCAGCTATTAAAATCTCCAGAAAATTATTAGAATTAATATTGTTTTCCAAGTTTAAGTGTGAGGTACTTTATGTTTGTTTGTTGACTCCCGAAAGAACACCGACATTAAACATTGAATCGGGTCAAATTGACCCGAAGGCGACAGGAGGGTTAAATCATTCATTTCCAACATGGGATAGTTTTCACCAGTCAGCTCGTTTGTTATTGTGACCGTAAATATAACCTCAACATTTTTATAACCCCTGATTGGAAATCAGTTCACCAGATATGAATTAATCAGCAGCTGACAATAATCCCCAACAAATATAGAATTCATCACTATATGCTGGCTCTTGAGTGAAATTGGAGCGCATCGACACACTCACCATGCATTTGTGGTTTTGCCTTTTTCACTGGATTTAGTGAGAAACTGAAGCTGACACAACTTGTTGATTATATTTTTGTCCTTTCCGATACCGGATTATACCAACGTTTGCACATGCAGTGTGGTATTGCCTAATACGGGTTATGAGTAGTAATAGCAGAGTAATTAGTCTGCATGTATGGCGGAGCGCAGCCATCCTATGAAATATGACGGCACCAGTTATAAACAAACAGACGGCATCTGTAGCCTCAGCAGGGGTTTCAACCTTGTTTGAGCAGCTGCACATTTTTTTACAATAAGAAAATCCTGCAGCAACAAAAAACAACCCAAAAAGTTACAACACGTCACATTTCAGCAGAATGCAGCCTATGCCGACAATTATTGGCCGTTTATCAAGTACACAGAGTACAGACTTTGGTCTTGGGAGTCTGAACTCCAAAGGATGGAGGACAGAGGATGGAGGACGGTCTTTCTGCAATCGGGACAGCAGCTGACTCTGACGTCACCACATCAGCTGTTCTTGCTCATGAGTTTAATTATTCACGGTCAAGTATGACAACCCTGCTTTTTTCATTATCCTTTAAATATATATTTTTTTATTTTGAATTTGAGTGTGTAAAAAAAGAATATATATATGCAGATGCATCTTCCGGGAAATGGGAGGATCAAGTCACATCCGGGCATTTTGACCGTGCTTCTCGAGAAGCGGACTCTGAGATGGAACATGACGTAATGATGACGTTTCACGGGAACGGAGAAGAACGCCGATTGATAAACGCCCTCAGGCTCTTCATGCGTTGATACTTCCTCGGTGTGAAACCTGGGCCTGTGGGGATGAACCCGGAGCTGAAGAAAGGCACACACCAAGCTCTTCTTCAACAGCTCTCAGTCTCTGTCTTGAACTACAACGCCAACTTCTCCTCGGGAGTTGTTCAGTGTCCACCTTCTGTGTGGAGCTACAGGGGTTTGTAAAAATCCAGATGAAAGAGAACTTTCACTGTTCTGCCTCCTGCTGGCATGGAAGAGGATTTAATTACCAGCCCAGCCTCTATATTTGCTGCTCAGACGCTCAACAACACATTATTTGCGGGAACTAAATAATATTTTTGGGACCAATTAAGTAAAATTGGATATTTTCTCTCGGCACACTGGACGATCTCTCACGGTGGTTGGAAATCACTGATTTACAGCACAAACAACGGAAGAGCCGCCGGAGAGACCGAGAGTTAAAGCTGCAACTAACGGTTATTCACTTTATTTAATTATTGATTAGCCTCTAAAATGTCAGCGAATGGAATATGCAGTAAAGTGTAGCAGAAGTAAGGCTGCAGTCGCTGCCTTAAACCTCCGATATAAGATAATTCAACAGGATTTGCTGAAGAGGCTCCACTCTCACGACAAATGAAATATACCCTCTTAATATGCAATAAAAAATGACAAGATTTATTAAAACAAATTTAAATCAAAAAGTAAAAAACATTTATAATCTATGCACAGCATATCTCATGGACGTGATATAAATATCTTTAAATATAAAAACACAGACACACTGCACCTGCTCCAGTCCTACAGTACAGAGGTCAAGGAGCCATCAGTGAAGGTCACACGAGGCATCCGACGGTATATATGACGGCCGGCAGACTTGACCTAAATAACATCCAACAAAAAGTAGAGGAGTGTTTCATAAACACTGGACGAACTACAGGTTAACGCTATTCACTATTTTTGTGAAATACACTCACTTGCTTTGTTGTGCAGGAGTTAAATGATGAAGCTTCGAGAAGCAGAGAGACTGAGGCGGGTATCTTTACAAAGAGCCAGTTCCTACTTCAATCTTCTTATTTAACTCGCGTCAATAAAGTAAATGAGTGCATTTGTTGATCCGTGAGACTATTCATCAACACACTGCAACCTGCTATCTTGTAAACGTGACCCCCCCCCGTCCGAGAGGCTCTCCTCTGCTTCTCGCCGTCACGGCTGCTGGCTGAACGGACTGTCGAAGCCGCTGTCCTGCTGCCGCTGCCTCAACTCGGAGAACAGCGGCCCGGAGCGAGCTCCGCGCCGCGTCTCCAGCTCGGAGCCGGGCGTGGGCTCTCTGTGCGCGCTCGTCTTCGCATGCTGGAAGTTCACGTCGTCATTGGCGATTTGGTTGTAGACGGTCAGGTCGGAAGCGTTCGGGGAGAGGTCGACAGAGTCGCTCGCCGACGCAGCGGCGACAGAGAAGGGCTTCACCGGTTCCACTCGCCTCCCCGAGTGCGAGGAGACCCGGAAGCCCGCGTCGGAGTCGCTGCTGGTGGCGCTCCAGTCGGTGCGCCTCTCCTCTCGGACCGGAGCCTCCCTGGTGAGGAACGCTCTCCTCTGGCGCTCAGAGTCCAGGCGGCTGGGAACTCCCTGCACCGCGTGCAGCTCCCTGCTTCTACTCCTCACGTGGACCGAGGCCTCCTCCTCCGTCCCAGATGGAGCGACGTCTGGGTGACTCGGAGGTTTACTTCTCGCTGCGGCCGGAAGCGTCGGCGCTGAATCAGCCGACGTCGTTTCCCTGCGGGATCTCTCCTCCGGCCGCGCGTCGGGCCGCTCGGGAAGAGTCGGCGGGTTCCTGCTAGAGCCGTCGCTTCTACCTGGAAGGCAGTCGGCTGCGGACGCAACCGTCAAACAACCTCAGTCGGCACAAAACAGATTCACGCCACGTTGGAATTATATTTTAAAAAAGAAAAACATCTGCATTACATCCGTTTCTGCACAGCAGGACTCACTTTGCAAACTGGAATTTTTTCCGGATTTACTTTTAAAGGGCGTCTCCAGGACTTTAGCCATGGCCGCCAGCTTGCTCGCGGCATTCATTATTTTCTTTTCAGCCCTGCAGAAGACAGAAAAGATCAATGCGATTAGCCGGAGGAGCCTCGGTGAAGCACGCAAACAAGTGTCGGACCATTTCGGCCTCTTGCCCTGTCGTTTTTCCTCCGTCCTCCAGTAACTCCTGCAGACAGGTCAGATAATAGCGCCGCATCCTTCTGGTGGTGTCCTGCCGCTCCCGCTGCACCTCCATGCGGATCATCTCGGCCGCTCGCTCCCGACTCTCCTGGAGGTAGCGCAGCATGTCTCCTGCCAGAAACGACACAATTATGCTTTGTTGCTGCTATTTGACCGTGACTAGGTCTCATGTGTAAAATAGCTTTTGGTTATACATACAGTGGGAAGTATTCACTAATGGCTGTAGCTCAAAAGGGTGCTTCTACTCAATACTGAGCATAGGCCCTGAATACTTACGACCATGTGATATGTGAATTTTTCTTTTTTAATGAATTTGCAAAGATTTCTACATTTGTTTTTTTTCTGTCAAGATGGGGTGCTGTGTGCACATTAATGAGACATACAATTTGCTTTTTTGATTTTAGCAAATGGCTGCAATGAAAAAAAAGAAGAGTGAAAAATTGAACGGGGTTGGAATACTTTCTGTACCCACTGTGTGTGTATTCACTAGGTACATGAAAGAGATAATGACTTGGTGAGATTTGAACATGTATTTAAACCTGCAAACCCACATTAGATTCACAAGTGAGGACCAAACAAATACATGGAATATGATCCAGGACTTATATCCGGAGCGTATAGTTTTATCTGCCCCTTTGACATTAAATTCTGTTGTTCCCAATATTTATTTATTATATATTTATTTTAAATCCACACCGGCACATCAGAGATCAGCACCATTACCCACCTCTGATCTTCTCTACAGTCATCAGGTAGAGCAGCTTCATCTCCTCGAGGCCGTGCTGAACATGCGGGTTGTGGTCAGAACTCCTGGAAGCAAGAATAATACATAGGAAATATGTAATAATGTACAGTGGATCAGATGGATGTTTTCAGAGCACTTCCTCCACTCAACACTGAGTGCTCACTGAACATTGCTGTATTTTCAGTTTTTTTTTAAACAGTGCAGCTTGAGCAATTTGTTTTAACATTTCTTTTTTAAAATCAAGCTTCTCAATCACTTTTTGCTATAAATTGTCCAGAAAATAACAAATAATATAAATCTGCTGTAGATTTAAGAGACCTCAATTCTTCACCAGTAACAAGTACACAATCTATTACAGTTAATACGGTTTGTATTCAAATAAACTTCTGAGGCCCTAAACTCACAGCAGGGCTTCATTTAAATATTACTGAAAAAGGTCCTTTCATTCATCTTTGACCAAGGTGGTAGGTGACATCAAACAGAGAGGGAAACAATATTTCATTGGACTATGAACTACAAATAAGAAATGATAAAAAAGAAAACACAAACCATGAGGATTCTTTGGCGCTCTTCACCTCCTCAAGCTGCTGCAGATGTCGCTCCTTTGCCTCTCGCAAGCTGCTTTCATGCTCATCTACAACACAGAGAGACATAGTCTGTTGAATGAATCGGATTTAAATGGTTTAAAGAAACATTTTAGATGAATTTAAATACCTTTCAGATGCTGCACGGCCGTTTTGTGCCCGCGTACGCTGAGCTGGAGCTGACGACAGGCTTTCTCCAAGTGCCTCTGGAGCTCCTGGTTCTTCTTCTGCAGCTTACCTGAAGAGACAGTTAGCGCGATTTATCAATCTAGATCGGTCCGGTGAGAGCCGTCTAGTTATCGAGCTATCGGCCATCGACATGTCTTCCTTCTCTCCAATACATCATATCAACTTGTGATGCTTAAAGTGTCAACTAAATACATTTAAAATCACCAGCAATGTCTTATTCCAGAAATCGGGACACTTTTACTCAAGTGCCATTTTATTTGAGAAAAGATGGACATCTCCACAGCGGATATCTCCAGGTCTAGGCAACTAGATTGATAATAGCACTACAGGTATGAAGGAAAACATGTGTTCCCCTTTACCTAACGTCTCAGTGCACTCCTTCCTGCAGCGAGCCTCCGTCTTCTCGGACAAAGAACCTGGAACAATATTGTCACGTAACAACTTCTTAATCAGCAATACACGGTAGTCTGATCAAAACGATGACGAGTGCCCGTCAAATGGATTTAAGTGATAAGAGTTCCCGAGGCCCAGCTCAGTGAAGACACAATAAGGACGCACGACATACTTAGCATTTGGTCGATTTCTCTCTGGTGCTGCTCCTGCGTTTCCTTCAACACGCGGCTCAGTTTCTCCTCGTCTGCCTGTGGATCACAAATGAAACCATGAAGGGAAAAGCTGCTCAGGAGCTCAGTCAGTAGGGGCTTGGATTAGTAACTGGAAGGTAGACATTTAAACATTGCATAACTTGTTGTGATAATGGAGAATAAAAAATGTCAATATAAAACCCTGACAAAGACGTAGCAGGATGGAGCGTTGCATGGATACATTATTGGGAATTTGCACTTTTTTTAGTGACATTCTCTCCTTTTCCTTCGTGGATTTGTCCTGGAACTCTACCCAGCCGGGGTCGGATGTGTGTTCACTGCTCACCCGTTTTGTTTTGTTTCTTCTCATGTTACTTTTCCCTCTCCAGTAAATGAATCATCGAGTGAAGCCAGTTCAAATCACTTCAGATAACGGGTAATAAAACTCACTTTCTTCCACTCCTTCTTGGCTTGAGACACGGCTCTGTTGACGAGATCGGTGCAGATTGCTTGGATGATGTGCGTTATCGAGCCCTCTGATGTGGCCCCGCCGGTCCTCTTGATGTCTTCGGTGCTCTGCTGATCTGTTTGGGGATCCCTGAGAAGTTGTGCCTGGACCTCTGCCAGTCCAGCCTGAAGCTCTGCTAGTAATTCGTCTCTCGTCTGCTTCCTCAGCGCCTGCTCCTTCTCCGCATGCTGACATCTCCACTCCTCCTCTCGGGCCCTCAGAGCCTGTTGGAGCTTGGCTTCCAGCTGCAGGAGCAGCTCCTTCTTACGGAGATCGGCGTCCTCTCTGGCCTGCTGCAAAGCCAGCTCCATCTTTCTGCGTTGCTCCTGCAGCTTGCTCTGGTAAAGCTGCTCGCTGCGGCCCTGGATGACGGCGGTCTCCTGTTTGTCTCGGTTCCAGGCGGCTCTGGCTCCGGCCAGCTCCGCCTTCAGCAGAGCAGCTTGCTCTCTCCTCTCCTGCTCCAGCTGACTGTGGAGGGATGCCACCTCCTCTTGGAGATCCTTCACCCTCTGTGGTCCAGAGCTCTGCTCCTCGGCCTCCTTCAGGGCCTGGGACACCTGACCCGTTTACATCGAGGAAGAGACATCATCAGAAAACAAACAGTTGACAGGAGTGACACTCTTTGACTCGCAAAGAAAGAACTCATACCTGTTTTTCTGTGCATTTTCCTTGTAGCTCCTCCCATTTCTCCCTCTCCTTTTGAAGTGAGGCTTGGTATTCCGGTAATAAAGTCAAATCCTCGATCCATCGGTGGTAGGCCCGGGTTACTGCACCTTCGACCTGAAACACCACCACTTACTGTCAATCTCGGACGAGGGCAAGACAGCCACAACATTTTGGGGAAATTGATTTGCTCATGTCAAATAACGGACGGATAAATCAGGAAAATAACCACGCACATCGAAAAGCGAACGAAAAATAATCAGAATTGAAACTGTGAATAAAATGGCGTTATCATGAGCTTGATTTCAATTGGTGCCACTCGTGTAAAATGTAAGGCATGTTTGGCTAGCTAGCACAAGTGTAGTAAAACAAACCGACCCGTTTGGCCATGTTCTCCAGGTGCTTCTCGTGAAGCTCTCTCTGGGTTTGTTTCCTGGCTTCCTCCACAGCTTTGCATTTGACTTTGTCAGAGTCCAGTTGCAGCTGCTGCTTCTGGGCACCGAGCCTGGACTCCAGCTCCTCAACAGTAATCGTCACACTGCGTGCCTCGACCTCGTCTGCCTGACAGATTGCCTCGGCGGTCTCTTTGTGCTTCTCTCTCCCGGCCTCCTCCAGCCTCTGGACCCAGGTCTTCTCCATCTGCACAGAAGCGGGACATTATTTACGGATGTAAAGAATCCCCATTGAGGGAGCTGGACAGTGATGACAGGAAGTCATACCTTTTGCATTTCCTCCTTCCAAGCAGCCTTGGCCGTGGCTACCTGAGAATTCACCTGCTGCTGGATCTCAGTCCCCTTTTCTTTGGACCACAGAGCTTTGAGCTGGTTTATTGAGGCCTGATGCTGAGCCTCAAGCTCCGCCCTCAGCTTCTCCACAGCTGTGGCACTCTCTTCTCTCATCTTTTGCTGGGAATGGTAATGAAATCAGAAATTGTAATGTACGTTAAATACACATCAGGAGTGAGAAACTGTTTTTGGAAACATGTAGCAGTACAAATAGTAAAGATAACAGATACACAATCAGTACAAAAGCAAATAGTGACAATATTAATCAACACAGAACAATTTCCAATAAAATATCCTAATGTATTTTGATCTTTTTAAATCAATTAATGTCTTCCTTCCAATGGTTTGATAACCATAGGAATCATGTCCAACTGCTTTTGATATTGTAAACAGAATTTAGGATTGTATACCTCATTGACTCGGCTCACTGCCTCTTCCTTGTCGATCGTGTCCTTCTCCTTGCAGACGGATATGTAACACTCCTGCACAGCCAGCATCTTATCATTGGTCTCAGACAGCTGGGTCCTGGGAAGAAGTTGTTGTTTTTAACTATAAATGAGTTGCAACAGGTTGCAGATTAAAAACTATGTTCAGTGACAAGTGCAGAGAACTTACTGGAACTGTTGGAGCTGTTGCTGGTGGTGTGCAGTCAGCTGTTCAACCTGAGCGTCGTGTTCCAGCATGAGCTCTGTTCTGACCCGATCCACCACGTCATCCCTGTACTGCTGATGAATCCGCTCATCTCTCCATGAAGAAACAGAAACATATATACATATATATATATACAAATAAGGTTAAGAAAACATGGTATTATTGTCCTCCTCTGTTCCTCACCTCTGAGCAGCCTCCTGCTTCTCTTGGTCCAGTTCCTGGATCATCTCCCTCATCTTAGTGCAAAGCTCCAAGTTGGCGGACCTCAACTTTTCCTCACTCTGTTTCAGCGCCATGTTCTTCTCTTCTAACACCTAGAGTTCGGATAGAAACCCACCAGTATTTTATGAAATAGTCTAAAAAAACGATATAATTCATTTTATGAAACTACAACCAACCTCTACTTGATCCTGCAAGTGTTGTTTGTCTTCCTGTAGTCTCGCAAACTCTTTCTGAGACTCTCCGGTTACATCTCCATGTTTCATCCGACTGCTCTCTCTGACCTGTGAACAGTTGGGAATAGAGCCATTCAATCTCTTTCCCTGTATTTATGCATCGTTTTATGCGTTTCCATTTGTTTTTACACCAATACAACTGGATAGTATTAGTATGTAACTTGCATACATGTCATATTCTAACCCCATCAGTTTCGCCAAATTGGCCAATCAACATAAAGCCGAGTAATTTATATCAGACAGTGTATAACAGTGCAGTTTTAAATGCTCAGCAATGCAACATTTAAGTCATCTCTGGTCACAGAGGGCCGTTCTCACCGAAGAGCAGAGCGTGGCTTCATCCAACTGGGTCTGCAGCGCGGTCAGTCGACCCCGACTGACCTGGAGCTCCTCCTGCAGCTGACTGATCTTCTGCCGCTTCCCCTTCAGACTGCCCAGGCAGCGCTGCATCTCCAATCGCAGCAGCCGCAAAGCTTCGTCTTTGGGCAGCTTGGAGTCCGACAGGTGAGCCATGGCAGTACTGACCAAACGGGAGTGGAAGTTAGACTTTGATTGACGGGAGTGGTGATAAATGAGTAAAAATATTGCAAGTTGACAGTTTATACTAGCACGTAAGACACGAGATGCTATAGAAAGACGCTCAGTCCTTGTATTGATTACCATAACTATGCTCTATGATCATAATGTACCTGTGCAGCAAGCCGTTTTTCCTGTTTGTTTTCTTTAACCCTAAATCCACACAGGAGTCGGACAGGTGGTTCTGCCAGTCACTGTTCAGCTCTAATGCAATAACACCGTGTTTCACTGCAGATTCATACAGAGTGATCTGCTCCTTCAACTCAGACAGATCCTCCTTTAGAATGAAAAACAAAAGATGAAAGGTTCAATCAGTAAAGTTAAGTAATAATGTTTTCGGAGTGTTTCCATTCTCGGGCAGAAACATCAGAGATCGAACCTGCAAGACTTGGTTCATGTCTTCACTCAGCGCTTTGGCTGATTGAGCCTTTTGGAGTTTGATTTGTATCTGACTCATCTCCTGCACTGAACCTGAAGGGAATAGAGCCAGGAGAAAAACATACTTAAAATGGAGCAACAAAAATCATGCATAGAAGTTGCTCTTTAATGTTCTGTGATTTCATCTTCATACAGTTTCATCAAACACATAAGAAACAAGAAGGCGGGTGAAGCCCTCCGTCACTCGCCTGTCTGCAGCAGCTGGGCACATTGTAGCTGACTCTCCTCCAGGCGCTGAGTGAGGGTGTTGACGACTCTGGCTCTCTCTAGTTGCTCTTCTTCTCTCTGGCGCTCCAGTTGCGTCACCTGCTCTCGCAGCCTCTGACCAACATCCATCTGGAAACAACAACACAGGAATTGACGACGTATGCAGGCGACTTGGACTCGATCTCCTGTGACGGTAACACCAGCGCAGACCTTTTCGTTCAGAGCCTGAGAGGTCGAGTCCAGCTCCTGCTGGAGGGTCAACAGTGCGTTCTCATGCTGCTCCTTTAGGACAGCGAGGTCTCGGTCATGCTGCTGCCGCGTCCTGGACAGCGTGTCAGAGCGACAGAGTTCCAACATCTGCTGCTTCATGCTGTCCACTGCGGCTTCTGCCACCCTCTGCTTCTTCGAGTTCTGCAGAGCAAACAAAACAAAACGACTGTATTCACCCTAATGAAATACAAAGGTTTCAATTAAGATATTAATGTTATCTGTACGCGTTAGAAAGCGACAGAATCACTTTGGGTCCGTTTAAGAACACAATAGAAACATTTTCAGTGAAGCCGTTACATTATTTCATATCAGATTTTGTTATTCCATAAAGCTGACACTGCTTTTGAATAAACTGAATAAATCCTGGACGATTTTTTTACGCCAATTTTCCAAATTTATTGCAGACTGTCTTGTATTGTTGAACTTAAAACAATTAAGATAAGGAGTCAAACAGCCGTGTGTGTCGGTGCAGAACGTACCTCCTGGTCCCTCTCAGTCAGGACCTGGACCTGCTGCTCCATCGCCTTCACTTTGTTTTGCATTTCAACCTCTCGGTCCTTGGCTTCTTCAACCAGTTGACACGATTCCTTTAGGCTTACTGCTAGGCCGTCCTTTTCATCTGTTGATGATTTTTTTTTTTTAAATGATGTCCCCAAAAGCAGCGAGAAAACAAGGAAACACAAAGTTCATCGGTGGTTAGTACAAACCCTCTCAACAGCCACACGGGGGCATTTATACTAGTAAATGAAGACACATCCCATTGAATCAAATCAATCAATACTATGAATTCATAATATAAGCCATTTGGAATTAAATGGCATATCAACAATAACAAAACATATTATGAATGCACAAGTATGAAACACAAATGTTCAGACGGTGAAAAACTATTCTTTAAAAGAGAAGAGGTTTTCCAGGCACCTGAGATTATATATCCTTCATATTACAAGTTTGATGTATTTCTTTAAATTTGAGTTTTAAATGCGAAGAAGAAAAAAGAACAATAGATCATAATGTACAGCAAAAACAAGACTTCACACGAGCGATGATGTACCGCAACAATGCAGACAGAAAGTCCCTCCCCCCGTTCTGAAAGCGATAACTGTGAAACACACCTTTGGCAATTGCAAACTGATGCTCGCTATATCTCATATTACGCCTTGAATCCTCCAGTTTTCGTTCCAAGTCTTCAATTTGCCTCTGCTGAGCCTTGTGTAGAATCTGCAGCTGGGCAAGTTGCTCTTTATCAGGAGTTTCTGGAAGACAACAACAACATGTAGATTCAACACAATAATTCCTTATCCATTAGTGAAAGTGTGGAGACATTCTATTTTGAGAATATCATTTGAGAGGGTGTATGTGGAAAAATAATAGATTAGGCATCCAGATTCATATTGGTATCAACCAAGGACATCCAAATTATAACATATTCCTTGACTCGACACAACATGAGTCTGGACTTAGTTTGTGGATTAATAGCACAGGAGTACAGTGCCATGTAAATCACAATAATACTTGAAAAGTTTCCCTGTTACAATCAATCTCAACGTAGGAATTTCCTTTATTGGCGAAACAAATGTATCCAATAGAATAAGTATTGTTTTGTTGTCAAAGTGCCGTTGAAGAACACACGTTATCTGCTAAAGTTTAGTTGTTAAGTAGACAGGAGTACTGACATGAGCTGGGACATAAATGTGCTATGTTGGTCCATATAAACTATAACACTATAACACGTTGTCAAAGTGCCGTTGAAGAACACACGTTATCTGCTAAATAAATGTTTGGGTATTACAGCTACTTATACATTTTATAAATGACAATTAAAAGGGCACTTTTCCTTTGGTCTGGCTCAATATTTCTTTATGACACAGAAATATAGTTGGTATAAACGTAAGCTAATTATTCTTATTTCCACACAAGGATTTAAAAAATTTAACTTTGCTTCTCTGAGACAAAACTGTCAAAGTGTTATAGTTTATATGGACCAACATAGCACATTTATGTCCCAGCTCATGTCAGTACTCCTGTCTACTTAACAACTAAACTTTAGCAGATAACGTGTGTTCCTCAACGGCACTTTGACAACAAAACAATACTTATTCTCTTGGATACATTTGTTTCGCCAATACAGGAAATTCCTACGTTGAGACTGATTGTAACAGGGAAACTTTTCAAGTATTATTGTGATTTACATGGCACTGTACTCCTGTGCTATTAATCCACAAACTAAGTCCAGACTCACGTTGTGTCGAGTCAAGGAATTCTCTTTGCAGATGGTCAAATTGACCTTCCTGTTGAACGGCCTGTGTGTTGAACATGGTTGGTTGATGGGCAGGATGGTGAGGATTGTAGGTGGCATGGTGCTGGTCCACTCTGTCCAACACTACGGGCTGGAAAGTTAGAAGAAACAGAAGAGTTGAAGTTAAAACATTACCGTTAAATAACTATAACAATCTGTACATGCTCACAACAGGTGGACTTCTATATGCTTTTGAAAATGTATTAAAAAGACAAGGCAAATGTATGTATGTATATTTGATATAAAAGGAAGTACATTTTAAATCACATGTAGAATATAATAAAAAAACATCTGTGTTGACAAAATAGACCAAACAAGAAACTCAACGCACTTGAAATTTGTTTCTGCCGTTGTTGTGATCCCCGTAGTTTGGGATGTCTCTGCGTCCTCCTTCTCCGTCATACAGGACAGCGTCATTAGAGCCTTGAGCGTACGCTTTAGACTCGTACTCGTCTGTGGAGAAATCCTTGGTCTCGGGAGATTTTTCGGAGCCCATGCTGGTGAATGTATAATCTCCCTGGGTGTACTGATGATCCTGGCTCCAGGTGTTAGGTAGAGGTCGAATTTGAGGGTGATGTCCATTGTTCTGAACGGCTCCATCGTCATAAGCATACTCTTTATCAACTTCACAGTCCTTCAGAGAGACATTCACAGTAAGAGTGATATTTCTTTCTTTAGAAATTAAGAAGACACAAATTTATCAGTCAAAAATAAATAACTAAGTAACTAACTAACTACCTGTTCATGAGAAGGTGGCCTCGGATGATCTGACCATTGCGGAGTCCATGCCGATTGTGGGCTGAGTGGAGAGAGCACAAAAAGCTTAATTATATTTCAATGCAATAAGGAAAGTGTGTGCAACACACCCAATGTTCTCCAAATCTTAGATTACAAGTGTGAGCAGCAATGTATGTTTAACCTGTTGCCAGTGTTTTTATTGCTGCATGTAGAGTACTCCAGCTCTGGGGAGGAGTCTATGCTGTCCTCCAGCATGTCATCCGGCAGGTCGGTGAGCAATTGGTGCAGCTGCGGGGAAAAAAGCACGTGGAAATGAGTCACTCTGGTTGCTCCGTAACAGAGTAATAACGTGATGCAGATGGGGGGGAAAACAGCAGAGAAGAATTCACCGACAGCCTGAGAGACAGAATGTGTCTGAGGTACATCTGTACTGTGTTGCTCCAAAGTTTTCTGAAAACAAGTCAAACCAGAATGATATTGTCCTGAGAGGACTATGGCTTAGATTAGTCATGAAAAACATTTTGCTCAGGTTTTCGTGATCAGAATATGTTATGTTCTCATAGGCGACCATTTTAAGCATGCATGTATTAATTAATCCTATTGATAAGTCATTCAAATATTTTGTAAAGCAAAATCCTCAAATATTCTCTGGTATAAATGTGATGTGATGTTTTGCCGCTTTTCATGTAATCCTATACATACTGTTTGTATAAAATGTGATCATTAATCTTTTGGTCCATACAATCAAATTGAGAAACAAAACAGTGACAAACAATGTAATCTTCTGTAAAAACATCCTAGCTCTTAGAGACACAAAAACAGGTCAAATCAACTTCTGCGTTAATAACAGAGCGACCAGGCTGCTTTACGGCCAGCCATGTGTGATGGAACAAGCAGAAAATTCTAGACTTACTTCCCACAAGGACCGATGAATATTCCTCAAATCCGCCACTGTGTCCACAACCAAAGGACCCATGTTATCTCGCTGACACATTTAACAAAGACTGAATCGGCCCCTCTGCTTCTCCTCGTCCTCCTAGTCTAATCTTACTGCAGAGAAGACCTTCTGTGGGAAACATCCGAAACATGCCAGGCATATTGCAGGCTGAGGCTCCCTGCGCTATCGCTGCGTTTTTTGCTCCAAAAGAACTCCATTGTTTAGACAAAACATAAAGCGAGGTTAACTGGAGCAGAAAGATTCCAATTAGCGGTGGCAAACATTATCCACTTGACCAACTTGCATATATTAGATAGGCGCGGTTAGACCAAAGGAAAAAAAAGTCCATTTAAAGATTAATATTCAAGGTCCCTTTCTTCTCAGTTTAGAAGACCAGTGGTAAGACATTCAGTCACAGTTTTTTCGCGCTTGCTTCAGTTAGTCAAGTACAAGTGAGGCCAAGCACAGACTCAAAGTAACCTCAATAGAGCAGGGAAACCACAGGGCAGAGCTAGTTTATGTGCGACACACCTGGAAGGAGGCCTTTTCCTTGAGCCAATAATAGCTCAGGTTCAGGGTGCAACAGATTGTAGGCGTGAGTAATGACGAGAATGCCTGTTGAGCTGTGGAGCTGAAGGTCCTTGTGAAATTCAACAGAGCACACAAATGCATCCGGTAATAAATATAATAATAATAATAATCATTTATTTAATATAGCGCTTCTCAAGACACCCGAAGTCGAATATATACTCAAGAATAACAACTTAATGGGAACCGTACAAGAGTAAAGCTTAAAATGAGCTTAACTAACTGTTGTAACTATATCAACATGACAATATGTATAATCAGTGAGCAAAAGGTGATCATAAAGGTGTTATTGCTTCAGAAGAGATGCTGACCGCTCTGCAAACACCACAGGTTACGGTTTTATAATCCAAGCATGCACTAGATATCTCAGGTCGTCAGATAACTGATGTTGTGTATATGTATAATCCAAAACAACAACAAGAGCTCGAGCCTTTACAGCATGTTACCGTTAACACAATCACATTGACAAGTAACACAAGAAGGTCAAACAACTTTACCCAAATATCATCTGCAACAACAACACGTCATACCAACCACTTCACAACGTAGTGTGCGTGTCATACCTCTTGCTCTCTCGCATAGTCCTCCTGGTCGTATTCTTCTTCATCGTGCTGGGTCTGAAGAGCAGCACTGTCAAAATCAATAGACATGGTGCAGACAGAGCCTGTAGGTGGCGGGTGCTCTGAGAAAAGAGGTGCGGATACAAACTCAAGAGGGAAATCACAAACACCCAGAACAAATGTGTGTTACGTGCGGTATTGGCGTTAAAAGCATTAGCTAGCTAGTATATCCGACTTTAACACTGTAAGTTAGCTCGAAGTTAAAGTATACACACACACACAACACGTTAGCTTACCTGTAGGCATTGATAGGACAGACGTGTATTCTGTTGAGCCACTTGTTCCTTTATTTAAGCGACGTGTGAAGCTAACTAACCGCTAGCCACGTTAACTATTGTTTACATCGCAAAGCAGCGACGAACTAGCTTAGCGGTAACGAGAGCCACGTAATAACAACTTAAAACCTGCCCGGTCGGGCTTTAAATAACCTCTGCGAATACATTTGATCAAATATCCGTGAGTCGATAACAAGTTAAGTAACAGTTTACATGTATTGTTGGCCGGGCGCCGCTAACCGTTGCGAGTAAAATTAGCTTTACAAAGCTAGCAAACTCCGGCTAGCTGGTCGGATGTCCTCTTTAAAGACTCGCCCACTTTGAAAACCCGCGCGCATTACCAGCGCCAACCCGCTGCCGGCCTAAATGAAAACACGCGGACAACTCGTAATCTATGTACATTATATACATTATTATATCTTATACTTTGTACTCATATAATAGTTAATCATCAATTCACTGTGACCAAACCTGCACGGTAGAGCTATTTTGTAAATATTTGCGTCGATTTTGCCAACCCCGGAAGTAGAAGCTATCCACGCTTCCATGGTAACAGCGCGTCGAGCCTTGTGGGAAGTGTAGTCTCTATGTTTTACGCGAGTCGACACGAAAGAACTGACCGATCTTGACGAAACAAAATTAATTACTTTTTTAAACATTGATTAATAAGAACATTTCAAAACGGGTTCATGTTAAAGCAGCGCGGCCATACTTGTAATATGTTACTTATAAATGATGTGATATTAAAAACAAATGGCTGTAAATAGCATGTAGGCTACTTTACATATAGTGCATGATTTTGTTCATGTATCTTTATGAACGTGCAATCCGTATTGTTGGCCATGTATATACACATGACTCCATAACGTGTTATTGCAGGTAAAATAATCAGGGAAACAGGATGTGCATAATAACCTCTGTTTGTTCTATAATAGCCTAAGTGGGACATATATAAAAAATAGTTTTCTTCGCAAAGCAAATTATGTAGAAGCTGTTGTCGGTTACACCAATGTTGTATACAATATCTAGGTCTCGATATAAGCAATACAAATCCTAAGGGTTTATAACTATGACTATGTTCCCTCTTGTGGTAAAACAGTGACCTAGCATCAGTTAGGGAAGTAGGCAACCAGTGATTGCACCAATTATCCTACACTAGAAATTGGGGAAATTAATACAAAGCCTAAATTGCATAATTAAATTTTAATTGCATAACATATAACTACAAATAAAGGCTAAACTAAGACTGAAAATTCAGAAAATAAAGATATGTACATTGTATTGTATGTTAGTAAAAACGTATTCACAACATAACAGTCTGACAAAAATGGGATAAATCGGTGAGTCAACTGAATTGGTCATCCTCAATTCCTGAACTCCAATGAGTTGATTAAATTCATATTATACCATATTGATATTTAAAGATAATCTTAGTTTGATTGTTGTTTATGTTCTTTAAATATGAAAATACGCTACCCTTCTGCGTGACTTTGACAATGAAATTTTAAAATCAGACTTGGGAGTTTGTTTGTTATATTTACCCTAATGTTTAACTAAAAGGCTGTGTTGAAACACCATAGACCACGCCCCCTATCCTGCAGACACTTCCGTGTTTTTGCGGCTGTGGGCTCAACTGTTTCTGAATCAGCTCAGATGTAACAACGGGAATTTAGCACCTCTAAACTAAGCCGAAGTCATGTTTTATAACTGACCGCAGATCAGTGTTTCAGCATCCGGGATCCACTTATGACAGTCAGCCGATCGCAACCAGGATCTTCAAAGAAGCTGTGAGCTCTCCGATAAGACTGCAAGAAATACATTCGCTTCATACATTCATTCATTGTTTTTAAAGAGGTAGAAATGGCTTCGAACCCGCCAAAGTTAAAAATTGCTATGACAGCAAATGAAAGGTGAGTAGCAGTAGCCTAAGACGAGAGGAAACAAATGTGATACTTCATTTCTTCACTTGTAATCTTTTTTTATCCAGGCTGCAAAACTTGAAGAACACGTTTGAAACAAAGTATGGAGAATCTCCTCTCTTCTATGCATGTGCACCTGGGAGGGTCAATCTAATAGGTAATTAAAATGTACGAATTGTATGATTTAGTTGACTAATTCCTCACATATTGGTCTGATGTTGCTGTATTTGCTCGAGCTACAATGGACAGGTGGCATTATGAAAACGCTGAGAAAAAGGTTTTTTGAGATACATTTTCACTGTTTGCTCAATACTCTATATCTCAATAAAATGTTTCTATTAATAGTTAGATGAGTTGCTTCAGATAGTAATAATCCCTTTGTTTCAAATGTGTCATATAGGAGAGCATATCGACTACTGCGGCTATTCTGTTCTGCCAATGGCCATTGAGCGTAATATCCTCGCAGCGGTCTCAGTGAACAACTCAGGGACAATCACACTGGCCAACACAAATCCTCAGTACAAGTAAGGCTTGAACATCTGCGGTCACTGTTTATATTAACAGTACATTGTGCTTGTGTAGTTGATTGTACATTATCATCAACTGTGTGCAGGGATTTCACTGTGTCCTGTTCAGAGGACATCGCTATAGACAGAGAGAATCCAAAGTGGCATTATTACTTTCTCTGTGGAGTAAAAGGTATTCAGGTAAGAGCAACATATCAATAGCATTCATGACAGTGCACTATGCAATATCGAAGTGATTATTTTCTGCAGTTTTCTGAAGTAAACATCTCACTATGTGTGTTTTTTACAGGAGAAGTTTGCTATTGCTCAGTTGGCAGGGATGTCATGTGTCGTAGACGGAACCATTCCTCCGAGCTCCGGCCTCTCCAGCTCGAGTGCCTTAGTTTGTTGTGCCGGGCTCTTGACAATGGAGGCCAATCAAAAGTCCCTCTCCAAGGTAAAATGATTTACAGCACAAGCTTATCATTTAAAAACACTGTGTATATATATATATATATATATATTCATGCTGGAATAAGTGTGATATTGTACAAGCAAACTTCAGAGCTAACCTATAACGTTCACAAAGGTAAATACATGATAAATAAACCAATAAATATATTTGTTATTTCAAATATTCAATTGAGTCCGTTATTTTCTGAATCCTCCAGGTGGCACTGGCTGAGCTGTGTGCCAAAAGTGAGCGCTACATTGGCACAGAGGGAGGCGGCATGGACCAGTCCATCTCATTCCTGGCCGAGAGAGGAACAGTATGTCGCTTTCCTTTCAGTACGAGTCGATCAGGGTCATTTGTCATTCGTAAAGTACCCTATATCAATAGCAACTTGAATGCTTAAACAAAATGTATTTAACGGTTATACCACTTGTTGTATTACTTTTAATTATCCATCAGGCAAAGCTGATAGAGTTCCAGCCTCTGAGGGCCACCGATGTCAAGCTCCCAGATGGCGCCGTGTTTGTGATCTCCAACTGCTGCATTGAGATGAACAAAGCCGCTTCGTCTCACTTCAACATCCGTGTGGTGGAGTGTCGAATCGCCACAAAGGTCAATATCTTAAACATTACACTTTTGTTTTAAGGGATCACAAGTCAAACAGGCTTGGAAGCAGTAACCTGCTTTTTATATCCAGTCAACATAAAAGTTGTGTCCATAAACACCTTAATAATTGTCCAAAGAGATATTTATTTTAAAGCATTATGATTTGGTTCAATTATGAAGTGGAGAGAAGCATAGTACTGCAAACTACGACAGAAACATTATAAAAAATTATATTAAATATTAACTTTTGCACCATCAGGCATTAAGCAGCTAAAACTTGAATTGTTTTCCAGTAACATAAAAAACAATATATTTATCTATTTATATTACAATCAGGATGGTAGACCTTCAGCAAATATGTATAAATATCAATATAGTTCACGTTAAGAGCGGCGTAAATAATCTCACATTCCAATGTCTTGGCGGGTTTGGACTCAGATGCTGGCTCAGGCGCAGGGTCTGGACGTCAGCCGGTTGTTGAAGCTGGTGCAGGTTCAGACGGAGCTGGAGGCCTCCCTGGAGGAGATGCTGGCTCTGGTGGACGAGCTGCTGCATCCTGAGCCGTACAGCCGAGAAGAGATCTGCAAGCAGCTGGGCGTCACCTCTGAGCAGTTCTCCTCAGAGCTGCTGAGCGCCAACACTCAGGATGGTGAGCGACAGTCCACAAAAACATCTCTGACATGAATCGTGTCCAATCTGTGGAAACAGATTTGTGGAGTCGTCGATTAGTGACAACTTTGATCAGCTGTTTGAAGTCAGTTCTGTTCAGAAAGATGCTCAAATATGAATTCGGAACAGACTGAGAGTTCAAGCCCACCGTCCACCTTTGCCCAGCATCCTTCTTGCTAACGTCCAGTCTCTGGAAAATAAGATGGATGATTTAGGCAAGAGAGGATCATCAGACGATTCAGATGTTGGGGGATTGTTCTTTTGTCGGAAACTTGGCTGGCTGGCCTGGGTGCGGAGGAGTCATATGCCCAACCGAGTCCTTCTCTGTTTTCCGTGCAGACAGAACGGAAGAGTCTGGTAAATCTAAGGGTGGAGGGTTTGCTTCATGACAAACAACATGTGGTGTGACCCCAAGAACATTAAGACTTTTCTTCCTCCTTTCGCCGAACCTGGAACATCTGACGATCTCATGCCGTCCATTCTACCTTCCCGGGAGTTCAGCTCGGTCATCACCAACATTCCACCACAAGCGGACACCGGCGTAGCACTATCGGACCTACATGATGTGTTATGTCGGCATCAGAACAAATCCCGACGCGGCTGTGGTGGTGGCTGGGGACTTTAACAAGGCAAACCTAAAAAGTCATGCCGAACTTTCACCAGCACATTCGCCATTCAAGAGGAGGCTGTCTCTCTCCCTCCGTTAGGAGTACAAGCTGTTCTCTCTCCCGTTAGGGAAATCAGACCATGCCGCCATTTTTCTGCTTCCGGAGTATAAACAAAGGATCGCGGAAAGCGGTAGTGACGAGAGCGTAATGCGGTGGTCTGACCAATCAGAGGCTGAGCGCAGCGCGCTCACGTATCGTCGACTGGGACATGATCCAATCCAGTTCCAGTGCGGCGCAAGTTGGCGGTAGTAGCAATGAGCTCATCATAGCGCTTAACGACACCATCCCCCCCACGGTAAAGTTAGGGTCTTTCGATCCATCCGTGAAGCTGTGACGCCCGTACTCCTGCCTATAACTCCGGTCTTGTATCCGCAACATGGACGAGTACAAGGCAGCGGTCTATGGACTGAGGAGGCGGTGAAGGAAGCCAAAAGGAGGTACCGAGACAGAGTGGAATCACAGATGGAGCCGCGCGACACCAGGCGCCTATGGCAGGGGACTATCACAAACTACCAGAGCAGACCCGCTATGGTGAGTGCCGCATCCCTAGCGGGACGACCTGAACTCATTTTATGCACGGTTTGAGGCTAGCAACAACGCTTAGCGCGCCGGGCAACAACAAACACGTTTAGCGAGCCGAGGTGAGTTCTACCGCTGGGGATGAACACACACTCTCTGTGACCGAGCACAGTGTGAGGAGGGCTCTGTTGAGGGTGAACACCAGGAAAGCTGCAGGTCCAGATGGCATATCTGGGAGTGTACTGAACCTGTGCTAACCAGCTAGCTCCAGTGTTCACCACAATATTCAACCTCTCCTGGCTGAGTCCGTGGTCCCGCCTGCTTCAAGAGATCCACTATTGTCCCTGTGCCCAAGAATGCTTCTCCAGCATGTATGAATGACTACCGACCGTGGCCCTCACCTCGGTGGTCATGAAATGCTTTGGGAGGCTGATAAAGGACCTCATGTGTGCCTTCCCTCCTTCCTCCACGGACCCGCTGCAGTTTGCTTATCGCCCAAACAGATCCACGGATGATGCTGTCTCCCAGGTACTGCACACCACACTCTCTCATCTGGACAGCCAGAGGGGGGCTATGTGAGACTGCTGTTCATTGATTATAGTTCAGCTTTCAACACCATAGTCCCTCCAGACTGGCCGGCAAGCTGATTGAGCTGGGACTGAACACCCCTGTGTGCTTGGATCCTGGACTTCCTGACCGCCAGGCCACAGGTGGTCAGGGTGGCACACACCTCCAAATCCCTCACCCTGAACACAGGATCCCCAGGGTTGCGTCCAGCCCCCCTACTGTACTTCCTGTACACACATGACTGTGTGGCCAGGTTCAGCTCCAACACCATCATCAAGTTTGCGGATGACACAGTGGTGGTGGGTCTGATCTCCGAGCGGCGAGAAGGCCTACCTGGAGGAAGTTGCTGATCTGTCACTCTGGTGCCAGGACAACAGCCTCATCATGAATGTCACCAAAACTAAGGAGCTGATTGTGGACTTTAGGAGGGTACAACAACAGAGGACGATCACCACTGGGGGATTACGGGACTACTGTGGAGAGGGTGAGCATACCTGGGAGTCCACATCACCGAGGATCTGACATGGTCAACAAACACAGACACTCTGGTGAGAAAGGCAAGGCAGCGCCTCTACCACCTCAGGCAGCTGAGGAAATTTAAAGTTTCCCAGAGGATCCTTCAGTCCTTCTACTCTGGAGCTGTAGAGCCTGACAGGAAGCATCACAGCCTGGTTTGGCAACTGCTCCGCTCAGGACAGGAAGGCTCTGCAGAGAGTAGTGAACACTCCCACCCTGCAGGACTTGTACACCAGGAGGTGCAGAACCAGAGCCGGCAGGATCATGAAGGATCCTCACCACCCCAACAACAGACTGTTTCAGCTGCTGCGGTCAGGCAGGCGGCCCCCTTGTCACGCTGCAAGAACAGAGAGACTGAGACGGAGTTTCTTTCCTCAGGCCATCAGGATTGTGAACTCCGACCTTACCAGGACCCCCACATAGACCCACACAACTGCCCCTCTTAGGCACACACACACACACACACACACACACTTACTGTAAATATTGTGTTGTTTTTTATTTGTAAATAGTGTGTACTTGTTGCCCTTGCACATTCCTGCTGAGCATTGCCACTTTCATTTCACTGCACACCCTGTGTGTGTATGTGACAAATAAAACATCTTGAATCTTGAACATTTGCAATGTGAAGACTGCTTGTTGCTCTTTTCAGATCATTGTAAATGTAATATATTTCGAGGGGTTTTGGGCTGCTCGTCATGATTTTAAAAAATTACAAAAATTGGTAACTTATGGTAAATATTTGTCATTTTGAAAATGTTATAGTAAAAACTAATTTTAAAAATAGTCTATCATAGAAAAGGGAAGTCGTTGCAGCCAAATGACTTTGCACATCGAAAGGGCTAAACATTTGTACAATGTGAATATGGTGTCATGACCCAATATTAGACCTGACTAACACAGCCTCTTCTCCTTCTCCTTCTTCTTCTTCTCCTCCTCCTCCTCCTCCTCCTCCTCCTCAGTGAAGCAGTTCAAGTTGCACCAGCGAGCCAAGCATGTGTACGGCGAAGCTGCGCGGGTGCTGCAGTTTAAGAGCGCGTGCGACTCTGAACCGGCCGACTCCTTGCAGCTACTGGGAGACCTGATGAACCAGAGCCATGCGAGCTGCCGAGACCTGTATGAGTGCAGCTGCCCTGAACTGGATCGACTGGTGGACGTCTGTCTGTGAGTACAGCTCACTGCCATTACAGACTTAGACTCGGGAGGGGGATTACAATGAAATACGAACCAATACCAAAAGTGAAAAACAAACAACTTTAGACACATTTGCAGGTTGTGTAGCTGCTTCAGTCTGAGGGTCCTGGTGTATTGTGCACGCTGACTTTCAGTTCACTACCTACTGGTCAAAACAAGTATAACAAACTAAACCTGAGGCTATACTGTTTACTTGCTGTTGGTTGACAGTAAATCAACATAATAAACCATTGTATGCTCACAGATGATAAGAAGTAAACAGTGTAAGTGGGTATCTTTATCTTTTTGTATGTATTTAATGCTGGTTGGTCATGAATCAATATACAGTAGCTGCGTGTATTGTATAAAGTGGGTTTAAAATTATTGTCTTTACTGAAACACCGACTTAACGGCTGTTTCTTTTATCTCTCGGGACAGGAAGTCGGGGGCAGTGGGCTCTCGGCTGACCGGAGCAGGTTGGGGCGGCTGTGCCGTTTCCATGGTTCCTGGTGAGAAGGTGGAGTCTTTCTTACAAGCAGTGAGCGAGGCCTTCTACCTCCCCGATCCGTGCAGAGCGGCGATGGAAAAACAGAGTTTGTTTGTGTCCAAGCCAGGCGGGGGAGCAGCCATCTTCCTCACGGAGTAAAATGTATTCTCCATGTCTGTTTCTACAACTATAATTCATCCAAATGCACTGTGGCTGGGAAATAAATGACATATTTCTTTTTACATTTGATTCAGAAGGCACTCACAAATGACAGTAAAGCAAAATGTTATCCGTACCTTTTTAACCTAGAATTGTTTCTTACAATGAGAATATACTTTGTGTTTTTTAAATCACAAAAAGGCACTTATTATTGTTAAACTCAGCAAAGATGACAACAATCATATCTAATTTTTGCTGCTGTAACATTTTATACATGGACATCATGGCATTAACAAGGGCAATGAATCCTGAATGTTGAAATAAAGTGAATGGTTTATATGTGCAGTTGAAGAATTCATCATTGGAGCAGCATCACGCAGACATTTGTTGTTAAAACGAGTTGGGTTATTGTTTATTTAAATCAGCGGAGAGACGGTTAAACGATAACACGCTTCTGCACACAAACAATGTTTCACTACATTATTTTTTCTTCCATTCATTCTCTTTGGGACGCAGACCAAGAACCAAATCATGTTTGGTGTTGGATAATGATCATTCAAATGTTTACAGTGTGGGATAAATACATTTACACAAGAGCATTTCTTTTCATCATATTCAAGCCATGCGTTCCAGTTTCATATATATTTTTGATTAACCAAAATATTTGTGAAAACTTGCACAATAGACCTAAGCTAAATAACCAGTGAATATTGCATTAAAAAGATGATCTAACAGGAACCATATAAGACACAGCACAGGAAACCTACATATATTGGCAACATATAGAGCTTTAAAGTGTATTGAAATTGTGCGTATCATTTTCAGCAGCCTTATGTCAGAATGTATAGAAACACTTGTATTTAAAAACTTTTTTTTTCTCACTTATGTATGTGGATAGTAGTTTGTTTGTGACGATTACTGGTTCCTCTCAAGGTACTGAAAGGTTCCAATATCAATCAATCAGAAAAGCAAATGCCAATAAAATTGCATTGAATAAATGCACCAACCACTAAAAGAGCAAATTGGATCAGTTGATAATTCTTTAATTTCGACAACTCTTGCCTAAAATTGTCCTAAAATATATACCGGCTGAGTTCGCACATTAAACAAATCCCTGAAGTGATGATTTTAAAAAAGTGATCAATTATCTGTTTTCAATCATCTCACTCATTTTTTTTGGACTCCTGTTTTGATTGTTCTTCAATGATCAACAGCGTGATTCACACTAATCAGATCAACCTGAGGTACACCAGTTGGATTCATCCCTTGTTCTTTGTCTTCGTCCATGCATATCGTATCTTCTCGTGTTTACACACTATCCGTTAATCAGAAGTTGAGTTCAGTCTGTTGAGTCTGCTTTTGCTATTTCAGGTGCTCCGGTGCTTTCACCAGAGACACAAGAGACCTCGTTCTTTCTCTTCAACATGTTTTCTATCCAGGTGGAGCTGTGTGCTGCTCGGCCAGGAGAGCAAACAGAAGAAACTGTATTCATCCTCCTCATGTTTCTGCCAGACGTAATGAGCTCTCCGAAGCCCTGTTGGTGGGAGAAGGCGTACGCAGAGCGGCGGGAGCTCGTCCTGCGTCCTCTCCTCAGGTTCTGCTCCCGAGGTCCTCGTCTCTTTCTGGACTGCTGGAGACAACGGACCTGTCGAAATACAGCAGTGGGAGAAGATGTACTTAGATCCTTCACGTAGGTTAAAGTACTAATACAACAATGTGAGAATACACCATTACAAGTCGATATTTTGGATTTAAAAGCCTACTTAAGTAGTCGCTTCATCAGCAGAAAGTAAAAGTATTCATTCTATATGAAGTAGCTCCTGTGACTGATATGACATGACATTATTTGATTGTTTATACTGATTTATCAATGTGTATTTAGGTCTCAAGGCTCCACAGGTTCCCAACCTATAGGAGTCAGGCCCCTCAAAGTGTCACAGGATGAACCAGAAGAGTTGTATAGATGCTTAATGTGGCAGGAAAGAGAGAGAAATAAAGTTATGTTGCACGAATTTACTTATCTTTGTTTTATGGAAAGTATTAGACAATGTACCTCTGAGTCTTAAAAATTAATTTTGGCAGTTTAGAATGCTTGTTGCTTAAACTACTAGGAACTCACAAATATCTGAAACTGTCACGGGTGGCGAGGGGCAAGAGCTCATGCGCAGAGGAACAGGACAGGACTCAAGGTAGATAACAAAAACTCTCTTTACTGAGGCAAAAGGTTCCAAACAAAAACTCAGGTCGGCAATAGTTGCAATGACAGGCAGATAGAGCGACAAGACACAGAGCGAACAAGGAAGACAGAACAAAAGACAACAATCCAACAGGAGACAAGGGAAAGACTGGCCCAATATATAGGGGCGAAACAGGTGTACGGCATGAGACCCTAACGAAACAAGAGTGGCTGAGGGCAGGTGAAGGGAATGAAACAATCAAGGAGACAGGAGTGGCTGAGGCAGGTGAAGGGAATGAAACAATCACGGAGACAGAGGAGACACAGAACAGGGCGTTACAGAAATGTGAAAACGAGCCCCAACTCTACCCCATTTTTCTGGAAGGGGTCATAGGTCAAACATGTTGGGAATCGCTGGTTTAATGTGCAACAATATGTACTTGTATAATTTGTTATCAATTGTATTCTATAAGCTGAACATAATTTTGTTTCTTAAAAATAATTACCGGTAGTCATTTTAGCTGACAATTCAATATAGTGGAGATAAAAGTACATGGAAATACTCAAGTAAAGTGTACTTCTCTTTCCACCACTCAAATGAAGCCATGGGAGAAACATTAACGAGGTGTTTAATGCTTGCACTAAACGCTGATGCATAAAAAGTTATTGTACCTTATCTGTGAGAGTTGGGAAGAGTTGTGCTCTCAGGAAGCTGACGGCTAAGCCGGGCACCAAGCACACCACCGTGGTGAGCACAATGACCAACCACACACTCGTCGCTGATAGAGAGTTTCTTGCCGTGCCTGAGGACACACACATTTAATTCTACAAAATGTCCATGCATCAGTATGATTTCATCACATGTGTCAAACTGAACTGAACCTACCTATGAATGGGAAATTACGTGGAAAGATGCCAAATATGCCATCACTTTGCATTGCAAATAATATGGCAAAGTATGCGGCCAAGCTGCCCCATATGAAGAAGTGATTGACAGCTGTCCAGTAGTGTGTGTTGAGTCCAATCTAAGAACAGACACCCGCATTAAACAGTGTTTATGCCTTTTAATCAACAGAAATACCGTTGTCTGTTTTTACTCTTACCTGGACACTTACGACAATGACCAGGGACGTTGCTATGGTAACAGCAAACGCTTGTTGGTCGGAAAAGTGGGAACCTTCCTCTTTCACCATGACAGAGAAGGCTCCGTAGGGAATGAAGAAGAGCAGGAATGAGGTGCCCAGCCCCTGCAGCGTGCACAGGAAAAACTGGCGTTTGTTGAAAAGAAGGTTTTGCTGGCCGGGTTTGTAAAGGCTCGGGTAGCAAAGGCTGTTCTGGTCATTGACGTCCTGTAGAAAAAACAATATCATGGCTGTTATGTTATGTATATATAAAGGGTGAAGAGTTGAGGGCTTGGAAAATAGTAAATTCAGTATGAAATATACAATACCAATACTTGATATGGGATGATAAGGTTAAGGGCTCTAGTCACGCTGAGTTACAAGTGTAGTAGCTACTGTAGGTGTTTAGTCATGACTATTGAGGTCTACAGTAATAATATATTCACCTAAGATGGCTCAGGAGACTACTGGCAAAATAAATGGACTTTAGTCCAAATATAAAAAATGAGGATTTTCTCTTTTTTTTTTAAATTAAGGAATTTGATATTGACTCAATATAGTAAGTCAGTGATGTATGATGTTACCTGATCAAAAATTCCCATTGCCAGGACTGGTAAAGATGTATAGACGATATTGAAGAAGGTGATAAACCACTGGTCATACACAGTCTGGGGACAGAGGACAGTATAATTATAAAACATTTTAAAACAAAAGTCCCATTTCAGAGTAAAATTGCCCGCACACTGACCACAGACTGAAAAAGTAGATGAGGCTCTTAAGATGCACAAAGATTAACCCTTAATTATTTGTATGTGCAAAAGGTGACATAATCTGAAGATATATGACAAAGGACAATAGATAACTCATCGATGTAATTCAAAAGACTTACATCCTAACCTTCATGATCAGGAGATGTTCTCCGTCAGGAGTGTGCAGACAAATGTGCAACGGGGTTGTTGACATACATAGATAGGTCAACATATGCAGGATACAGTATTCTTACCTGAGCTGAGAAACCACAGAAGAAGCCGTACCAGAAGTGCACCAGCGTAAATCCAAAGTTCTTGTAGAAGAAATAGCACAGGAAATGACACATGCGGTGGTAGGACCAGCGGCCGTGCACCAACAGGAGCCGCCGCAGGTACCGAAACTGTGCAAAGGAGTAATCTGATGCCAGAACCGCCTGCATCCCCTCCTGACCGCTGATGCCGACACCGATGTGAGCAGCTGAGGAAGAAACACAGACTGGATCACTGCCCTTTGAAACCAAAATAGAAAAATAAATATTAAAACTGAAGTGTATTCAAAGTGCAAACTGTGCTCCAAATGTCACTTGACTTTAAAATCGATGGACAGATACTCAGACTGACTCCAGCTGAACATTATCCTTTATTTATCTTTGGGTCAGTGAGTGAGACTTACTCTTGATCATGCTGACGTCATTGGCTCCATCTCCAATGGCCAGGGTGACGGCCCTCTTGTACCTCTTCACCAGCTCCACCACCTGGGCTTTCTGCATCGGAGTGACCCGGCAGCAGATGACTGTTTTACACAAACAGGCCACGTCCAGCAAGATGTGCTCTAGCTGTGGCTCCAGAGCGTGAGCCTTGTTGGAAGAACACATACTCATTACCATCCCATAACGTCAACCCCCTGCAGAGGAAACACCGGGCAACAGCTCAGTGTAACATTCCCCCCCCCCCCCCCCTGAGCTGTTGCTGCACAGCAAGGGAGCAGCTCCTCTGTGTGGAAAGAGCTGTTAATGAAAAGGTGGAATAGAGCCGAGGGCCCTCAGGAGCACAGCAGCTCATTAGGGGCTCGGCACAGTCAGCAGACTGCAACACAACCACAGTTTAGTCACAACAATGCAGGCATCCGTATGAACAGAAAACAAGTTGAGGATAAAAACAGCATTCAAACTAGAACGGGCACTCGGTAGAGCGCATACCTTCGCATATCACAAGATTGGAAGATTATGAACATTTTGGCATTAGTTGCATGCCAATTGGATACAAATTGACCGCGCTATGGTAGAAAGAAGATTTTGACCTTTTCATGACCTTGACCTTTGACCCGATCGATCCCAAAATCTAATCAAATGGTCCCCAGATAATAAACAATCATCCCAACAAATTTCATGTGATTCGGTTTAATACTTTTTTAGTTATGCGAGTAACACGCATACAAATATATAAATAAATAAATAAATACACGGCGATCAAAACATAACCTTCTGCATTTTCAATGCGAAGGTAATAAAAGAGAAAAAGCTATATAATGCAACACATTTGAGTATCTTACCAAACTGTGTCCGTTGATGACTAAGGCGTACTCTGCGATAATGGTTTCTTCAAACACGGAGTCATCGGCCTTCTCCACTTCTCCAGCACTGCTCACTCGACTCCGGCCCAGAATGCGCTCTTTAGCGCTCCTGAGGAGAAAGGAAAGCCAGTTAACATTATCAATTGATTAAAATACTACTTCCATACATTTTCAGGATTTTAACCTGACCTGAGCTGCTGCTGCACCTCCGGCAGTGCGTGGCCAGAAATGATAAACACCTCATTCATGTCGTCTCGCAGCATGTTGCAGGCGTAGCCGATGTTCATCGCTGTCTCTGAAATATTATACAAGATTTATATCTACGTAGCTTTTTACCGTCTCGAGCTTTTCTGGTCAAAAGGTTAATTGAGGTGAATAATCTTACCGAGTTTGTCTCCTGTGAGGACCCAGATCTTGATGTCTGCTAGATTTAGACAGGCGATAGTTTCTGGGACTCCTTCCTGAAGTTTGTCCTCGATTGCCGTGGCTCCTAGAAGCTTCAACCAGGACAGCAGTCAGTCTGCAGAGGCTTCATGAATTTGAGTGCATGAAAGTAAACACAAGAATGTGAATGTTACCTTCAAGCCCTGCTCGATCTCCTCGTAGAGAACAGCCAGCTGATCCTCGCGGTTCTCGATCACAGTGCTGGCGAACAAAAGCTTCTTCATCCAAACTTCTAAATAATCTTCATCGAGATCTTTGTAGGCCAGAGCTAATGTGCGAAGCCCTTCGCCAGCAAATTCCTGCACAGAAAATGATGAACACCTATAACAGGTAGGCAGTGTCTGTGTTGCCATCAGTTGATTGACCGGCATATTGTAGAAAGTTATTTTTTTATTAGCATTTATTGCTGTGAAAAAAGATAGTTCAATATTTAAATAATATATTTGAAATCTCAATGTAGCTTTTTAAGAAGTCTTGACAGAACATGACTTGCTCCAACAGCTGCAGGGTCATCAGTATTATGAAAGCACACATATGTTTTTAGTACTTTAGCGAGTTTATTTGTTCTCAACAAGACTTTAAATAAAATGCACCGAATTAAAAATGTCACAACACTTACACAGAGATGTTCTGAGGTAGTGTACATGAGGTGTTCACTGGATGGGTCCAGAAGGTCAAAGATAATAGTGTCCGCTCCTTTGGAGTATAGTTTGATTTGTCCCTCCGGGTTTCTCACTATAAAACACAGCGAGAGACAACATTACTCTTCTGATCAAGTCCTGCACACATACAGTAAGTATACATCAAAGCATGAACATAAAGGTTTACTTCATGCTGTTCTTAGAATATAAAGATGTATTACTAATTGTACCCGGTATTATTGAAAACAGTTCAATATAAAGACAATATCTTTGTTTTCTAAATGATTAAAATGCACATGTCATGATGATGACTATTTGTGGGCTAAATGGAGTGTTGCTGTTGTAAGTGAAGACCTAACCAATGACACTCATTCTCTTGCGCACGTTGTTGAAGTCCAGTATGGCCAGCAGCTGGTAGGTGACGGCTCGTCCCATCTCACACAGTGTGATGGTCTCGGGGGTTCGAGCCCGAAAGACGAACCCAAAGTTCCGAGCCGCCGTGACCAGAGCTCCCTCGTCAGGTGACTGGGCCTGGTACACCAAATGTCCTGTGTCAACAGAAACCTCCATCAAAACCACCACTTCTTTTAATGATCTATATTTGTTATTACTGCTACTTCAGTTCACCTTCGCTCTTCTCCACTGGCATGACGGTGTGGCACAGAGCCAGCAGTCTGAAGAACTCGTGAGCGGCGGGATCCTCCAGTTTAATGGCCTCAACCAGGCGGCCATCGTAAAACTTAAACCCTCTGTCACAGAGAGCGTTGAAGGAAAAGTCCACGCAGGCTGTCTTCTTCAACATGGACGACCAACAAAGTTATTTTTATTTAGGTATATTGTTAAACAGTTAAATATGTGTGCCTCTTAAGCCTCACTTACTTCGGTTATTTCCACCTTCCGCTCAAATTCATCATATACATCACCTAAGGGAACAAAATAAAGGAATGACTTAAATATCAGACATCTGCCTCTATGATATGTGATTTGTACTTCTATACGTGTGATCAAAATTGGTGTTTTAAAGTTTAAACTGACAGCTAATATAATTTGAGTGAAAGGCTGATGAGGCCTATTAAAGAGTCTCCATACCGTACGTGTGTCCATTAATGGAGCACTTGCTGAAGGCCATGATGTTCTGGGTCAGGGTGCCCGTCTTGTCGGAGAAGATAAACT